>NC_081320.1:25489962-25792449 GCF_026419965.1 Kogia breviceps
ATGGAGACGGCCTCTGCTTCTATGCTCTTTGACAAGGCTGCTTTGAGGAAGCTCTTACTGTAGCCTCTGCCAAGTACAGCCTTCTGCCTCTCTCAAATACTCACTTACCTGTGAGACCTTGTCTTTCCTTTGGAGAGACAGAGAGCCCTTTTCCTGAAGGGAAACTGTCCGTGCTCTGTTCTTCTTTGGCACACAGGGAAATGCCTTCAGGGCTGGTGTGCGGCCTTTACCCACTCTAGGGAGGGAAGGTTCCCATTTACTTTGGAGGTGGAACTACTGCAGCGCTGTGGGCCATGACTGTGCTTCAAAGACAGTAATCTACCCTTTCCATTGGAAGAGGGCAGGCACGGAATGGGAAATCTCTATTCTCTGGGAGAGGTTGGTGGTGCTACTGCGCCTGTGTATTTGGTGTCCCCCTGCCCACTAGCAATGTTTCTGCTCGCCACTGCGGGGAGAAACATTGTGCAGCTAAGCTCACTTAGGATGTACAAGTGTCAGAATTCCTTTGCGGGGCACCATCCAGATATCACATTAGTAGCATGCGGTTCATTTCCTGCTAAGCTCTGCATTCGCAGCCAGCTTCAAGGTGTTCCTGTTGTGGATAGACTCTTGTGCAGATGTCGATGGAGACGGCCTCTGCTTCTATGCTCTTTGACAAGGCTGCTTTGAGGAAGCTCTTACTGTAGCCTCTGCCAAGTACAGCCTTCTGCCTCTCTCAAATACTCACTTACCTGTGAGACCTTGTCTTTCCTTTGGAGAGACAGAGAGCCCTTTTCCTGAAGGGAAACTGTCCGTGCTCTGTTCTTCTTTGGCACACAGGGAAATGCCTTCAGGGCTGGTGTGCGGCCTTTACCCACTCTAGGGAGGGAAGGTTCCCATTTACTTTGGAGGTGGAACTACTGCAGCGCTGTGGGCCATGACTGTGCTTCAAAGACAGTAATCTACCCTTTCTACTGGAAGAGGGCACGCACGGAATGGGAAATCTCTGTTCTCTGGGAGAGGTTCTTGGTGCTACTGCGCCTGTGTATTTGGTGCCCCCCTGCCCACTAGCATTGTTTCTTCTCGCCACTGCAGGGAGAAACATTGTGAAGCTAAGCTCACTTAGGAAGTACAAGTGTCAGAATTCCTTTGCGGGGCACCATCCAGATATCACATTCGTAGCATGCGGGTCCTTTCCTGCTAAGCTCTGCATTCGCAGCCAGCTTCAAGGTGTTCCTGTTGTGGATAGACTCTCGTGCAGATGCCGCTGGAGACGGCCTCTGCTTCTATGCTCTTTGACAAGGCTGCTTTGAGGAAGCTATTACCGTAGCCTCTGCCAAGTACAGCCTTCTGCCTCTCTCAAATACTCACTTACCTGTGAGACCTTGTCTTTCCTTTGGAGAGACAGAGAGCCCTTTTCCTGAAGGGAAACTGTCCGTGCTCTGTTCTTCTTTTGCACACAGGGAAATGCCTTCACGGCTGGTGTGCGGCCTTTACCCACTCGAGGGAGGGCAGGTTCCCATTTACTTTGGAGGTGGAACTCCTGCAGCGCTGTGGGCCATGACTGTGCTTCAAAGACAGTAATCTACCCTTTCTATTGGAAGAGGGCACGCACGGAATGGGAAATCTCTGTTCTCTGGGAGAGGTTGGTGGTGCTACTGCGCCTGTGTATTTGGTGCCCCCCTGCCCACTAGCAATGTTTCTGCTCGGCACTGCGGGGAGAAACATTGTGCAGCTAAGCTCACTTAGGATGTACAAGTGTCAGAATTCCTTTGCGGGGCACCATTCAGATATCACATTCGTAGCATGCGAGTCATTTCCTGCTAAGCTCTGCTTTCGCAGCCAGCTTGAAAGTGTTCCTGTTGTGGATAGACTCTCGTGCAGATGCCGCTGGCGACGGCCTCTTCTTTTATGCTCTTTGACAAGCCTGCTTTGAGGTAGCTCTTACCGTAGCCTCTGCCAAGTACAGCTTTCTGCCTCTCTCAAATACTCACTTACCTGTGAGACCTTGTCTTTCCTTTGGAGAGACAGAGAGCCCTTTTCCTGAAGGGAAACTGTCCGTGCTCTGTTCTTCTTTTGCACACAGGGAAATGCCTTCACGGCTGGTGTGCGGCCTTTACCCACTCGAGGGAGGGCAGGTTCCCATTTACTTTGGAGGTGGCACTCCTGCAGCGCTGTGGGCCGTGACTGTGCTTCAAAGACAGTAATCTACCCTTTCTATTGGAAGAGGGCACGCACGGAATGGGAAATCTCTGTTCTCTGGGAGAGGTTGGTGGTGCTACTGCGCCTGTGTATTTGGTACCCCCCTGCCCACTAGCAATGTTTCTGCTCGCCACTGCGGGGAGAAACATTGTGCTGCTAAGCTAACTTAGGATGTACAAGTGTCAGAATTCCTTTGCGGGGCACCATCCAGATATCACATTCGTAGCATGCGTGTCCTTTCCTGCTAAGCTGTGCATTCGCAGCCAGCTTTAAGGTGTTCCTGTTGTGGATAGACTCTCGTGCAGATGCCGCTGGAGACGGCCTCTGCTTCTATGCTCTTTGACAAGGCTGCTTTGAGGAAGCTTTTACCGTAGCCTCTGCCAAGTACGGCCTTCTGCCTCTCTCAAATACTCACTTACCTGTGAGACCTTGTCTTTCCTTTGGAGAGACAGAGAGCCCTTTTCCTGAAGGGAAACTGTCCGTGCTCTGTTCTTCTTTTGCACACAGGGAAATGCCTTCACGGCTGGTGTGTGGCCACTACAAACTCTAGGGAGTGCAGGTTCCCATTTACTTTGGAGTTGGCACTCCTGCAGCGCTGTGGGCCATGACTGTGCTTCAAAGACAGTAATCTACCCTTTCTATTGGAAGAGGGCACGCACGGAATGGGAAATCTCTGTTCTCTGGGAGAGGTTGGTGGTGCTACTGCGCCTGTGTATTTGGTATCCCCCTGCCCACTAGCAATGTTTCTGCTCGCCACTGCGGGGAGAAACATTGTGCAGCTAAGCTCACTTAGGATGTACAAGTGTCAGAATTCCTTTGCGGGGCACCATCCAGATATCACATTAGTAGCATGCGGGTCATTTCCTGCTAAGCCTTGCATTCGCAGCCAGGTTCAAGGTGTTCCTGTTGTGGATAGACTCTTGTGCAGATGCCGCTGGAGACGGCCTCTGCTTCTATGCTCTTTGACAAGGCTGCTTTTAGGAAGCTCTTACCGTAGCCTCTGCCAAGTACAGCCTTCTGCCTCTCTCAAATACTCACTTACCTGTGAGACCTTGTCTTTCCTTTGTGGAGACAGAGAGCCCTTTTCCTGAAGGGAAACTGTCCGTGCTCTGTTCTTCTTTTGCACACAGGAAAATGCCTTCACGGCGGGTGTGCGGCCTTTACCCACTCGAGGGAGGGCAGGTTCCCATTTACTTTGGAGGTGGCACTGCTGCAGCGCTGTGGGCCATGACTGTGCTTCAAAGACAGTAATCTACCCTTTCCATTGGAAGAGGTTACGCACGGAATGGGAAATCTCTATTCTCTGGGAGAGGTTGGTGGTGCTACTGCGCCTGTGTATTTGGTGCCCCCCTGCCCACTAGAAATGTTTCTGCTCGCCACTGCAGGGAGAAACATTGTGCAGCTAAGCTCACTTAGGATGTACAAGTGTCAGAATTCCTTTGCGGGGTACCATCCAGATATCACATTCGTATCATGCGGGTCATTTCCTGCTAAGCTCTGCTTTCCCAGCCAGCTTGAAAGTGTTCCTGTTGTGGATAGACTCTCGTGCAGATGCCGCTGGAGACGGCCTCTGCTTTTATGCTCTTTGACAAGGCTGCTTTGAGGTAGCTCTTACCGTAGCCTCTGCCAAGTACAGCTTTCTGCCTCTCTCAAATACTCACTTACCTGTGAGACCTTGTCTTTCCTTTGGAGAGACAGAGAGCCCTTTTCCTGAAGGGAAACTGTCCGTGCTCTGTTCTTCTTTTGCACACAGGGAAATGCCTTCACGGCTGGTGTGCGGCCTTTACCCACTCGAGGGAGGGCAGGTTCCCATTTACTTTGGAGGTGGCACTCCTGCAGCGCTGTGGGCCATGACTGTGCTTCAAAGACAGTAATCTACCCTTTCTATTGGAAGAGGGCACGCACGGAATGGGAAATCTCTGTTCTCTGGGAGAGGTTGGTGGTGCTACTGCGCCTGTGTATTTGGTACCCCCCTGCCCACTAGCAATGTTTCTGCTCGGCACTGCGGGGAGAAACATTGTGCAGCTAAGCTCACTTAGGATGTACAAGTGTCAGAATTCCTTTGCGGGGCACCATCCAGATATCACATTAGTAGCATGCGGTTCATTTCCTGCTAAGCTCTGCATTCGCAGCCAGCTTCAAGGTGTTCCTGTTGTGGATAGACTCTTGTGCAGATGTCGATGGAGACGGCCTCTGCTTCTATGCTCTTTGACAAGGCTGCTTTGAGGAAGCTCTTACTGTAGCCTCTGCCAAGTACAGCCTTCTGCCTCTCTCAAATACTCACTTACCTGTGAGACCTTGTCTTTCCTTTGGAGAGACAGAGAGCCCTTTTCCTGAAGGGAAACTGTCCGTGCTCTGTTCTTCTTTGGCACACAGGGAAATGCCTTCAGGGCTGGTGTGCGGCCTTTACCCACTCTAGGGAGGGAAGGTTCCCATTTACTTTGGAGGTGGAACTACTGCAGCGCTGTGGGCCATGACTGTGCTTCAAAGACAGTAATCTACCCTTTCCATTGGAAGAGGGCAGGCACGGAATGGGAAATCTCTATTCTCTGGGAGAGGTTGGTGGTGCTACTGCGCCTGTGTATTTGGTGTCCCCCTGCCCACTAGCAATGTTTCTGCTCGCCACTGCGGGGAGAAACATTGTGCAGCTAAGCTCACTTAGGATGTACAAGTGTCAGAATTCCTTTGCGGGGCACCATCCAGATATCACATTAGTAGCATGCGGTTCATTTCCTGCTAAGCTCTGCATTCGCAGCCAGCTTCAAGGTGTTCCTGTTGTGGATAGACTCTTGTGCAGATGTCGATGGAGACGGCCTCTGCTTCTATGCTCTTTGACAAGGCTGCTTTGAGGAAGCTCTTACTGTAGCCTCTGCCAAGTACAGCCTTCTGCCTCTCTCAAATACTCACTTACCTGTGAGACCTTGTCTTTCCTTTGGAGAGACAGAGAGCCCTTTTCCTGAAGGGAAACTGTCCGTGCTCTGTTCTTCTTTGGCACACAGGGAAATGCCTTCAGGGCTGGTGTGCGGCCTTTACCCACTCTAGGGAGGGAAGGTTCCCATTTACTTTGGAGGTGGAACTACTGCAGCGCTGTGGGCCATGACTGTGCTTCAAAGACAGTAATCTACCCTTTCTACTGGAAGAGGGCACGCACGGAATGGGAAATCTCTGTTCTCTGGGAGAGGTTCTTGGTGCTACTGCGCCTGTGTATTTGGTGCCCCCCTGCCCACTAGCATTGTTTCTTCTCGCCACTGCAGGGAGAAACATTGTGAAGCTAAGCTCACTTAGGAAGTACAAGTGTCAGAATTCCTTTGCGGGGCACCATCCAGATATCACATTCGTAGCATGCGGGTCCTTTCCTGCTAAGCTCTGCATTCGCAGCCAGCTTCAAGGTGTTCCTGTTGTGGATAGACTCTCGTGCAGATGCCGCTGGAGACGGCCTCTGCTTCTATGCTCTTTGACAAGGCTGCTTTGAGGAAGCTATTACCGTAGCCTCTGCCAAGTACAGCCTTCTGCCTCTCTCAAATACTCACTTACCTGTGAGACCTTGTCTTTCCTTTGGAGAGACAGAGAGCCCTTTTCCTGAAGGGAAACTGTCCGTGCTCTGTTCTTCTTTTGCACACAGGGAAATGCCTTCACGGCTGGTGTGCGGCCTTTACCCACTCGAGGGAGGGCAGGTTCCCATTTACTTTGGAGTTGGCACTCCTGCAGCGCTGTGGGCCATGACTGTGCTTCAAAGACAGTAATCTACCCTTTCCATTGGAAGAGGGCAGGCACGGAATGGGAAATCTCTATTCTCTGGGAGAGGTTGGTGGTGCTACTGCGCCTGTGTATTTGGTGCCCCCCTGCCCACTAGCAATGTTTCTGCTCGCCACTGCGGGGAGAAACATTGTGCAGCTAAGCTCACTTAGGATGTACAAGTGTCAGAATTCCTTTGCGGGGCACCATCCAGATATCACATTAGTAGCATGCGGGTCATTTCCTGCTAAGCTCTGCATTCGCAGCCAGCTTCAAGGTGTTCCTGTTGTGGATAGACTCTCGTGCAGATGCCGCTGGAGACGGCCTCTGCTTTTATGCTCTTTGACAAGGCTGCTTTGAGGTAGCTCTTACCGTAGCCTCTGCCAAGTACAGCTTTCTGCCTCTCTCAAATACTCACTTACCAGTGAGACCTTGTCTTTCCTTTGGAGAGACAGAGAGCCCTTTTCCTGAAGGGAAACTGTCCGTGCTCTGTTCTTCTTTGGCACACAGGGAAATGCCTTCACGGCTGGTGTGCGGCCTTTACCCACTCTAGGGAGGGCATGTTCCCATTTACTTTGGAGGTGGAACTCCTGCAGCGCTGTGGGCCATGACTGTGCTTCAAAGACAGTAATCTACCCTTTCTATTGGAAGAGGGCACGCACGGAATGGGAAATCTCTGTTCTCTGGGAGAGGTTGGTGGTGCTACTGCGCCTGTGTATTTGGTGCCCCCCTGCCCACTAGCAATGTTTCTGCTCGGCACTGCGGGGAGAAACATTGTGCAGCTAAGCTCACTTAGGATGTACAAGTGTCAGAATTCCTTTGCGGGGCACCATTCAGATATCACATTCGTAGCATGCGAGTCATTTCCTGCTAAGCTCTGCTTTCGCAGCCAGCTTGAAAGTGTTCCTGTTGTGGATAGACTCTCGTGCAGATGCCGCTGGCGACGGCCTCTTCTTTTATGCTCTTTGACAAGCCTGCTTTGAGGTAGCTCTTACCGTAGCCTCTGCCAAGTACAGCTTTCTGCCTCTCTCAAATACTCACTTACCTGTGAGACCTTGTCTTTCCTTTGGAGAGACAGAGAGCCCTTTTCCTGAAGGGAAACTGTCCGTGCTCTGTTCTTCTTTTGCACACAGGGAAATGCCTTCACGGCTGGTGTGCGGCCTTTACCCACTCGAGGGAGGGCAGGTTCCCATTTACTTTGGAGGTGGCACTCCTGCAGCGCTGTGGGCCGTGACTGTGCTTCAAAGACAGTAATCTACCCTTTCTATTGGAAGAGGGCACGCACGGAATGGGAAATCTCTGTTCTCTGGGAGAGGTTGGTGGTGCTACTGCGCCTGTGTATTTGGTACCCCCCTGCCCACTAGCAATGTTTCTGCTCGCCACTGCGGGGAGAAACATTGTGCTGCTAAGCTAACTTAGGATGTACAAGTGTCAGAATTCCTTTGCGGGGCACCATCCAGATATCACATTCGTAGCATGCGTGTCCTTTCCTGCTAAGCTGTGCATTCGCAGCCAGCTTTAAGGTGTTCTTGTTGTGGATAGACTCTCGTGCAGATGCCGCTGGAGACGGCCTCTGCTTCTATGCTCTTTGACAAGGCTGCTTTGAGGAAGCTTTTACCGTAGCCTCTGCCAAGTACGGCCTTCTGCCTCTCTCAAATACTCACTTACCTGTGAGACCTTGTCTTTCCTTTGGAGAGACAGAGAGCCCTTTTCCTGAAGGGAAACTGTCCGTGCTCTGTTCTTCTTTTGCACACAGGGAAATGCCTTCACGGCTGGTGTGTGGCCACTACAAACTCTAGGGAGTGCAGGTTCCCATTTACTTTGGAGTTGGCACTCCTGCAGCGCTGTGGGCCATGACTGTGCTTCAAAGACAGTAATCTACCCTTTCTATTGGAAGAGGGCACGCACGGAATGGGAAATCTCTGTTCTCTGGGAGAGGTTGGTGGTGCTACTGCGCCTGTGTATTTGGTATCCCCCTGCCCACTAGCAATGTTTCTGCTCGCCACTGCGGGGAGAAACATTGTGCAGCTAAGCTCACTTAGGATGTACAAGTGTCAGAATTCCTTTGCGGGGCACCATCCAGATATCACATTAGTAGCATGCGGGTCATTTCCTGCTAAGCCTTGCATTCGCAGCCAGCTTCAAGGTGTTCCTGTTGTGGATAGACTCTTGTGCAGATGCCGCTGGAGACGGCCTCTGCTTCTATGCTCTTTGACAAGGCTGCTTTTAGGAAGCTCTTACCGTAGCCTCTGCCAAGTACAGCCTTCTGCCTCTCTCAAATACTCACTTACCTGTGAGACCTTGTCTTTCCTTTGTGGAGACAGAGAGCCCTTTTCCTGAAGGGAAACTGTCCGTGCTCTGTTCTTCTTTTGCACACAGGAAAATGCCTTCACGGCGGGTGTGCGGCCTTTACCCACTCGAGGGAGGGCAGGTTCCCATTTACTTTGGAGGTGGCACTGCTGCAGCGCTGTGGGCCATGACTGTGCTTCAAAGACAGTAATCTACCCTTTCCATTGGAAGAGGTTACGCACGGAATGGGAAATCTCTATTCTCTGGGAGAGGTTGGTGGTGCTACTGCGCCTGTGTATTTGGTGCCCCCCTGCCCACTAGAAATGTTTCTGCTCGCCACTGCAGGGAGAAACATTGTGCAGCTAAGCTCACTTAGGATGTACAAGTGTCAGAATTCCTTTGCGGGGTACCATCCAGATATCACATTCGTATCATGCGGGTCATTTCCTGCTAAGCTCTGCTTTCCCAGCCAGCTTGAAAGTGTTCCTGTTGTGGATAGACTCTCGTGCAGATGCCGCTGGAGACGGCCTCTGCTTTTATGCTCTTTGACAAGGCTGCTTTGAGGTAGCTCTTACCGTAGCCTCTGCCAAGTACAGCTTTCTGCCTCTCTCAAATACTCACTTACCTGTGAGACCTTGTCTTTCCTTTGGAGAGACAGAGAGCCCTTTTCCTGAAGGGAAACTGTCCGTGCTCTGTTCTTCTTTTGCACACAGGGAAATGCCTTCACGGCTGGTGTGCGGCCTTTACCCACTCGAGGGAGGGCAGGTTCCCATTTACTTTGGAGGTGGCACTCCTGCAGCGCTGTGGGCCATGACTGTGCTTCAAAGACAGTAATCTACCCTTTCTATTGGAAGAGGGCACGCACGGAATGGGAAATCTCTGTTCTCTGGGAGAGGTTGGTGGTGCTACTGCGCCTGTGTATTTGGTACCCCCCTGCCCACTAGCAATGTTTCTGCTCGGCACTGCGGGGAGAAACATTGTGCAGCTAAGCTCACTTAGGATGTACAAGTGTCAGAATTCCTTTGCGGGGCACCATCCAGATATCACATTCGTAGCATGCGTGTCCTTTCCTGCTAAGCTGTGCATTCGCAGCCAGATTTAAGGTGTTCCTGTTGTGGATAGACTCTCGTGCAGATGCCGCTGGAGACGGCCTCTGCTTCTATGCTCTTTGACAAGGCTGCTTTGAGGAAGCTTTTACCGTAGCCTCTGCCAAGTACAGCCTTCTGCCTCTCTCAAATACTCACTTACCTGTGAGACCTTGTCTTTCCTTTGGAGAGACAGAGAGCCCTTTTCCTGAAGGGAAACTGTCCGTGCTCTGTTCTTCTTTTGCACACAGGGAAATGCCTTCACGGCTGGTGTGTGGGCATTACAAACTCTAGGGAGTGCAGGTTCCCATTTACTTTGGAGGTGGAACTCCTGCAGCGCTGTGGGCCATGACTGTGCTTCAAAGACAGTAATCTACCCTTTCTATTGGAAGAGGGCACGCACGGAATGGGAAATCTCTGTTCTCTGGGAGAGGTTGGTGGTGCTACTGCGCCTGTGTATTTGGTATCCCCCTGCCCACTAGCAATGTTTCTGCTCGCCACTGCGGGGAGAAACATTGTGCAGCTAAGCTCACTTAGGATGTACAAGTGTCAGAATTCCTTTGCGGGGCACCATCCAGATATCACATTAGTAGCATGCGGGTCATTTCCTGCTAAGCTCTGCATTCGCGGCCAGCTTCAAGGTGTTCCTGTTGTGGATAGACTCTTGTGCAGATGCCGCTGGAGACGGCCTCTGCTTCTATGCTCTTTGACAAGGCTGCTTTGAGGAAGCTCTTACCGTAGCCTCTGCCAAGTACAGCCTTCTGCCTCTCTCAAATACTCACTTACCTGTGAGACCTTGTCTTTCCTTTGTGGAGACAGAGAGCCCTTTTCCTGAAGGGAAACTGTCCGTGCTCTGCTCTTCTTTTGCACACAGGAAAATGCCTTCACGGCTGGTGTGCGGCCTTTACCCACTTGAGGGAGGGCAGGTTCCCATTTACTTTGGAGGTGGCACTGCTGCAGCGCTGTGGGCCATGACTGTGCTTCAAAGACAGTAATCTACCCTTTCCATTGGAAGAGGTTACGCACGGAATGGGAAATCTCTATTCTCTGGGAGAGGTTGGTGGTGCTACTGCGCCTGTCTATTTGGTGCCCCCCTGCGCACTAGAAATGTTTCTGCTCGCCACTGCAGGGAGAAACATTGTGAAGCTAAGCTCACTTAGGAAGTTCAAGTGTCAGAATTCCTTTGCGGGGTACCATCCAGATATCACATTCGTAGCATGCGGGTCCTTTCCTGCTAAGCTCTGCATTCGCAGCCAGCTTCAAGGTGTTCCTGTTTTGGATAGACTCTCGTGCAGATGCCGCTGGAGACGGCCTCTGCTTCTATGCTCTTTGACAAGGCTGTTTGAGGAAGTTCTTACCGTAGACTCTGCCAAGTACAGCCTTCTGCCTCTCTCAAATACTCACTTACCTGTGAGACCTTGTCTTTCCTTTGGAGAGACAGAGAGCCCTTTTCCTGAAGGGAAACTGTCCGTGCTCTGTTCTTCTTTTGCACACAGGGAAATGCCTTCACGGCTGGTGTGCGGCCTTTACCCACTCAAGGGAGGGCAGGTTCCCATTTACTTTGGAGGTGGAACTCCTGCAGCGCTGTGGGCCATGACTGTGCTTCAAAGACAGTAATCTACCCTTTCCATTGGAAGAGGGCAGGCACGGAATGGGAAATCTCTATTCTCTGGGAGAGGTTGGTGGTGCTACTACGCCTGTGTATTTGGTGCACCCCTGCCCACTAGCAATGTTTCTGCTCGCCACTGCGGGGAGAAACATTGTGCAGCTAAGCTCACTTAGGATGTACAAGTGTCAGAATTCCTTTGCGGGGCACCATCCAGATATCACATTAGTAGCATGCGGGTCATTTCCTGCTAAGCTCTGCATTCGCAGCCAGCTTCAAGGTGTTCCTGTTGTGGATAGACTCTCGTGCAGATGCCGCTGGAGACGGCCTCTGCTTCTATGCTCTTTGACAAGGCTGCTTTGAGGAAGCTCTTACCGTAGCCTCTGCCAAGTACAGCCTTCTGCCTCTCTCAAATACTCACTTACCTGTGAGACCTTGTCTTTCCTTTGGAGAGACAGAGAGCCCTTTTCCTGAAGGGAAACTGTCCGTGCTCTGTTCTTCTTTGGCACACAGGGAAATGCCTTCACGGCTGGTGTGCGGCCATACAAACTCTAGGGAGGGCAGGTTCCCATTTACTTTGGAGGTGGCACTCCTGCAGCGCTGTGGGCCATGACTGTGCTTCAAAGACAGTAATCTACCCTTTCTATTGGAAGAGGGCACGCACGGAATGGGAAATCTCTGTTCTCTGGGAGAGGTTGGTGGTGCTACTGCGCCTGTGTATTTGGTGCCCCCCTGCCCACTAGCAATGTTTCTGCTCGCCACTGCGGGGAGAAACATTGTGCAGCTAAGCTCACTTAGGATGTACAAGTGTCAGAATTCCTTTGCGGGGCACCATCCAGATATCACATTAGTAGCATGCGGGTCATTTCCTGCTAAGCTCTGCATTCGCGGCCAGCTTCAAGGTGTTCCTGTTGTGGATAGACTCTTGTGCAGATGCCGCTGGAGACGGCCTCTGCTTCTATGCTCTTTGACAAGGCTGCTTTGAGGAAGCTCTTACCGTAGCCTCTGCCAAGTACAGCCTTCTGCCTCTCTCAAATACTCACTTACCTGTGAGACCTTGTCTTTCCTTTGTGGAGACAGAGAGCCCTTTTCCTGAAGGGAAACTGTCCGTGCTCTGCTCTTCTTTTGCACACAGGAAAATGCCTTCACGGCTGGTGTGCGGCCTTTACCCACTTGAGGGAGGGCAGGTTCCCATTTACTTTGGAGGTGGCACTGCTGCAGCGCTGTGGGCCATGACTGTGCTTCAAAGACAGTAATCTACCCTTTCCATTGGAAGAGGTTACGCACGGAATGGGAAATCTCTATTCTCTGGGAGAGGTTGGTGGTGCTACTGCGCCTGTGTATTTGGTGCCCCCCTGCGCACTAGAAATGTTTCTGCTCGCCACTGCAGGGAGAAACATTGTGAAGCTAAGCTCACTTAGGAAGTACAAGTGTCAGAATTCCTTTGCGGGGTACCATCCAGATATCACATTCGTAGCATGCGGGTCCTTTCCTGCTAAGCTCTGCATTCGCAGCCAGCTTCAAGGTGTTCCTGTTTTGGATAGACTCTCGTGCAGATGCCGCTGGAGACGGCCTCTGCTTCTATGCTCTTTGACAAGGCTGTTTGAGGAAGTTCTTACCGTAGACTCTGCCAAGTACAGCCTTCTGCCTCTCTCAAATACTCACTTACCTGTGAGACCTTGTCTTTCCTTTGGAGAGACAGAGAGCCCTTTTCCTGAAGGGAAACTGTCCGTGCTCTGTTCTTCTTTTGCACACAGGGAAATGCCTTCACGGCTGGTGTGCGGCCTTTACCCACTCAAGGGAGGGCAGGTTCCCATTTACTTTGGAGGTGGCACTCCTGCAGCGCTGTGGGCCATGACTGTGCTTCAAAGACAGTAATCTAACCTTTCTATTGGAAGAGGGCACGCACGGAATGGGAAATCTCTGTTCTCTGGGAGAGGTTGGTGGTGCTACTGCGCCTGTGTATTTGGTGCCTCCCTGCCCACTAGCAATGTTTCTGCTCGGCACTGCGGGGAGAAACATTGTGCAGCTAAGCTCACTTAGGATGTACAAGTGTCAGAATTCCTTTGCGGGGCACCATTCAGATATCACATTCGTAGCATGCGGGTCATATCCTGCTAAGCTCAGCTTTCGCAGCCAGCTTGAAAGTGTTCCTGTTGTGGATAGACTCTCGTGCAGATGCCGCTGGAGACGGCCTCTGCTTTTATGCTCTTTGACAAGGCTGCTTTGAGGTAGCTCTTACCGTAGCCTCTGCCAAGTACAGCTTTCTGCCTCTCTCAAATACTCACTTACCTGTGAGACCTTGTCTTTCCTTTGGAGAGACAGAGAGCCCTTTTCCTGAAGGGAAACTGTCCGTGCTCTGTTCTTCTTTTGCACACAGGGAAATGCCTTCACGGCTGGTGTGCGGCCTTTACCCACTCGAGGGAGGGCAGGTTCCCATTTACTTTGGAGGTGGCACTCCTGCAGCGCTGTGGGCCATGACTGTGCTTCAAAGACAGTAATCTACCCTTTCCATTGGAAGAGGGCACGCACGGAATGGGAAATCTCTGTTCTCTGGGAGAGGTTGGTGGTGCTACTGCGCCTGTGTATTTGGTACCCCCCTGCCCACTAGCAATGTTTCTGCTCGCCACTGCGGGGAGAAACATGTGCAGCGAAGCTCACTTAGGATGTAAAGGTGTCAGAATTCCTTTGCGGCGCACCATACAGATATCACATTAGTAGCATGCGGGTCCTTTCCTGCTAAGCTCTGCATTCGCAGCCAGCTTCAAGGTGTTCCTGTTGTGGATAGACTCTCGTGCAGATGCCGCTGGAGACGGCCTCTGCTTCTATGCTCTTTGACAAGGCTGCTTTGAGGAAGCTCTTACCGTAGCCTCTGCCAAGTACAGCCTTCTGCCTCTCTCAAATACTCACTTACCTGTGAGACCTTTTCTTTCCTTTGGAGAGACAGAGAGCCCTTTTCCTGAAGGGAAACTGTCCGTGCTCTGTTCTTCTTTGGCACACAGGGAAATGCCTTCACGGCTGGTGTGCGGCCATACAAACTCTAGGGAGGGCAGGTTCCCATTTACTTTGGAGGTGGCACTCCTGCAGCGCTGTGGGCCATGACTGTGCTTCAAAGACAGTAATCTACCCTTTCTATTGGAAGAGGGCACGCACGGAATGGGAAATCTCTGTTCTCTGGGAGAGGTTGGTGGTGCTACTGCGCCTGTGTATTTGGTGCCTCCCTGCCCACTAGCAATGTTTCTCCTCGGCACTGCGGGGAGAAACATTGTGCAGCTAAGCTCACTTAGGATGTACAAGTGTCAGAATTCCTTTGCGGGGCACCATTCAGATATCACATTCGTAGCATGCGGGTCATTTCCTGCTAAGCTCAGCTTTCGCAGCCAGCTTGAAAGTGTTCCTGTTGTGGATAGACTCTCGTGCAGATGCCGCTGGAGACGGCCTCTGCTTTTATGCTCTTTGACAAGGCTGCTTTGAGGTAGCTCTTACCGTAGCCTCTGCCAAGTACAGCTTTCTGCCTCTCTCAAATACTCACTTACCTGTGAGACCTTGTCTTTCCTTTGGAGAGACAGAGAGCCCTTTTCCTGAAGGGAAACTGTCCGTGCTCTGTTCTTCTTTTGCACACAGGGAAATGCCTTCACGGCTGGTGTGCGGCCTTTACCCACTCGAGGGAGGGCAGGTTCCCATTTACTTTGGAGGTGGCACTCCTGCAGCGCTGTGGGCCATGACTGTGCTTCAAAGACAGTAATCTACCCTTTCCATTGGAAGAGGGCACGCACGGAATGGGAAATCTCTGTTCTCTGGGAGAGGTTGGTGGTGCTACTGCGCCTGTGTATTTGGTACCCCCCTGCCCACTAGCAATGTTTCTGCTCGCCATTGCGGGGAGAAACATGTGCAGCGAAGCGCACTTAGGATGTAAAGGTGTCAGAATTCCTTTGCGGCGCACCATACAGATATCACATTAGTAGCATGCGGGTCCTTTCCTGCTAAGCTCTGCATTCGCAGCCAGCTTCAAGGTGTTCCTGTTGTGGATAGACTCTCGTGCAGATGCCGCTGGAGACGGCCTCTGCTTCTATGCTCTTTGACAAGGCTGCTTTGAGGAAGCTCTTACCGTAGCCTCTGCCAAGTACAGCCTTCTGCCTCTCTCAAATACTCACTTACCTGTGAGACCTTTTCTTTCCTTTGGAGAGACAGAGAGCCCTTTTCCTGAAGGGAAACTGTCCGTGCTCTGTTCTTCTTTTGCACACAGGGAAATGCCTTCACGGCTGGTGTGCGGCCATACAAACTCTAGGGAGGGCAGGTTCCCATTTACTTTGGAGGTGGCACTCCTGCAGCGCTGTGGGCCATGACTGTGCTTCAAAGACAGTAATCTACCCTTTCTATTGGAAGAGGGCACGCACGGAATGGGAAATCTCTGTTCTCTGGGAGAGGTTGGTGGTGCTACTGCGCCTGTGTATTTGGTGCCTCCCTGCCCACTAGCAATGTTTCTCCTCGGCACTGCGGGGAGAAACATTGTGCAGCTAAGCTCACTTAGGATGTACAAGTGTCAGAATTCCTTTGCGGGGCACCATTCAGATATCACATTCGTAGCATGCGGGTCATTTCCTGCTAAGCTCAGCTTTCGCAGCCAGCTTGAAAGTGTTCCTGTTGTGGATAGACTCTCGTGCAGATGCCGCTGGAGACGGCCTCTGCTTCTATGCTCTTTGACAAGGCTGCTTTTCGGAAGCTCTTACCGTAGCCTCTGCCAAGTACAGCCTTCTGCCTCTCTCAAATACTCACTTACCTGTGTGACCTTGTCTTTCCTTTGTGGAGACAGAGAGCCCTTTTCCTGAAGGGAAACTGTCCGTGCTCTGCTCTTCTTTTGCACACAGGAAAATGCCTTCACGGCTGGTGTGCGGCCTTTACCCACTCGAGGGAGGGCAGGTTCCCATTTACTTTGGAGGTGGCACTGCTGCAGCGCTGTGGGCCATGACTGTGCTTCAAAGACAGTAATCTACCCTTTCCATTGGAAGAGGTTACGCACGGAATGGGAAATCTCTATTCTCTGGGAGAGGTTGGTGGTGCTACTGCGCCTGTGTATTTGGTGCCACCCTGCCCACTAGAAATGTTTCTGCTCGCCACTGCAGGGAGAAACATTGTGAAGCTAAGCTCACTTAGGAAGTACAAGTGTCAGAATTCCTTTGCGGGGTACCATCCAGATATCACATTCGTAGCATGCGGGTCCTTTCCTGCTAAGCTCTGCATTCGCAGCCAGCTTCAAGGTGTTCCTGTTGTGGATAGACTCTCGTGCAGATGCCGCTGGAGACGGCCTCTGCTTCTATGCTCTTTGACAAGGCTGTTTGAGGAAGCTCTTACCGTAGACTCTGCCAAGTACAGCCTTCTGCCTCTCTCAAATACTCACTTACCTGTGAGACCTTGTCTTTCCTTTGGAGAGACAGAGAGCCCTTTTCCTGAAGGGAAACTGTCCGTGCTCTGTTCTTCTTTTGCACACAGGGAAATGCCTTCACGGCTGGTGTGCGGCCTTTACCCACTCGAGGGAGGGCAGGTTCCCATTTACTTTGGAGGTGGCACTCCTGCAGCGCTGTGGGCCATGACTGTGCTTCAAAGACAGTAATCTACCCTTTCCATTGGAAGAGGGCAGGCACGGAATGGGAAATCTCTATTCTCTGGGAGAAGTTGGTGGTGCTACTACGCCTGTGTATTTGGTGCCCCCCTGCCCACTAGCAATGTTTCTGCTCGCCACTGCGGGGAGAAACATTGTGCAGCTAAGCTCACTTAGGATGTACAAGTGTCAGAATTCCTTTGCGGGGCACCATCCAGATATCACATTAGTAGCATGCGGGTCATTTCCTGCTAAGCTCTGCATTCACAGCCAGCTTCAAGGTTTTCCTGTTGTGGATAGACTCTTGTGCAGATGTCGATGGAGACGGACTCTGCTTCTATGCTCTTTGACAAGGCTGCTTTGAGGAAGCTCTTACCGTAGCCTCTGCCAAGTACAGCCTTCTGCCTCTCTCAAATACTCACTTACCTGTGAGACCTTGTCTTTCCTTTGGAGAGACAGAGAGCCCTTTACCTGAAGGGAAACTGTCCGTGCTCTGTTCTTCTTTGGCACACAGGGAAATGCCTTCACGGCTGGTGTGCGGCCTTTACCCACTCGAGGGAGGGCAGGTTCCCATTTACTTTGGAGGTGGCACTCCTGCAGCGTTGTGGGCCATGACTGTGCTTCAAATACAGTAATCTACCCTTTCTATTAGAAGAGGGCACGCACGGAATGGGAAATCTCTGTTCTCTGGAAGAGGTTGGTGGTGCTACTGCGCCTGTGTATTTGGTGCCTCCCTGCCCACTAGCAATGTTTCTGCTCGGCACTGCGGGGAGAAACATTGTGCAGCTAAGCTCACTTAGGATGTACAAATGTCAGAATTCCTTTGCGGGGCACCATTCAGATATCACATTCGTAACATGCGGGTCATTTCCTGCTAAGCTCTGGTTTCGCAGCCAGCTTGAAAGTGTTCCTGTTGTGGATAGACTCTCGTGCAGATGCCGCTGGAGACGGCCTCTGCTTTTATGCTCTTTGACAAGGCTGCTTTGAGGAAGATCTTACCGTAGCCTCTGCCAAGTACAGCCTTCTGCCTCTCTCAAATACTCACTTACCTGTGAGACCTTGTCTTTCCTTTGGAGAGACAGAGAGCCCTTTTCTTGAAGGGAAACTGTCCGTGCTCTGTTCTTCTTTTGCACACAGGGAAATGCCTTCACGGCTGGTGTGCGGCCTTTACCCACTCGAGGGAGGGCAGGTTCCCATTTACTTTGGAGGTGGCACTCCTGCAGCGCTGTGGGCCATGACTGTGCTTCAAAGACAGTAATCTACCCTTTCTATTGGAAGAGGGCACGCACGGAATGGGAAATCTCTGTTCTCTGGGAGAGGTTGGTGGTGCTACTGCGCCTGTGTATTTGGTACCCCCCTGCCCACTAGCAATGTTTCTGCTCGCCACTGCGGGGAGAAACATTGTGCTGCTAAGCTAACTTAGGATGTACAAGTGTCAGAATTCCTTTGCGGGGCACCATCCAGATATCACATTCGTAGCATGCGTGTCCTTTCCTGCTAAGCTGTGCATTCGCAGCCAGCTTTAAGGTGTTCCTGTTGTGGATAGACTCTCGTGCAGATGCCGCTGGAGACGGCCTCTGCTTCTATGCTCTTTGACAAGGCTGCTTTGAGGAAGCTTTTACCGTAGCCTCTGCCAAGTACGGCCTTCTGCCTCTCTCAAATACTCACTTACCTGTGAGACCTTGTCTTTCCTTTGGAGAGACAGAGAGCCCTTTTCCTGAAGGGAAACTGTCCGTGCTCTGTTCTTCTTTTGCACACAGGGAAATGCCTTCACGGCTGGTGTGTGGCCATTACAAACTCTAGGAAGTGCAGGTTCCCATTTACTTTGGAGGTGGCACTCCTGCAGCGCTGTGGGCCATGACTGTGCTTCAAAGACAGTAATCTACCCTTTCTATTGGAAGAGGGCACGCACGGAATGGGAAATCTCTGTTCTCTGGGAGAGGTTGGTGGTGCTACTGCGCCTGTGTATTTGGTATCCCCCTGCCCACTAGCAATGTTTCTGCTCGCCACTGCGGGGAGAAACATTGTGCAGCTAAGCTCACTTAGGATGTACAAGTGTCAGAATTCCTTTGCGGGGCACCATCCAGATATCACATTAGTAGCATGCGGGTCATTTCCTGCTAAGCTCTGCATTCGCAGCCAGCTTCAAGGTGTTCCTGTTGTGGATAGACTCTTGTGCAGATGCCGCTGGAGACGGCCTCTGCTTCTATGCTCTTTGACAAGGCTGCTTTGAGGAAGCTCTTACCGTAGCCTCTGCCAAGTACAGCCTTCTGCCTCTCTCAAATACTCACTTACCTGTGAGACCTTGTCTTTCCTTTGTGGAGACAGAGAGCCCTTTTCCTGAAGTGAAACTGTCCGTGCTCTGCTCTTCTTTTGCACACAGGAAAATGCCTTCACGGCTGGTGTGCGGCCTTTACCCACTCGAGGGAGGGCAGGTTCCCATTTACTTTGGAGGTGGCACTGCTGCAGCGCTGTGGGCCATGACTGTGCTTCAAAGACAGTAATCTACCCTTTCCATTGGAAGAGGTTACGCACGGAATGGGAAATCTCTATTCTCTGGGAGAGGTTGGTGGTGCTACTGCGCCTGTGTATTTTGTGCCCCCCTGCCCACTAGAAATGTTTCTGCTCGCCACTGCAGGGAGAAACATTGTGCAGCTAAGCTCACTTAGGATGTACAAGTGTCAGAATTCCTTTGCGGGGCACCATCCAGATATCACATTCGAAGCATGCGGGTCCTTTCCTGCTAAGCTCTGCATTCGCAGCCAGCTTCAAGGTGTTCCTGTTGTGGATAGACTCTCGTGCAGATGCCGCTGGAGACGGCCTCTGCTTCTATGCTCTTTGACAAGGCTGCTTTGAGGAAGCTCTTACCGTAGCCTCTGCCAAGTACAGCCTTCTGCCTCTCTCAAATACTCACTTACCTGTGAGACCTTGTCTTTCCTTTGGAGAGACAGAGAGCCCTTTTCCTGAAGGGAAACTGTCCGTGCTCTGTTCTTCTTTGGCACACAGGGAAATGCCTTCACGGCTGGTGTGCGGCCTTTACCCACTCTAGGGAGGGCAGGTTCCCATTTACTTTGGAGGTGGAACTCCTGCAGCGCTGTGGGCCATGACTGTGCTTCAAAGACAGTAATCTACCCTTTCTATTGGAAGAGGGCACGCACGGAATGGGAAATCTCTGTTCTCTGGGAGAGGTTGGTGGTGCTACTGCGTCTGTGTATTTGATGCCCCCCTGCCCACTAGCAATGTTTCTGCTCGGCACTGCGGGGAGAAACATTATGCAGCTAAGCTCACTTAGGATGTACAAGTGTCAGAATTCCTTTGCGGGGCACCATTCAGATATCACATTCGTAGCATGCGGGTCCTTTCCTGCTAAGCTCTGCTTTCGCAGCCAGCTTGAAAGTGTTCCTGTTGTGGATAGACTCTCGTGCAGATGCCGCTGGAGACGGCCTCTGCTTTTATGCTCTTTGACAAGGCTGCTTTGAGGTAGCTCTTACCGTAGCCTCTGCCAAGTACAGCTTTCTGCCTCTCTCAAATACTCACTTACCTGTGAGACCTTGTCTTTCCTTTGGAGAGACAGAGAGCCCTTTTCCTGAAGGGAAACTGTCCGTGCTCTGTTCTACTTTTGCACACAGGGAAATGCCTTCACGGATGGTTTGCGGCCTTTACCCACTCGAGGGAGGGCAGGTTCCCATTTACTTTGGAGGTGGCACTCCTGCAGCACTGTGGGCCATGACTGTGCTTCAAAGACAGTAATCTACCCTTTCTATTGGAAGAGGGCACGCACGGAATGGGAAATCTCTATTCTCTGGGAGAGGTTGGTGGTGCTACTGCGCCTGTGTATTTGGTGCCTCCCTGCCCACTAGCAATGTTTCTGCTCGGCACTGCGTGGAGAAACATTGTGCAGCTAAGCTCACTTAGGATGTACAAGTGTCAGAATTCCTTTGCGGGGCACCATCCAGATATCACATTAGTAGCATGCGGGTCATTTCCTGCTAAGCTCTGCATTCGCAGCCAGCTTCAAGGTGTTCCTGTTGTGGATAGACTCTTGTGCAGATGCCGCTGGAGACGGCCTCTGCTTCTATGCTCTTTGACAAGGCTGCTTTGAGGAAGCTCTTACCGTAGCCTCTGCCAAGTACAGCCTTCTGCCTCTCTCAAATACTCACTTACCTGTGAGACCTTGTCTTTCCTTTGTGGAGACAGAGAGCCCTTTTCCTGAAGGGAAACTGTCCGTGCTCTGCTCTTCTTTTGCACACAGGAAAATGCCTTCACGGCTGGTGTGCGGCCTTTACCCACTTGAGGGAGGGCAGGTTCCCATTTACTTTGGAGGTGGCACTGCTGCAGCGCTGTGGGCCATGACTGTGCTTCAAAGACAGTAATCTACCCTTTCCATTGGAAGAGGTTACGCACGGAATGGGAAATCTCTATTCTCTGGGAGAGGTTGGTGGTGCTACTGCGCATGTGTATTTGGTGCCCCCCTGCGCACTAGAAATGTTTCTGCTCGCCACTGCAGGGAGAAACATTGTGAAGCTAAGCTCACTTAGGAAGTACAAGTGTCAGAATTCCTTTGCGGGGTACCATCCAGATATCACATTCGTAGCATGCGGGTCCTTTCCTGCTAAGCTCTGCATTCGCAGCCAGCTTCAAGGTGTTCCTGTTTTGGATAGACTCTCGTGCAGATGCCGCTGGAGACGGCCTCTGCTTCTATGCTCTTTGACAAGGCTGCTTTGAGGAAGTTCTTACCGTAGACTCTGCCACGTACAGCCTTCTGCCTCTCTCAAATACTCACTTACCTGTGAGACCTTGTCTTTCCTTTGGAGAGACAGAGAGCCCTTTTCCTGAAGGGAAACTTTCCGTGCTCTGTTCTTCTTTTGCACACAGGGAAATGCCTTCACGGCTGGTGTGCGGCCTTTACCCACTCGAGGGAGGGCAGGTTCCCATTTACTTTGGAGGTGGCACTCCTGCAGCGCTGTGGGCCATGACTGTGCTTCAAAGACAGTAATCTACCCTTTCCATTGGAAGAGGGCAGGCACGGAATGGGAAATCTCTATTCTCTGGGAGAGGTTGGTGGTGCTACTACGCCTGTGTATTTGGTGCCCCCCTGCCCACTAGCAATGTTTCTGCTCGCCACTGCGGGGAGAAACATTGTGCAGCTAAGCTCACTTAGGATGTACAAGTGTCAGAATTCCTTTGCGGGGCACCATCCAGATATCACATTAGTAGCATGCGGGTCATTTCCTGCTAAGCTCTGCATTCGCAGCCAGCTTCAAGGTGTTCCTGTTGTGGATAGACTCTCGTGCAGATGCCGCTGGAGACGGCCTCTGCTTCTATGCTCTTTGACAAGGCTGCTTTGAGGAAGCTCTTACCGTAGCCTCTGCCAAGTACAGCCTTCTGCCTCTCTCAAATACTCACTTACCTGTGAGACCTTGTCTTTCCTTTGGAGAGACAGAGAGCCCTTTTCTTGAAGGGAAACTGTCCGTGCTCTGTTCTTCTTTTGCACACAGGGAAATGCCTTCACGGCTGGTGTGCGGCCTTTACCCACTCGAGGGAGGGCAGGTTCCCATTTACTTTGGAGGTGGCACTCCTGCAGCGCTGTGGGCCATGACTGTGCTTCAAAGACAGTAATCTACCCTTTCTATTGGAAGAGGGCACGCACGGAATGGGAAATCTCTGTTCTCTGGGAGAGGTTGGTCGTGCTACTGCGCCTGTGTATTTGGTACCCCCCTGCCCACTAGCAATGTTTCTGCTCGCCACTGCGGGGAGAAACATTGTGCTGCTAAGCTAACTTAGGATGTACAAGTGTCAGAATTCCTTTGCGGGGCACCATCCAGATATCACATTCGTAGCATGCGTGTCCTTTCCTGCTAAGCTGTGCATTCGCAGCCAGCTTTAAGGTGTTCCTGTTGTGGATAGACTCTCGTGCAGATGCCGCTGGAGACGGCCTCTGCTTCTATGCTCTTTGACAAGGCTGCTTTGAGGAAGCTTTTACCGTAGCCTCTGCCAAGTACGGCCTTCTGCCTCTCTCAAATACTCACTTACCTGTGAGACCTTGTCTTTCCTTTGGAGAGACAGAGAGCCCTTTTCCTGAAGGGAAACTGTCCGTGCTCTGTTCTTCTTTTGCACACAGGGAAATGCCTTCACGGCTGGTGTGTGGCCATTACAAACTCTAGGAAGTGCAGGTTCCCATTTACTTTGGAGGTGGCACTCCTGCAGCGCTGTGGGCCATGACTGTGCTTCAAAGACAGTAATCTACCCTTTCTATTGGAAGAGGGCACGCACGGAATGGGAAATCTCTGTTCTCTGGGAGAGGTTGGTGGTGCTACTGCGCCTGTGTATTTGGTATCCCCCTGCCCACTAGCAATGTTTCTGCTCGCCACTGCGGGGAGAAACATTGTGCAGCTAAGCTCACTTAGGATGTACAAGTGTCAGAATTCCTTTGCGGGGCACCATCCAGATATCACATTAGTAGCATGCGGGTCATTTCCTGCTAAGCTCTGCATTCGCAGCCAGCTTCAAGGTGTTCCTGTTGTGGATAGACTCTTGTGCAGATGCCGCTGGAGACGGCCTCTGCTTCTATGCTCTTTGACAAGGCTGCTTTGAGGAAGCTCTTACCGTAGCCTCTGCCAAGTACAGCCTTCTGCCTCTCTCAAATACTCACTTACCTGTGAGACCTTGTCTTTCCTTTGTGGAGACAGAGAGCCCTTTTCCTGAAGGGAAACTGTCCGTGCTCTGCTCTTCTTTTGCACACAGGAAAATGCCTTCACGGCTGGTGTGCGGCCTTTACCCACTCGAGGGAGGGCAGGTTCCCATTTACTTTGGAGGTGGCACTGCTGCAGCGCTGTGGGCCATGACTGTGCTTCAAAGACAGTAATCTACCCTTTCCATTGGAAGAGGTTACGCACGGAATGGGAAATCTCTATTCTCTGGGAGAGGTTGGTGGTGCTACTGCGCCTGTGTATTTTGTGCCCCCCTGCCCACTAGAAATGTTTCTGCTCGCCACTGCAGGGAGAAACATTGTGCAGCTAAGCTCACTTAGGATGTACAAGTGTCAGAATTCCTTTGCGGGGCACCATCCAGATATCACATTCGAAGCATGCGGGTCCTTTCCTGCTAAGCTCTGCATTCGCAGCCAGCTTCAAGGTGTTCCTGTTGTGGATAGACTCTCGTGCAGATGCCGCTGGAGACGGCCTCTGCTTCTATGCTCTTTGACAAGGCTGCTTTGAGGAAGCTCTTACCGTAGCCTCTGCCAAGTACAGCCTTCTGCCTCTCTCAAATACTCACTTACCTGTGAGACCTTGTCTTTCCTTTGGAGAGACAGAGAGCCCTTTTCCTGAAGGGAAACTGTCCGGGCTCTGTTCTTCTTTGGCACACAGGGAAATGCCTTCACGGCTGGTGTGCGGCCTTTACCCACTCTAGGGAGGGCAGGTTCCCATTTACTTTGGAGGTGGAACTCCTGCAGCGCTGTGGGCCATGACTGTGCTTCAAAGACAGTAATCTACCCTTTCTATTGGAAGAGGGCACGCACGGAATGGGAAATCTCTGTTCTCTGGGAGAGGTTGGTGGTGCTACTGCGTCTGTGTATTTGATGCCCCCCTGCCCACTAGCAATGTTTCTGCTCGGCACTGCGGGGAGAAACATTATGCAGCTAAGCTCACTTAGGATGTACAAGTGTCAGAATTCCTTTGCGGGGCACCATTCAGATATCACATTCGTAGCATGCGGGTCATTTCCTGCTAAGCTCTGCTTTCGCAGCCAGCTTGAAAGTGTTCCTGTTGTGGATAGACTCTCGTGCAGATGCCGCTGGAGACGGCCTCTGCTTTTATGCTCTTTGACAAGGCTGCTTTGAGGTAGCTCTTACCGTAGCCTCTGCCAAGTACAGCTTTCTGCCTCTCTCAAATACTCACTTACCTGTGAGACCTTGTCTTTCCTTTGGAGAGACAGAGAGCCCTTTTCCTGAAGGGAAACTGTCCGTGCTCTGTTCTTCTTTTGCACACAGGGAAATGCCTTCACGTATGGTTTGCGGCCTTTACCCACTCGAGGGAGGGCAGGTTCCCATTTACTTTGGAGGTGGCACTCCTGCAGCACTGTGGGCCATGACTGTGCTTCAAAGACAGTAATCTACCCTTTCTATTGGAAGAGGGCACGCACGGAATGGGAAATCTCTGTTCTCTGGGAGAGGTTGGTGGTGCTACTGCGCCTGTGTATTTGGTGCCTCCCTGCCCACTAGCAATGTTTCTGCTCGGCACTGCGTGGAGAAACATTGTGCAGCTAAGCTCACTTAGGATGTACAAGTGTCAGAATTCCTTTGCGGGGCACCATCCAGATATCACATTAGTAGCATGCGGGTCATTTCCTGCTAAGCTCTGCATTCGCAGCCAGCTTCAAGGTGTTCCTGTTGTGGATAGACTCTTGTGCAGATGCCGCTGGAGACGGCCTCTGCTTCTATGCTCTTTGACAAGGCTGCTTTGAGGAAGCTCTTACCGTAGCCTCTGCCAAGTACAGCCTTCTGCCTCTCTCAAATACTCACTTACCTGTGAGACCTTGTCTTTCCTTTGTGGAGACAGAGAGCCCTTTTCCTGAAGGGAAACTGTCCGTGCTCTGCTCTTCTTTTGCACACAGGAAAATGCCTTCACGGCTGGTGTGCGGCCTTTACCCACTTGAGGGAGGGCAGGTTCCCATTTACTTTGGAGGTGGCACTGCTGCAGCGCTGTGGGCCATGACTGTGCTTCAAAGACAGTAATCTACCCTTTCCATTGGAAGAGGTTACGCACGGAATGGGAAATCTCTATTCTCTGGGAGAGGTTGGTGGTGCTACTGCGCATGTGTATTTGGTGCCCCCCTGCGCACTAGAAATGTTTCTGCTCGCCACTGCAGGGAGAAACATTGTGAAGCTAAGCTCACTTAGGAAGTACAAGTGTCAGAATTCCTTTGCGGGGTACCATCCAGATATCACATTCGTAGCATGCGGGTCCTTTCCTGCTAAGCTCTGCATTCGCAGCCAGCTTCAAGGTGTTCCTGTTTTGGATAGACTCTCGTGCAGATGCCGCTGGAGACGGCCTCTGCTTCTATGCTCTTTGACAAGGCTGCTTTGAGGAAGTTCTTACCGTAGACTCTGCCACGTACAGCCTTCTGCCTCTCTCAAATACTCACTTACCTGTGAGACCTTGTCTTTCCTTTGGAGAGACAGAGAGCCCTTTTCCTGAAGGGAAACTGTCCGTGCTCTGTTCTTCTTTTGCACACAGGGAAATGCCTTCACGGCTGGTGTGCGGCCTTTACCCACTCGAGGGAGGGCAGGTTCCCATTTACTTTGGAGGTGGCACTCCTGCAGCGCTGTGGGCCATGACTGTGCTTCAAAGACAGTAATCTACCCTTTCCATTGGAAGAGGGCAGGCACGGAATGGGAAATCTCTATTCTCTGGGAGAGGTTGGTGGTGCTACTACGCCTGTGTATTTGGTGCCCCCCTGCCCACTAGCAATGTTTCTGTTCGCCACTGCGGGGAGAAACATTGTGCAGCTAAGCTCACTTAGGATGTACAAGTGTCAGAATTCCTTTGCGGGGCACCATCCAGATATCACATTAGTAGCATGCGGGTCATTTCCTGCTAAGCTCTGCATTCGCAGCCAGCTTCAAGGTGTTCCTGTTGTGGATAGACTCTCGTGCAGATGCCGCTGGAGACGGCCTCTGCTTCTATGCTCTTTGACAAGGCTGCTTTGAGGAAGCTCTTACCGTAGCCTCTGCCAAGTACAGCCTTCTGCCTCTCTCAAATACTCACTTACCTGTGAGACCTTGTCTTTCCTTTGGAGAGACAGAGAGCCCTTTTCCTGAAGGGAAACTGTCCGTGCTCTGTTCTTCTTTGGCACACAGGGAAATGCCTTCACGGCTGGTGTGCGGCCATACAAACTCTAGGGAGGGCAGGTTCCCATTTACTTTGGAGGTGGCACTCCTGCAGCGCTGTGGGCCATGACTGTGCTTCAAAGACAGTAATCTACCCTTTCTATTGGAAGAGGGCACGCACGGAATGGGAAATCTCTGTTCTCTGGGAGAGGTTGGTGGTGCTACTGCGCCTGTGTATTTGGTGCCTCCCTGCCCACTAGCAATGTTTCTGCTCGGCACTGCGGGGAGAAACATTGTGCAGCTAAGCTCACTTAGGATGTACAAGTGTCAGAATTCCTTTGCGGGGCACCATTCAGATATCACATTCGTAGCATGCGGGTCATTTCCTGCTAAGCTCAGCTTTCGCAGCCAGCTTGAAAGTGTTCCTGTTGTGGATAGACTCTCGTGCAGATGCCGCTGGAGACGGCCTCTGCTTCTATGCTCTTTGACAAGGCTGCTTTTAGGAAGCTCTTACCGTAGCCTCTGCCAAGTACAGCCTTCTGCCTCTCTCAAATACTCACTTACCTGTGAGACCTTGTCTTTCCTTTGTGGAGACAGAGAGCCCTTTTCCTGAAGGGAAACTGTCCGTGCTCTGCTCTTCTTTTGCACACAGGAAAATGCCTTCACGGCTGGTGTGCGGCCTTTACCCACTCGAGGGAGGGCAGGTTCCCATTTACTTTGGAGGTGGCACTGCTGCAGCGCTGTGGGCCATGACTGTGCTTCAAAGACAGTAATCTACCCTTTCCATTGGAAGAGGTTACGCACGGAATGGGAAATCTCTATTCTCTGGGAGAGGTTGGTGGTGCTACTGGGCCTGTGTATTTGGTGCCCCCCTGCCCACTAGAAATGTTTCTGCTCGCCACTGCAGGGAGAAACATTGTGAAGCTAAGCTCACTTAGGAAGTACAAGTGTCAGAATTCCTTTGCGGGGTACCATCCAGATATCACATTCGTAGCATGCGGGTCCTTTCCTGCTAAGCTCTGCATTCGCAGCCAGCTTCAAGGTGTTCCTGTTGTGGATAGACTCTCGTGCAGATGCCGCTGGAGACGGCCTCTGCTTCTATGCTCTTTGACAAGGCTGTTTGAGGAAGCTCTTACCGTAGACTCTGCCAAGTACAGCCTTCTGCCTCTCTCAAATACTCACTTACCTGTGAGACCTTGTCTTTCCTTTGGAGAGACAGAGAGCCCTTTTCCTGAAGGGAAACTGTCCGTGCTCTGTTCTTCTTTTGCACACAGGGAAATGCCTTCACGGCTGGTGTGCGTCCTTTACCCACTCTAGGGAGGGCAGGTTCCCATTTACTTTGGAGGTGGCACTCCTGCAGCGCTGTGGGCCATGACTGTGCTTCAAAGACAGTAATCTACCCTTTCCATTGGAAGAGGGCAGGCACGGAATGGGAAATCTCTATTCTCTGGGAGAAGTTGGTGGTGCTACTACGCCTGTGTATTTGGTGCCCCCCTGCCCACTAGCAATGTTTCTGCTCGCCACTGCGGGGAGAAACATTGTGCAGCTAAGCTCACTTAGGATGTACAAGTGTCAGAATTCCTTTGCGGGGCACCATCCAGATATCACATTAGTAGCATGCGGGTCATTTCCTGCTAAGCTCTGCATTCACAGCCAGCTTCAAGGTTTTCCTGTTGTGGATAGACTCTTGTGCAGATGTCGATGGAGACGGACTCTGCTTCTATGCTCTTTGACAAGGCTGCTTTGAGGAAGCTCTTACCGTAGCCTCTGCCAAGTACAGCCTTCTGCCTCTCTCAAATACTCACTTACCTGTGAGACCTTGTCTTTCCTTTGGAGAGACAGAGAGCCCTTTACCTGAAGGGAAACTGTCCGTGCTCTGTTCTTCTTTTGCACACAGGGAAATGCCTTCACGGCTGGTGTGCGGCCTTTACCCACTCGAGGGAGGGCAGGTTCCCATTTACTTTGGAGGTGGCACTCCTGCAGCGCTGTGGGCCATGACTGTGCTTCAAATACAGTAATCTACCCTTTCTATTAGAAGAGGGCACGCACGGAATGGGAAATCTCTGTTCTCTGGAAGAGGTTGGTGGTGCTACTGCGCCTGTGTATTTGGTGCCTCCCTGCCCACTAGCAATGTTTCTGCTCGGCACTGCGGGGAGAAACATTGTGCAGCTAAGCTCACTTAGGATGTACAAATGTCAGAATTCCTTTGCGGGGCACCATTCAGATATCACATTCGTAACATGCGGGTCATTTCCTGCTAAGCTCTGCTTTCGCAGCCAGCTTGAAAGTGTTCCTGTTGTGGATAGACTCTCGTGCAGATGCCGCTGGAGACGGCCTCTGCTTTTATGCTCTTTGACAAGGCTGCTTTGAGGAAGATCTTACCGTAGCCTCTGCCAAGTACAGCCTTCTGCCTCTCTCAAATACTCACTTACCTGTGAGACCTTGTCTTTCCTTTGGAGAGACAGAGAGCCCTTTTCTTGAAGGGAAACTGTCCGTGCTCTGTTCTTCTTTTGCACACAGGGAAATGCCTTCACGGCTGGTGTGCGGCCTTTACCCACTCGAGGGAGGGCAGGTTCCCATTTACTTTGGAGGTGGCACTCCTGCAGCGCTGTGGGCCATGACTGTGCTTCAAAGACAGTAATCTACCCTTTCTATTGGAAGAGGGCACGCACGGAATGGGAAATCTCTGTTCTCTGGGAGAGGTTGGTGGTGCTACTGCGCCTGTGTATTTGGTACCCCCCTGCCCACTAGCAATGTTTCTGCTCGCCACTGCGGGGAGAAACATTGTGCTGCTAAGCTAACTTAGGATGTACAAGTGTCAGAATTCCTTTGCGGGGCACCATCCAGATATCACATTCGTAGCATGCGTGTCCTTTCCTGCTAAGCTGTGCATTCGCAGCCAGCTTTAAGGTGTTCCTGTTGTGGATAGACTCTCGTGCAGATGCCGCTGGAGACGGCCTCTGCTTCTATGCTCTTTGACAAGGCTGCTTTGAGGAAGCTTTTACCGTAGCCTCTGCCAAGTACGGCCTTCTGCCTCTCTCAAATACTCACTTACCTGTGAGACCTTGTCTTTCCTTTGGAGAGACAGAGAGCCCTATTCCTGAAGGGAAACTGTCCGTGCTCTGTTCTTCTTTTGCACACAGGGAAATGCCTTCACGGCTGGTGTGTGGCCATTACAAACTCTAGGGAGTGCAGGTTCCCATTTACTTTGGAGGTGGCACTCCTGCAGCGCTGTGGGCCATGACTGTGCTTCAAAGACAGTAATCTACCCTTTCTATTGGAAGAGGGCACGCACGGAATGGGAAATCTCTGTTCTCTGGGAGAGGTTGGTGGTGCTACTGCGCCTGTGTATTTGGTATCCCCCTGCCCACTAGCAATGTTTCTGCTCGCCACTGCGGGGAGAAACATTGTGCAGCTAAGCTCACTTAGGATGTACAAGTGTCAGAATTCCTTTGCGGGGCACCGTCCAGATATCACATTAGTAGCATGCGGGTCATTTCCTGCTAAGCTCTGCATTCGCAGCCAGCTTCAAGGTGTTCCTGTTGTGGATAGACTCTTGTGCAGATGCCGCTGGAGACGGCCTCTGCTTCTATGCTCTTTGACAAGGCTGCTTTGAGGTAGCTCTTACCGTAGCCTCTGCCAAGTACAGCCTTCTGCCTCTCTCAAATACTCACTTACCTGTGAGACCTTGTCTTTCCTTTGTGGAGACAGAGAGCCCTTTTCCTGAAGGGAAACTGTCCGTGCTCTGCTCTTCTTTTGCACACAGGAAAATGCCTTCACGGCTGGTGTGCGGCCTTTACCCACTCGAGGGAGGGCAGGTTCCCATTTACTTTGGAGGTGGCACTGCTGCAGCGCTGTGGGCCATGACTGTGCTTCAAAGACAGTAATCTACCCTTTCCATTGGAAGAGGTTACGCACGGAATGGGAAATCTCTATTCTCTGGGAGAGGTTGGTGGTGCTACTGCGCCTGTGTATTTGGTGCCCCCCTGCCCACTAGAAATGTTTCTGCTCGCCACTACAGGGAGAAACATTGTGAAGCTAAGCTCACTTAGGAAGTACAAGTGTCAGAATTCCTTTGCGGGGTACCATCCAGATATCACATTCGTAGCATGCGGGTCCTTTCCTGCTAAGCTCTGCATTCGCAGCCAGCTTCAAGGTGTTCCTGTTGTGGATAGACTCTCGTGCAGATACCGCTGGAGACGGCCTCTGCTTCTATGCTCTTTGACAAGGCTGTTTGAGGAAGCTCTTACCGTAGACTCTGCCAAGTACAGCCTTCTGCCTCTCTCAAATACTCACTTACCTGTGAGACCTTGTCTTTCCTTTGGAGAGACAGAGAGCCCTTTTCCTGAAGGGAAACTGTCCGTGCTCTGTTCTTCTTTTGCACACAGGGAAATGCCTTCACGGCTGGTGTGCGTCCTTTACCCACTCTAGGGAGGGCAGGTTCCCATTTACTTTGGAGGTGGCACTCCTGCAGCGCTGTGGGCCATGACTGTGCTTCAAAGACAGTAATCTACCCTTTCCATTGGAAGAGGGCAGGCACGGAATGGGAAATCTCTATTCTCTGGGAGAAGTTGGTGGTGCTACTACGCCTGTGTATTTGGTGCCCCCCTGCCCACTAGCAATGTTTCTGCTCGCCACTGCGGGGAGAAACATTGTGCAGCTAAGCTCACTTAGGATGTACAAGTGTCAGAATTCCTTTGCGGGGCACCATCCAGATATCACATTAGTAGCATGCGGGTCATTTCCTGCTAAGCTCTGCATTCACAGCCAGCTTCAAGGTTTTCCTGTTGTGGATAGACTCTTGTGCAGATGTCGATGGAGACGGACTCTGCTTCTATGCTCTTTGACAAGGCTGCTTTGAGGAAGCTCTTACCGTAGCCTCTGCCAAGTACAGCCTTCTGCCTCTCTCAAATACTCACTTACCTGTGAGACCTTGTCTTTCCTTTGGAGAGACAGAGAGCCCTTTACCTGAAGGGAAACTGTCAGTGCTCTGTTCTTCTTTGGCACACAGGGAAATGCCTTCACGGCTGGTGTGCGGCCTTTACCCACTCGAGGGAGGGCAGGTTCCCATTTACTTTGGAGGTGGCACTCCTGCAGCGCTGTGGGCCATGACTGTGCTTCAAATACAGTAATCTACCCTTTCTATTAGAAGAGGGCACGCACGGAATGGGAAATCTCTGTTCTCTGGAAGAGGTTGGTGGTGCTACTGCGCCTGTGTATTTGGTGCCTCCCTGCCCACTAGCAATGTTTCTGCTCGGCACTGCGGGGAGAAACATTGTGCAGCTAAGCTCACTTAGGATGTACAAATGTCAGAATTCCTTTGCGGGGCACCATTCAGATATCACATTCGTAACATGCGGGTCATTTCCTGCTAAGCTCTGCTTTCGCAGCCAGCTTGAAAGTGTTCCTGTTGTGGATAGACTCTCGTGCAGATGCCGCTGGAGACGGCCTCTGCTTTTATGCTCTTTGACAAGGCTGCTTTGAGGAAGATCTTACCGTAGCCTCTGCCAAGTACAGCCTTCTGCCTCTCTCAAATACTCACTTACCTGTGAGACCTTGTCTTTCCTTTGGAGAGACAGAGAGCCCTTTTCTTGAAGGGAAACTGTCCGTGCTCTGTTCTTCTTTTGCACACAGGGAAATGCCTTCACGGCTGGTGTGCGGCCTTTACCCACTCGAGGGAGGGCAGGTTCCCATTTACTTTGGAGGTGGCAATCCTGCAGCGCTGTGGGCCATGACTGTGCTTCAAAGACAGTAATCTACCCTTTCTATTGGAAGAGGGCACGCACGGAATGGGAAATCTCTGTTCTCTGGGAGAGGTTGGTGGTGCTACTGCGCCTGTGTATTTGGTACCCCCCTGCCCACTAGCAATGTTTCTGCTCGCCACTGCGGGGAGAAACATTGTGCTGCTAAGCTAACTTAGGATGTACAAGTGTCAGAATTCCTTTGCGGGTCACCATCCAGATATCACATTCGTAGCATGCGTGTCCTTTCTTGCTAAGCTGTGCATTCGCAGCCAGCTTTAAGGTGTTCCTGTTGTGGATAGACTCTCGTGCAGATGCCGCTGGAGACGGCCTCTGCTTCTATGCTCTTTGACAAGGCTGCTTTGAGGAAGCTTTTACCGTAGCCTCTGCCAAGTACGGCCTTCTGCCTCTCTCAAATACTCACTTACCTGTGAGACCTTGTCTTTCCTTTGGAGAGACAGAGAGCCCTATTCCTGAAGGGAAACTGTCCGTGCTCTGTTCTTCTTTTGCACACAGGGAAATGCCTTCACGGCTGGTGTGTGGCCATTACAAACTCTAGGGAGTGCAGGTTCCCATTTACTTTGGAGGTGGCACTCCTGCAGCGCTGTGGGCCATGACTGTGCTTCAAAGACAGTAATCTACCCTTTCTATTGGAAGAGGGCACGCACGGAATGGGAAATCTCTGTTCTCTGGGAGAGGTTGGTGGTGCTACTGCGCCTGTGTATTTGGTATCCCCCTGCCCACTAGCAATGTTTCTGTTCGCCACTGCGGGGAGAAACATTGTGCAGCTAAGCTCACTTAGGATGTACAAGTGTCAGAATTCCTTTGCGGGGCACCGTCCAGATATCACATTAGTAGCATGCGGGTCATTTCCTGCTAAGCTCTGCATTCGCAGCCAGCTTCAAGGTGTTCCTGTTGTGGATAGACTCTTGTGCAGATGCCGCTGGAGACGGCCTCTGCTTCTATGCTCTTTGACAAGGCTGCTTTTAGGAAGCTCTTACCGTAGCCTCTGCCAAGTACAGCCTTCTGCCTCTCTCAAATACTCACTTACCTGTGAGACCTTGTCTTTCCTTTGTGGAGACAGAGAGCCCTTTTCCTGAAGGGAAACTGTCCGTGCTCTGCTCTTCTTTTGCACACAGGAAAATGCCTTCACGGCTGGTGTGCGGCCTTTACCCACTCGAGGGAGGGCAGGTTCCCATTTACTTTGGAGGTGGCACTGCTGCAGCGCTGTGGGCCATGACTGTGCTTCAAAGACAGTAATCTACCCTTTCCATTGGAAGAGGTTACGCACGGAATGGGAAATCTCTATTCTCTGGGAGAGGTTGGTGGTGCTACTGCGCCTGTGTATTTTGTGCCCCCCTGCCCACTAGAAATGTTTCTGCTCGCCACTGCAGGGAGAAACATTGTGAAGCTAAGCTCACTTAGGAAGTACAAGTGTCAGAATTCCTTTGCGGGGTACCATCCAGATATCACATTCGTAGCATGCGGGTCCTTTCCTGCTAAGCTCTGCATTCGCAGCCAGCTTCAAGGTGTTCCTGTTGTGGATAGACTCTTGTGCAGATGTCGATGGAGACGGACTCTGCTTCTATGCTCTTTGACAAGGCTGCTTTGAGGAAGCTCTTACCGTAGCCTCTGCCAAGTACAGCCTTCTGCCTCTCTCAAATACTCACTTACCTGTGAGACCTTGTCTTTCCTTTGGAGAGACAGAGAGCCCTTTACCTGAAGGGAAACTGTCCGTGCTCTGTTCTTCTTTGGCACACAGGGAAATTCCTTCACGGCTGGTGTGCGGCCTTTACCCACTCGAGGGAGGGCAGGTTCCCATTTACTTTGGAGGTGCCACTCCTGCAGCGCTGTGGGCCATGACTGTGCTTCAAAGACAGTAATCTACCCTTTCTATTAGAAGAGGGCACGCACGGAATGGGAAATCTCTGTTCTCTGGGAGAGGTTGGTGGTGCTACTGGGCCTGTGTATTTGGTGCCTCCCTGCCCACTAGCAATGTTTCTGCTCGGCACTGCAGGGAGAAACATTGTGCAGCTAAGCTCACTTAGGATGTACAAATGTCAGAATTCCTTTGCGGGGCACCATTCAGATATCACATTCGTAACATGCGGGTCATTTCCTGCTAAGCTCTGCTTTCGCAGCCAGCTTGAAAGTGTTCCTGTTGTAGATAGACTCTCGTGCAGATGCCGCTGGAGACGGCCTCTGCTTTTATGCTCTTTGACAAGGCTGCTTTGAGGAAGATCTTACCGTAGCCTCTGCCAAGTACAGCCTTCTGCCTCTCTCAAATACTCACTTACCTGTGAGACCTTGTCTTTCCTTTGGAGAGACAGAGAGCCCTTTTCCTGAAGGGAAACTGTCCGTGCTCTGTTGTTCTTTTGCACACAGGGAAATGCCTTCACGGCTGGTGTGCGGCCTTTACCCACTCGAGGGAGGGCAGGTTCCCATTTACTTTGGAGGTGGCACTGCTGCAGCGCTGTGGGCCATGACTGTGCTTCAAAGACAGTAATCTACCCTTTCCATTGGAAGAGGGCACGCACGGAATGGGAAATCTCTATTCTCTGGGAGAGGTTGGTGGTGCTACTGCGCCTGTGTATTTGGTGCCCCCCTGCCCACTAGCAAAGTTTCTGCTCGCCACTGCGGGGAGAAACATTGTGCAGCTAAGCTCACTTAGGATGTACAAGTGTCAGAATTCCTTTGCGGGGCACCATCCAGATATCACATTCGAAGCATGCGGGTCCTTTCCTGCTAAGCTCTGCATTCGCAGCCAGCTTCAAGGTGTTCCTGTTGTGGATAGACTCTCGTGCAGATGCCGCTGGAGACGGCCTCTGCTTCTATGCTCTTTGACAAGGCTGCTTTGAGGAAGCTCTTACCGTAGCCTCTGCCAAGTACAGCCTTCTGCCTCTCTCAAATACTCACTTACCTGTGAGACCTTGTCTTTCCTTTGGAGAGACAGAGAGCCCTTTTCCTGAAGGGAAACTGTCCGTGCTCTGTTCTTCTTTGGCACACAGGGAAATGCCTTCACGGCTGGTGTGCGGCCTTTACCCACTCTAGGGAGGGCAGGTTCCCATTTACTTTGGAGGTGGAACTCCTGCAGCGCTGTGGGCCATGACTGTGCTTCAAAGACAGTAATCTACCCTTTCTATTGGAAGAGGGCACGCACGGAATGGGAAATCTCTGTTCTCTGGGAGAGGTTGGTGGTGCTACTGCGTCTGTGTATTTGGTGCCCCCCTGCCCACTAGCAATGTTTCTGCTCGGCACTGCGGGGAGAAACATTGTGCAGCTAAGCTCACTTAGGATGTACAAGTGTCAGAATTCCTTTGCGGGCCACCATTCAGATATCACATTCGTAGCATGCGGGTCATTTCCTGCTAAGCTCTGCTTTCGCAGCCAGCTTGAAAGTGTTCCTGTTGTGGATAGACTCTCGTGCAGATGCCGCTGGAGACGGCCTCTGCTTTTATGCTCTTTGACAAGGCTGCTTTGAGGTAGCTCTTACCGTAGCCTCTGCCAAGTACAGCTTTCTGCCTCTCTCAAATACTCACTTACCTGTGAGACCTTGTCTTTCCTTTGGAGAGACAGAGAGCCCTTTTCCTGAAGGGAAACTGTCCGTGCTCTCTTCTTCTTTTGCACACAGGGAAATGCCTTCACGGCTGGTGTGCGGCCTTTACCCACTCGAGGGAGGGCAGGTTCCCATTTACTTTGGAGGTGGCACTCCTGCAGCGCTGTGGGCCATGACTGTGCTTCAAAGACAGTAATCTACCCTTTCCATTGGAAGAGGGCACGCACGGAATGGGAAATCTCTGTTCTCTGGGAGAGGTTGGTGGTGCTACTGCGCCTGTGTATTTGGTGCCCCCCTGCCCACTAGCAATGTTTCTGCTCGCCACTGCGGGGAGAAACATGTGCAGCGAAGCTCACTTAGGATGTAAAGGTGTCAGAATTCCTTTGCGGCGCACCATCCAGATATCACATTAGTAGCATGCGGGTCATTTCCTGCTAAGCTCTGCATTCGCAGCCAGCTTCAAGGTGTTCCTGTTGTGGATAGACTCTTGTGCAGATGCCGCTGGAGACGGCCTCTGCTTCTATGCTCTTTGACAAGGCTGCTTTGAGGAAGCTCTTACCGTAGCCTCTGCCAAGTACAGCCTTCTGCCTCTCTCAAATACTCACTTACCTGTGAGACCTTGTCTTTCCTTTGTGGAGACAGAGAGCCCTTTTCCTGAAGGGAAACTGTCCGTGCTCTGCTCTTCTTTTGCACACAGGAAAATGCCTTCACGGCTGGTGTGCGGCCTTTACCCACTCGAGGGAGGGCAGGTTCCCATTTACTTTGGAGGTGGCACTGCTGCAGCGCTGTGGGCCATGACTGTGCTTCAAAGACAGTAATCTACCCTTTCCATTGGAAGAGGTTACGCACGGAATGGGAAATCTCTATTCTCTGGGAGAGGTTGGTGGTGCTACTGCGCCTGTGTATTTGGTGCCCCCGTGCCCACTAGAAATGTTTCTGCTCGCCACTGCAGGGAGAAACATTGTGAAGCTAAGCTCACTTAGGAAGTACAAGTGTCAGAATTCCTTTGCGGGGCACCATCCAGATATCACATTCGTAGCATGCGGGTCCTTTCCTGCTAAGCTCTGCATTCGCAGCCAGCTTCAAGGTGTTCCTGTTGTGGATAGACTCTTGTGCAGATGTCGATGGAGACGGAATCTGCTTCTATGCTCTTTGACAAGGCTGCTTTGAGGAAGCTCTTACCGTAGCCTCTGCCAAGTACAGCCTTCTGCCTCTCTCAAATACTCACTTACCTGTGAGACCTTTTCTTTCCTTTGGAGAGACAGAGAGCCCTTTACCTGAAGGGAAACTGTCCGTGCTCTGTTCTTCTTTGGCACACAGGGAAATGCCTTCACGGCTGGTGTGCGGCCTTTACCCACTCGAGGGAGGGCAGGTTCCCATTTACTTTGGAGGTGGCACTCCTGCAGCGCTGTGGGCCATGACTGTGCTTCAAAGACAGTAATCTACCCTTTCTATTAGAAGAGGGCACGCACGGAATGGGAAATCTCTGTTCTCTGGGAGAGGTTGGTGGTGCTACTGCGCCTGTGTATTTGGTGCCTCCCTGCCCACTAGCAATGATTCTGCTCGGCACTGCGGGGAGAAACATTGTGCAGCTAAGCTCACTTAGGATGTACAAATGTCAGAATTCCTTTGCGGGGCACCATTCAGATATCACATTCGTAACATGCGGGTCATTTCCTGCTAAGCTCTGCTTTCGCAGCCAGCTTGAAAGTGTTCCTGTTGTGGATAGACTCTCGTGCAGATGCCGCTGGAGACGGCCTCTGCTTTTATGCTCTTTGACAAGGCTGCTTTGAGGAAGATCTTACCGTAGCCTCTGCCAAGTACAGCCTTCTGCCTCTCTCAAATACTCCCTTACCTGTGAGACCTTGTCTTTCCTTTGGAGAGACAGAGAGCCCTTTTCCTGAAGGGAAACTGTCCGTGCTCTGTTCTTCTTTTGCACACAGGGAAATGCCTTCACGGCTGGTGTGCGGCCTTTACCCACTCGAGGGAGGGCAGGTTCCCATTTGCTTTGGAGGTGGCACTGCTGCAGCGCTGTGGGCCATGACTGTGCTTCAAAGACAGTAATCTACCCTTTCCATTGGAAGAGGTTACGCACGGAATGGGAAATCTCTATTCTCTGGGAGAGGTTGGTGGTGCTACTGCGCCTGTGTATTTGGTGCCCCCGTGCCCACTAGAAATGTTTCTGCTCGCCACTGCAGGGAGAAACATTGTGAAGCTAAGCTCACTTAGGAAGTACAAGTGTCAGAATTCCTTTGCGGGGTACCATCCAGATATCACATTCGTAGCATGCGGGTCCTTTCCTGCTAAGCTCTGCATTCGCAGCCAGCTTCAAGGTGTTCCTGTTGTGGATAGACTCTTGTGCAGATGTCGATGGAGACGGACTCTGCTTCTATGCTCTTTGACAAGGCTGCTTTGAGGAAGCTCTTACCGTAGCCTCTGCCAAGTACAGCCTTCTGCCTCTCTCAAATACTCACTTACCTGTGAGACATTTTCTTTCCTTTGGAGAGACAGAGAGCCCTTTACCTGAAGGGAAACTGTCCGTGCTCTGTTCTTCTTTGGCACACAGGGAAATGCCTTCACGGCTGGTGTGCGGCCTTTACCCACTCGAGGGAGGGCAGGTTCCCATTTACTTTGGAGGTGGCACTCCTGCAGCGCTGTGGGCCATGACTGTGCTTCAAAGACAGTAATCTACCCTTTCTATTAGAAGAGGGCACGCACGGAATGGGAAATCTCTGTTCTCTGGGAGAGGTTGGTGGTGCTACTGCGCCTGTGTATTTGGTGCCTCCCTGCCCACTAGCAATGTTTCTGCTCGGCACTGCGGGGAGAAACATTGTGCAGCTAAGCTCACTTAGGATGTACAAATGTCAGAATTCCTTTGCGGGGCACCATTCAGATATCACATTCGTAACATGCGGGTCATTTCCTGCTAAGCTCTGCTTTCGCAGCCAGCTTGAAAGTGTTCCTGTTGTGGATAGACTCTCGTGCAGATGCCGCTGGAGACGGCCTCTGCTTTTATGCTCTTTGACAAGGCTCCTTTGAGGAAGATCTTACCGTAGCCTCTGCCAAGTACAGCCTTCTGCCTCTCTCAAATACTCACTTACCTGTGAGACCTTGTCTTTCCTTTGGAGAGACAGAGAGCCCTTTTCCTGAAGGGAAACTGTCCGTGCTCTGTTCTTCTTTTGCACACAGGGAAATGCCTTCACGGCTGGTGTGCGGCCTTTACCCACTCGAGGGAGTGCAGGTTCCCATTTACTTTGGAGGTGGCACTCCTGCAGCGCTGTGGGCCATGACTGTGCTTCAAAGACAGTAATCTACCCTTTCCATTGGAAGAGGGCACGCACGGAATCGGAAATCTCTATTCTCTGGGAGAGGTTGGTGGTGCTACTGCGCCTGTGTATTTGGTGCCCCCCTGCCCACTAGCAATGTTTCTGCTCGCCACTGCGGGGAGAAACATTGTGCAGCTAAGCTCACTTAGGATGTACAAGTGTCAGAATTCCTTTGCGGGGCACCATCCAGATATCACATTAGTAGCATGCAGTTCATTTCCTGCTAAGCTCTGCATTCGCAGCCAGCTTCAAGGTGTTCCTGTTGTGGATAGACTCTTGTGCAGATGTCGATGGAGACGGCCTCTGCTTCTATGCTCTTTGACAAGGCTGCTTTGAGGAAGCTCTTACCGTAGCCTCTGCCAAGTACAGCCTTCTGCCTCTCTCAAATACTCACTTACCTGTGAGACCTTGTCTTTCCTTTGGAGAGACAGAGAGCCCTTTTCCTGAAGGGAAACTGTCCGTGCTCTGTTCTTCTTTTGCACACAGGGAAATGCCTTCACGGCTGGTGTGCGCCCTTTACCCACTCGAGGGAGGGCAGGTTCCCATTTACTTTGGAGGTGGCACTCCTGCAGCGCTGTGGGCCATGACTGTGCTTCAAAGACAGTAATCTACACTTTCCATTGGAAGAGGGCACGCACGGAATGGGAAATCTCTGTTCTCTGGGAGAGGTTGGTGGTGCTACTGCGCCTGTGTATTTGGTACCCCCCTGCCCACTAGCAATGTTTCTGCTCGCCACTGCGGGGAGAAACATTGTGCTGCTAAGCTAACTTAGGATGTACAAGTGTCAGAATTCCTTTGCGGGGCACCATCCAGATATCACATTCGTAGCATGCGTGTCCTTTCCTGCTAAGCTCTGCATTCGCAGCCAGCTTTAAGGTGTTCCTGTTGTGGATAGACTCTCGTGCAGATGCCGCTGGAGAGGGACTCTGCTTCTATGCTCTTTGACAAGGCTGCTTTGAGGAAGCTTTTACCGTAGCCTCTGCCAAGTACGGCCTTCTGCCTCTCTCAAATACTCACTTACCTGTGAGACCTTGTCTTTCCTTTGGAGAGACAGAGAGCCCTTTTCCTGAAGGGAAACTGTCCGTGCTCTGTTCTTCTTTTGCACACAGGGAAATGCCTTCACGGCTGGTGTGTGGTCATTACAAACTCTAGGGAGTGCAGGTTCCCATTTACTTTGGAGGTGGCACTCCTGCAGCGCTGTGGGCCATGACTGTGCTTCAAAGACAGTAATCTACCCTTTCTATTGGAAGAGGGCACGCACGGAATGGGAAATCTCTGTTCTCTGGGAGAGGTTGGTGGTGCTACTGCGCCTGTGTATTTGGTATCCCCCTGCCCACTAGCAATGTTTCTGCTCGCCACTGCGGGGAGAAACATTGTGCAGCTAAGCTCACTTAGGATGTACAAGTGTCAGAATTCCTTTGCGGGGCACCATCCAGATATCACATTAGTAGCATGCGGGTCATTTCCTGCTAAGCTCTGCATTCGCAGCTAGCTTCAAGGTGTTCCTGTTGTGGATAGACTCTTGTGCAGATGCCGCTGGAGACGGCCTCTGCTTCTATGCTCTTTGACAAGGCTGCTTTTGGGAAGCTCTTACCGTAGCCTCTGCCAAGTACAGCCTTCTGCCTCTCTCAAATACTCACTTACCTGTGAGACCTTGTCTTTCCTTTGTGGAGACAGAGAGCCCTTTTCCTGAAGGGAAACTGTCCGTGCTCTGTTCTTCTTTTGCACACAGGAAAATGCCTTCACGGCTGGTGTGCGGCCTTTACCCACTCGAGGGAGGGCAGGTTCCCATTTACTTTGGAGGTGGCACTGCTGCAGCGCTGTGGGCCATGACTGTGCTTCAAAGACAGTAATCTACCCTTTCCATTGGAAGAGGTTACGCACGGAATGGGAAATCTCTATTCTCTGGGAGAGGTTGGTGGTGCTACTGCGCCTGTGTATTTGGTGCCCCCCTGCCCACTAGAAATGTTTCTGCTCGCCACTGCAGGGAGAAACATTGTGAAGCTAAGCTCACTTAGGAAGTACAAGTGTCAGAATTCCTTTGCGGGGCACCATCCAGATATCACATTCGTAGCATGCGGGTCATTTCCTGCTAAGCTCTGCATTCGCAGCCAGCTTCAAGGTGTTCCTGTTGTGGATAGACTCTCGTGCAGATGCCGCTGGAGACGGCCTCTGCTTCTATGCTCTTTGACAAGGCTGCTTTGAGGAAGCTCTTACCGTAGACTCTGCCAAGTACAGCCTTCTGCATCTCTCAAATACTCACTTACCTGTGAGACCTTGTCTTTCCTTTGGAGAGACAGAGAGCCCTTTTCCTGAAGGGAAACGGTCCGTGCTCTGTTCTTCTTTTGCACACAGGAAAATGCCTTCACGGCTGGTGTGCGGCCTTTACCCACTCGAGGGAGGGCAGGTTCCCATTTACTTTGGAGGTGGCACTCCTGCAGTGCTGTGGGCCATGACTGTGCTTCAAAGACAGTAATCTACCCTTTCCATTGGAAGAGGGCACGCACGGAATGGGAAATCTCTATTCTCTGGGAGAGGTTGGTGGTGCTACTGCGCCTGTGTATTTGGTGCCCCCCTGCCCACTAGCAATGTTTCTGCTCGCCACTGCGGGGAGAAACATGTGCAGCGAAGCTCACTTAGGATGTAAAGGTGTCAGAATTCCTTTGCGGCGCACCATCCAGATATCACATTAGTAGCATGCGGGTCATTTCCTGCTAAGCTCTGCATTCGCAGCCAGCTTCAAGTTGTTCCTGTTGTGGATAGACTCTCGTGCAGATGCCGCTGGAGACGGCCTCTGCTTCTATGCTCTTTGACAAGGCTGCTTTGAGGAAGCTCTTACCGTAGACTCTGCCAAGTACAGCCTTCTGCCTCTCTCAAATACTCACTTACCTGTGAGACCTTGTCTTTCCTTTGGAGAGACAGAGAGCCCTTTTCCTGAAGGGAAACTGTCCGTGCTCTGTTCTTCTTTGTCACACAGGGAAATGCCTTCACGGCTGGTGTGCGGCCTTTACCCACTCTAGGGAGGGCAGGTTCCCATTTACTTTGGAGGTGGCACTGCTGCAGCGCTGTGGGCCATGACTGTGCTTCAAAGACAGTAATCTACCCTTTCTATTGGAAGAGGGCACGCACGGAATGGGAAATCTCTGTTCTCTGGGAGAGGTTGGTGGTGCTACTGCGCCTGTGTATTTGGTGCCTCCCTGCCCACTAGCAATGTTTCTGCTCGGCACTGCGGGGAGAAACATTGTGCAGCTAAGCTCACTTAGGATGTACAAGTGTCACAATTCCTTTGCGGGGCACCATTCAGATATCACATTCGTAGCATGCGGGTCATTTCCTGCTAAGCTCTGCTTTCGCAGCCAGCTTGAAAGTGTTCCTGTTGTGGATAGACTCTCGTGCAGATGCCGCTGGAGACGGCCTCTGCTTTTATGCTTTTTGACAAGGCTGCTTTGAGGTAGCTCTTACCGTAGCCTCTGCCAAGTACAGCTTTCTGCCTCTCTCAAATACTCACTTACCTGTGAGACCTTGTCTTTCCTTTGGAGAGACAGAGAGCCCTTTTCCTGAAGGGAAATTGTCCGTGCTCTGTTCTTCTTTTGCACACAGGGAAATGCCTTCACGGCTGGTGTGCGGCCTTTACCCACTCGAGGGAGGGCAGGTTCCTATTTACTTTGGAGGTGGCACACCTGCAGCGCTGTGGGCCATGACTGTGCTTCAAAGACAGTAATCTACCCTTTCTATTGGAAGAGGGCCCGCACGGAATGGGAAATCTCTGTTCTCTGGGAGAGGTTGGTGGTGCTACTGCGCCTGTGTATTTGGTACCCCCCTGCCCACTAGCAATGTTTCTGCTCGCCACTGCGGGGAGAAACATTGTGCTGCTAAGCTAACTTAGGATGTACAAGTGTCAGAATTCCTTTGCGGGGCACCATCCAGATAACACATTCGTAGCATGCGTGTCCTTTCCTGCTAAGCTGTGCATTCGCAGCCAGCTTTAAGGTGTTCCTGTTGTGGATAGACTCTCGTGCAGATGCCGCTGGAGACGGCCTCTGCTTCTATGCTCTTTGACAAGGCTGCTTTCAGGAAGCTTTTACCGTAGCCTCTGCCAAGTACGGCCTTCTGCCTCTCTCAAATACTCACTTACCTGTGAGACCTTGTCTTTCCTTTGGAGAGACAGAGAGCCCTTTTCCTGAAGGGAAACTGTCCGTGCTCTGTTCTTCTTTGGCACACAGGGAAATGCCTTCACGGCTGGTGTGTGGCCATTACAAACTCTAGGGAGTGCAGGTTCCCATTTACTTTGGAGGTGGCACTCCTGCAGCGCTGTGGGCCATGACTGTGCTTCAAAGACAGTAATCTACCCTTTCTATTGGAAGAGGGCACGCACGGAATGGGAAATCTCTGTTCTCTGGGAGAGGTTGGTGGTGCTACTGCGCCTGTGTATTTGGTATCCCCCTGCCCACTAGCAATGTTTCTGCTCGCCACTGCGGGGAGAAACATTGTGCAGCTAAGCTCACTTAGGATGTACAAGTGTCAGAATTCCTTTGCGGGGCACCATCCAGATATCACATTAGTAGCATGCGGGTCATTTCCTGCTAAGCTCTGCATTCGCAGCCAGCTTCAAGGTGTTCCTGTTGTGGATAGACTCTTGTGCAGATGCCGCTGGAGACGGCCTCTGCTTCTATGCTCTTTGACAAGGCTGCTTTGAGGAAGCTCTTACCGTAGCCTCTGCCAAGTACAGCCTTCTGCCTCTCTCAAATACTCACTTACCTGTGAGACCTTGTCTTTCCTTTGTGGAGACAGAGAGCCCTTTTCCTGAAGGGAAACTGTCCGTGCTCTGCTCTTCTTTTGCACACAGGAAAATGCCTTCACGGCTGGTGTGCGGCCTTTACCCACTCGAGGGAGGGCAGGTTCCCATTTACTTTGGAGGTGGCACTGCTGCAGCGCTGTGGGCCATGACTGTGCTTCAAAGACAGTAATCTACCCTTTCCATTGGAAGAGGTTACGCACGGAATGGGAAATCTCTATTCTCTGGGAGAGGTTGGTGGTGCTACTGCGCCTGTGTATTTGGTGCCCCCGTGCCCACTAGAAATGTTTCTGCTCGCCACTGCAGGGAGAAACATTGTGAAGCTAAGCTCACTTAGGAAGTACAAGTGTCAGAATTCCTTTGCGGGGCACCATCCAGATATCACATTCGTAGCATGCGGGTCCTTTCCTGCTAAGCTCTGCATTCGCAGCCAGCTTCAAGGTGTTCCTGTTGTGGATAGACTCTTGTGCAGATGTCGATGGAGACGGAATCTGCTTCTATGCTCTTTGACAAGGCTGCTTTGAGGAAGCTCTTACCGTAGCCTCTGCCAAGTACAGCCTTCTGCCTCTCTCAAATACTCACTTACCTGTGAGACCTTTTCTTTCCTTTGGAGAGACAGAGAGCGCTTTACCTGAAGGGAAACTGTCCGTGCTCTGTTCTTCTTTGGCAAACAGGGAAATGCCTTCACGGCTGGTGTGCGGCCTTTACCCACTCGAGGGAGGGCAGGTTCCCATTTACTTTGGAGGTGGCACTCCTGCAGCGCTGTGGGCCATGACTGTGCTTCAAAGACAGTAATCTACCCTTTCTATTAGAAGAGGGCACGCACGGAATGGGAAATCTCTGTTCTCTGGGAGAGGTTGGTGGTGCTACTGCGCCTGTGTATTTGGTGCCTCCCTGCCCACTAGCAATGATTCTGCTCGGCACTGCGGGGAGAAACATTGTGCAGCTAAGCTCACTTAGGATGTACAAATGTCAGAATTCCTTTGCGGGGCACCATTCAGATATCACATTCTTAACATGCGGGTCATTTCCTGCTAAGCTCTGCTTTCGCAGCCAGCTTGAAAGTGTTCCTGTTGTGGATAGACTCTCGTGCAGATGCCGCTGGAGACGGCCTCTGCTTTTATGCTCTTTGACAAGGCTGCTTTGAGGAAGATCTTACCGTAGCCTCTGCCAAGTACAGCCTTCTGCCTCTCTCAAATACTCACTTACCTGTGAGACCTTGTCTTTCCTTTGGAGAGACAGAGAGCCCTTTTCCTGAAGGGAAACTGTCCGTGCTCTGTTCTTCTTTTGCACACAGGGAAATGCCTTCACGGCTGGTGTGCGGCCTTTACCCACTCGAGGGAAGGCAGGTTCCCATTTGCTTTGGAGGTGGCACTGCTGCAGCGCTGTGGGCCATGACTGTGCTTCAAAGACAGTAATCTACCCTTTCCATTGGAAGAGGTTACGCACGGAATGGGAAATCTCTATTCTCTGGGAGAGGTTGGTGGTGCTACTGCGCCTGTGTATTTGGTGCCCCCGTGCCCACTAGAAATGTTTCTGCTCGCCACTGCAGGGAGAAACATTGTGAAGCTAAGCTCACTTAGGAAGTACAAGTGTCAGAATTCCTTTGCGGGGTACCATCCAGATATCACATTCGTAGCATGCGGGTCCTTTCCTGCTAAGCTCTGCATTCGCAGCCAGCTTCAAGGTGTTCCTGTTGTGGATAGACTCTTGTGCAGATGTCGATGGAGACGGACTCTGCTTCTATGCTCTTTGACAAGGCTGCTTTGAGGAAGCTCTTACCGTAGCCTCTGCCAAGTACAGCCTTCTGCCTCTCTCAAATACTCACTTACCTGTGAGACCTTTTCTTTCCTTTGGAGAGACAGAGAGCCCTTTACCTGAAGGGAAACTGTCCGTGCTCTGTTCTTCTTTGGCACACAGGGAAATGCCTTCACGGCTGGTGTGCGGCCTTTACCCACTCGAGGGAGGGCAGGTTCCCATTTACTTTGGAGGTGGCACTCCTGCAGCGCTGTGGGCCATGACTGTGCTTCAAAGACAGTAATCTACCCTTTCTATTAGAAGAGGGCACGCACGGAATGGGAAATCTCTGTTCTCTGGGAGAGGTTGGTGGTGCTACTGCGCCTGTGTATTTGGTGCCTCCCTGCCCACTAGCAATGTTTCTGCTCGGCACTGCGGGGAGAAACATTGTGCAGCTAAGCTCACTTAGGATGTACAAATGTCAGAATTCCTTTGCGGGGCACCATTCAGATATCACATTCGTAACATGCGGGTCATTTCCTGCTAAGCTCTGCTTTCGCAGCCAGCTTGAAAGTGTTCCTGTTGTGGATAGACTCTCGTGCAGATGCCGCTGGAGACGGCCTCTGCTTTTATGCTCTTTGACAAGGCTGCTTTGAGGAAGATCTTACCGTAGCCTCTGCCAAGTACAGCATTCTGCCTCTCTCAAATACTCACTTACCTGTGAGACCTTGTCTTTCCTTTGGAGAGACAGAGAGCCCTTTTCCTGAAGGGAAACTGTCCGTGCTCTGTTCTTCTTTTGCACACAGGGAAATGCCTTCACGGCTGGTGTGCGGCCTTTACCCACTCGAGGGAGGGCAGGTTCCCATTTACTTTGGAGGTGGCACACCTGCAGCGCTGTGGGCCATGACTGTGCTTCAAAGACAGTAATCTACCCTTTCTATTGGAAGAGGGCCCGCACGGAATGGGAAATCTCTGTTCTCTGGGAGAGGTTGGTGGTGCTACTGCGCCTGTGTATTTGGTACCCCCCTGCCCACTAGCAATGTTTCTGCTCGCCACTGCGGGGAGAAACATTGTGCTGCTAAGCTAACTTAGGATGTACAAGTGTCAGAATTCCTTTGCGGGGCACCATCCAGATAACACATTCGTAGCATGCGTGTCCTTTCCTGCTAAGCTGTGCATTCGCAGCCAGCTTTAAGGTGTTCCTGTTGTGGATAGACTCTCGTGCAGATGCCGCTGGAGACGGCCTCTGCTTCTATGCTCTTTGACAAGGCTGCTTTCAGGAAGCTTTTACCGTAGCCTCTGCCAAGTACGGCCTTCTGCCTCTCTCAAATACTCACTTACCTGTGAGACCTTGTCTTTCCTTTGGAGAGACAGAGAGCCCTTTTCCTGAAGGGAAACTGTCCGTGCTCTGTTCTTCTTTGGCACACAGGGAAATGCCTTCACGGCTGGTGTGTGGCCATTACAAACTCTAGGGAGTGCAGGTTCCCATTTACTTTGGAGGTGGCACTCCTGCAGCGCTGTGGGCCATGACTGTGCTTCAAAGACAGTAATCTACCCTTTCTATTGGAAGAGGGCACGCACGGAATGGGAAATCTCTGTTCTCTGGGAGAGGTTGGTGGTGCTACTGCGCCTGTGTATTTGGTATCCCCCTGCCCACTAGCAATGTTTCTGCTCGCCACTGCGGGGAGAAACATTGTGCAGCTAAGCTCACTTAGGATGTACAAGTGTCAGAATTCCTTTGCGGGGCACCATCCAGATATCACATTAGTAGCATGCGGGTCATTTCCTGCTAAGCTCTGCATTCGCAGCCAGCTTCAAGGTGTTCCTGTTGTGGATAGACTCTTGTGCAGATGCCGCTGGAGACGGCCTCTGCTTCTATGCTCTTTGACAAGGCTGCTTTGAGGAAGCTCTTACCGTAGCCTCTGCCAAGTACAGCCTTCTGCCTCTCTCAAATACTCACTTACCTGTGAGACCTTCTCTTTCCTTTGTGGAGACAGAGAGCCCTTTTCCTGAAGGGAAACTGTCCGTGCTCTGCTCTTCTTTTGCACACAGGAAAATGCCTTCACGGCTGGTGTGCGGCCTTTACCCACTCGAGGGAGGGCAGGTTCCCATTTACTTTGGAGGTGGCACTGCTGCAGCGCTGTGGGCCATGACTGTGCTTCAAAGACAGTAATCTACCCTTTCCATTGGAAGAGGTTACGCACGGAATGGGAAATCTCTATTCTCTGGGAGAGGTTGGTGGTGCTACTGCGCCTGTGTATTTGGTGCCCCCGTGCCCACTAGAAATGTTTCTGCTCGCCACTGCAGGGAGAAACATTGTGAAGCTAAGCTCACTTAGGAAGTACAAGTGTCAGAATTCCTTTGCGGGGCACCATCCAGATATCACATTCGTAGCATGCGGGTCCTTTCCTGCTAAGCTCTGCATTCGCAGCCAGCTTCAAGGTGTTCCTGTTGTGGATAGACTCTTGTGCAGATGTCGATGGAGACGGAATCTGCTTCTATGCTCTTTGACAAGGCTGCTTTGAGGAAGCTCTTACCGTAGCCTCTGCCAAGTACAGCCTTCTGCCTCTCTCAAATACTCACTTACCTGTGAGACCTTTTCTTTCCTTTGGAGAGACAGAGAGCGCTTTACCTGAAGGGAAACTGTCCGTGCTCTGTTCTTCTTTGGCAAACAGGGAAATGCCTTCACGGCTGGTGTGCGGCCTTTACCCACTCGAGGGAGGGCAGGTTCCCATTTACTTTGGAGGTGGCACTCCTGCAGCGCTGTGGGCCATGACTGTGCTTCAAAGACAGTAATCTACCCTTTCTATTAGAAGAGGGCACGCACGGAATGGGAAATCTCTGTTCTCTGGGAGAGGTTGGTGGTGCTACTGCGCCTGTGTATTTGGTGCCTCCCTGCCCACTAGCAATGATTTTGCTCGGCACTGCGGGGAGAAACATTGTGCAGCTAAGCTCACTTAGGATGTACAAATGTCAGAATTCCTTTGCGGGGCACCATTCAGATATCACATTCGTAACATGCGGGTCATTTCCTGCTAAGCTCTGCTTTCGCAGCCAGCTTGAAAGTGTTCCTGTTGTGGATAGACTCTCGTGCAGATGCCGCTGGAGACGGCCTCTGCTTTTATGCTCTTTGACAAGGCTGCTTTGAGGAAGATCTTACCGTAGCCTCTGCCAAGTACAGCCTTCTGCCTCTCTCAAATACTCACTTACCTGTGAGACCTTGTCTTTCCTTTGGAGAGACAGAGAGCCCTTTTCCTGAAGGGAAACTGTCCGTGCTCTGTTCTTCTTTTGCACACAGGGAAATGCCTTCACGGCTGGTGTGCGGCCTTTACCCACTCGAGGGAAGGCAGGTTCCCATTTGCTTTGGAGGTGGCACTGCTGCAGCGCTGTGGGCCATGACTGTGCTTCAAAGACAGTAATCTACCCTTTCCATTGGAAGAGGTTACGCACGGAATGGGAAATCTCTATTCTCTGGGAGAGGTTGGTGGTGCTACTGCGCCTGTGTATTTGGTGCCCCCGTGCCCACTAGAAATGTTTCTGCTCGCCACTGCAGGGAGAAACATTGTGAAGCTAAGCTCACTTAGGAAGTACAAGTGTCAGAATTCCTTTGCGGGGTACCATCCAGATATCACATTCGTAGCATGCGGGTCCTTTCCTGCTAAGCTCTGCATTCGCAGCCAGCTTCAAGGTGTTCCTGTTGTGGATAGACTCTTGTGCAGATGTCGATGGAGACGGACTCTGCTTCTATGCTCTTTGACAAGGCTGCTTTGAGGAAGCTCTTACCGTAGCCTCTGCCAAGTACAGCCTTCTGCCTCTCTCAAATACTCACTTACCTGTGAGACCTTTTCTTTCCTTTGGAGAGACAGAGAGCCCTTTACCTGAAGGGAAACTGTCCGTGCTCTGTTCTTCTTTGGCACACAGGGAAATGCCTTCACGGCTGGTGTGCGGCCTTTACCCACTCGAGGGAGGGCAGGTTCCCATTTACTTTGGAGGTGGCACTCCTGCAGCGCTGTGGGCCATGACTGTGCTTCAAAGACAGTAATCTACCCTTTCTATTAGAAGAGGGCACGCACGGAATGGGAAATCTCTGTTCTCTGGGAGAGGTTGGTGGTGCTACTGCGCCTGTGTATTTGGTGCCTCCCTGCCCACTAGCAATGTTTCTGCTCGGCACTGCGGGGAGAAACATTGTGCAGCTAAGCTCACTTAGGATGTACAAATGTCAGAATTCCTTTGCGGGGCACCATTCAGATATCACATTCGTAACATGCGGGTCATTTCCTGCTAAGCTCTGCTTTCGCAGCCAGCTTGAAAGTGTTCCTGTTGTGGATAGACTCTCGTGCAGATGCCGCTGGAGACGGCCTCTGCTTTTATGCTCTTTGACAAGGCTGCTTTGAGGAAGATCTTACCGTAGCCTCTGCCAAGTACAGCATTCTGCCTCTCTCAAATACTCACTTACCTGTGAGACCTTGTCTTTCCTTTGGAGAGACAGAGAGCCCTTTTCCTGAAGGGAAACTGTCCGTGCTCTGTTCTTCTTTTGCACACAGGGAAATGCCTTCACGGCTGGTGTGTGGCCATTACAAACTCTAGGGAGTGCAGGTTCCCATTTACTTTGGAGGTGGCACTCCTGCAGCGCTGTGGGCCATGACTGTGCTTCAAAGACAGTAATCTACCCTTTCTATTGGAAGAGGGCACGCACGGAATGGGAAATCTCTGTTCTCTGGGAGAGGTTGGTGGTGCTACTGCGCCTGTGTATTTGGTATCCCCCTGCCCACTAGCAATGTTTCTGCTCGCCACTGCGGGGAGAAACATTGTGCAGCTAAGCTCACTTAGGATGTACAAGTGTCAGAATTCCTTTGCGGGGCACCATCCAGATATCACATTAGTAGCATGCGGGTCATTTCCTGCTAAGCTCTGCATTCGCAGCTAGCTTCAAGGTGTTCCTGTTGTGGATAGACTCTTGTGCAGATGCCGCTGGAGACGGCCTCTGCTTCTATGCTCTTTGACAAGGCTGCTTTTGGGAAGCTCTTACCGTAGCCTCTGCCAAGTACAGCCTTCTGCCTCTCTCAAATACTCACTTACCTGTGAGACCTTGTCTTTCCTTTGTGGAGACAGAGAGCCCTTTTCCTGAAGGGAAACTGTCCGTGCTCTGTTCTTCTTTTGCACACAGGAAAATGCCTTCACGGCTGGTGTGCGGCCTTTACCCACTCGAGGGAGGGCAGGTTCCCATTTACTTTGGAGGTGGCACTGCTGCAGCGCTGTGGGCCATGACTGTGCTTCAAAGACAGTAATCTACCCTTTCCATTGGAAGAGGTTACGCACGGAATGGGAAATCTCTATTCTCTGGGAGAGGTTGGTGGTGCTACTGCGCCTGTGTATTTGGTGCCCCCCTGCCCACTAGAAATGTTTCTGCTCGCCACTGCAGGGAGAAACATTGTGAAGCTAAGCTCACTTAGGAAGTACAAGTGTCAGAATTCCTTTGCGGGGCACCATCCAGATATCACATTCGTAGCATGCGGGTCATTTCCTGCTAAGCTCTGCATTCGCAGCCAGCTTCAAGGTGTTCCTGTTGTGGATAGACTCTCGTGCAGATGCCGCTGGAGACGGCCTCTGCTTCTATGCTCTTTGACAAGGCTGCTTTGAGGAAGCTCTTACCGTAGACTCTGCCAAGTACAGCCTTCTGCATCTCTCAAATACTCACTTACCTGTGAGACCTTGTCTTTCCTTTGGAGAGACAGAGAGCCCTTTTCCTGAAGGGAAACGGTCCGTGCTCTGTTCTTCTTTTGCACACAGGAAAATGCCTTCACGGCTGGTGTGCGGCCTTTACCCACTCGAGGGAGGGCAGGTTCCCATTTACTTTGGAGGTGGCACTCCTGCAGTGCTGTGGGCCATGACTGTGCTTCAAAGACAGTAATCTACCCTTTCCATTGGAAGAGGGCACGCACGGAATGGGAAATCTCTATTCTCTGGGAGAGGTTGGTGGTGCTACTGCGCCTGTGTATTTGGTGCCCCCCTGCCCACTAGCAATGTTTCTGCTCGCCACTGCGGGGAGAAACATTGTGCAGCTAAACTCACTTAGGATGTACAAGTGTCAGAATTCCTTTGCGGGGCACCATCGAGATATCACATTCGTAGCATGCGGGTCCTTTCCTGCTAAGCTCTGCATTCGCAGCCAGCTTCAAGGTGTTCCTGTTGTGGATAGACTCTTGTGCAGATGTCGATGGAGACGGACTCTGCTTCTATGCTCTTTGACAAGGCTGCTTTGAGGAAGCTCTTACCGTAGCCTCTGCCAAGTACAGCCTTCTGCCTCTCTCAAATACTCACTTACCTGTGAGACCTTGTCTTTCCTTTGGAGAGACAGAGAGCCCTTTACCTGAAGGGAAACTGTCCGTGCTCTGTTCTTCTTTGGCACACAGGGAAATGCCTTCACGGCTGGTGTGCGGCCTTTACCCACTCGAGGGAGGGCAGGTTCCCATTTACTTTGGAGGTGGCACTCCTGCAGCGCTGTGGGCCATGACTGTGCTTCAAAGACAGTAATCTACCCTTTCCGTTGGAAGAGGGCACGCACGGAATGGGAAATCTCTATTCTCTGGGAGAGGTTGGTGGTGCTACTGCGCCTGTGTATTTGGTGCCTCCCTGCTCACTAGCAATGTTTCTGCTCGCCACTGCGGGGAGAAACATTGTGCAGCTAAGCTCACTTAGGATGTACAAGTGTCAGAATTCCTTTGCGGGGCACCATCCAGATATCACATTCGTAGCATGCGGGTCCTTTCCTGCTAAGCTCTGCATTCGCAGCCAGCTTCAAGGTGTTCCTGTTGTGGATAGACTCGCGTGCAGATGCCGCTGGAGACGGCCTCTGCTTCTATGCTCTTTGACAAGGCTGCTTTGAGGAAGCTCTTACCGTAGCCTCTGCCAAGTACAGCCTTCTGCCTCTCTCAAATACTCACTTACCTGTGAGACCTTTTCTTTCCTTTGGAGAGACAGAGAGACCTTTACCTGAAGGGAAACTGTCCGTGCTCTGTTCTTCTTTGGCACACAGGGAAATGCCTTCACGGCTGGTGTGCGGCCTTTACCCACTCTAGGGAGGGCAGATTCCCATTTACTTTGGAGGTGGCACTCCTGCAGCGCTGTGGGCCAGGACTGGCCTTCAAAGACAGTAATCTACCCTTTCTATTGGAAGAGGGCACGCACGGAATGGGAAATCTCTGTTCTCTGGGAGAGGTTGGTGGTGCTACTGCGCCTGTGTATTTGGTATCCCCCTGCCCACTAGCAATGTTTCTGCTCGCCACTGCGGGGAGAAACATTGTGCCGCTAAGCTCACTTAGGATGTACAAGTGTCAGAATTGCTTTGCGGGGCACCATCCAGATATCACATTCGTAGCATGCGGGTCCTTTCCTGCTAAGCTCTGCATTCGCAGCCAGCTTCAAGGTGTTCCTGTTGTGGATAGACTCTTGTGCAGATGCCGCTGGAGACGGCCTCTGCTTCTATGCTCTTTGACAAGGCTGCTTTGAGGAAGCTCTTACCGTAGCCTCTGCCAAGTACAGCCTTCTGCCTCTCTCAAATACTCACTTACCTGTGAGACCTTGTCTTTCCTTTGTGGAGACAGAGAGCCCTTTTCCTGAAGGGAAAATGTCCGTGCTCTGTTCTTCTTTTGCACACAGGAAAATGCCTTCACGGCTGGTGTGAGGCCTTTACCCACTCGAGGGAGGGCAGGTTCCCATTTACTTTGGAGGTGGCACTGCTGCAGCGCTGTGGGCCATGACTGTGCTTCAAAGACAGTAATCTACCCTTTCCATTGGAAGAGGTTACGCACGGAATGGGAAATCTCTATTCTCTGGGAGAGGTTGGTGGTGCTACTGCGCCTGTGTATTTGGTGCCCCCCTGCCCACTAGAAATGTTTCTGCTCGCCACTGCAGGGAGAAACATTGTGAAGCTAAGCTCACTTAGCATGTACAAGTGTCAGAATTCCTTTGCGGGGCACCATTCAGATATCACATTCGTAGCATGCGGGTCATTTCCTGCTAAGCTCTGCTTTCGCAGCCAGCTTGAAAGTGTTCCTGTTGTGGATAGACTCTCGTGCAGATGCCGCTGGAGACGGCCTCTGCTTTTATGCTCTTTGACAAGGCTGCTTTGAGGTAGCTCTTACCGTAGCCTCTGCCACGTACAGCATTCTGCCTCTCTCAAATACTCACTTACCTGTGAGACCTTGTCTTTCCTTTGGAGAGACAGAGAGCCCTTTTCCTGAAGGGAAACTGTCCGTGCTCTGTTCTTCTTTTGCACACAGGGAAATGCCTTCACGGCTGGTGTGCGGGCTTTACCCACTCGAGGGAGGGCAGGTTCCCATTTACTTTGGTGGTGGAACTCCTGCAGCGCTGTGGGCCATGACTGTGCTTCAAAGACAGTAATCTACCCTTTCTATTGGAAGAGGGCACGCACGGAATGGGAAATCTCTGTTCTCTGGGAGAGGTTGGTGGTGCTACTGCGCCTGTGTATTTGGTACCCCCCTGCCCACTAGCAATGTTTCTGCTCGCCACTGCGGGGAGAAACATTGTGCTGCTAAGCTAACTTAGGATGTACAAGTGTCAGAATTCCTTTGCGGGGCACCATCCAGATATCACATTCGTAGCATGCGTGTCCTTTCCTGCTAAGCTCTGCATTCCCAGCCAGCTTTAAGGTGTTCCTGTTGTGGATAGACTCTCGTGCAGATGCCGCTGGAGAGGGCCTCTGCGTCTATGCTCTTTGACAAGGCTGCTTTGAGGAAGCTTTTACAGTAGCCTCTGCCAAGTACGGCCTTCTGCCTCTCTCAAATACTCACTTACCTGTGAGACCTTGTCTTTCCTTTGGAGAGACAGAGAGCCCTTTTCCTGAAGGGAAACTGTCCGTGCTCTGTTCTTCTTTTGCACACAGGGAAAGGCCTTCACGGCTGGTGTGTGGCCATTACAAACTCTAGGGAGTGCAGGTTCCCATTTACTTTGGAGGTGGCACTCCTGCAGCGCTGTGGGCCATGACTGTGCTTCAAAGACAGTAATCTACCCTTTCTATTGGAAGAGGGCACGCACGGAATGGGAAATCTCTGTTCTCTGGGAGAGGTTGGTGGTGCTACTGCGCCTGTGTATTTGGTATCCCCCTGCCCACTAGCAATGTTTCTGCTCGCCACTGCGGGGAGAAACATTGTGCAGCTAAGCTCACTTAGGATGTACAAGTGTCAGAATTCCTTTGCGGGGCACCATCCAGATATCACATTCGTAGCATGCGGGTCCTTTCCTGCTAAGCTCTGCATTCGCAGCCAGCTTCAAGGTGTTCCTGTTGTGGATAGACTCGCGTGCAGATGCCGCTGGAGACGGCCTCTGCTTCTATGCTCTTTGACAAGGCTGCTTTGAGGAAGCTCTTACCGTAGCCTCTGCCAAGTACAGCCTTCTGCCTCTCTCAAATACTCACTTACCTGTGAGACCTTTTCTTTCCTTTGGAGAGACAGAGAGCCCTTTACCTGAAGGGAAACTGTCCGTGCTCTGTTCTTCTTTGGCACACAGGGAAATGCCTTCACGGCTGGTGTGCGGCCTTTACCCACTCTAGGGAGGGCAGATTCCCATTTACTTTGGAGGTGGCACTCCTGCAGCGCTGTGGGCCATGACTGTGCTTCAAAGACAGTAATCTACCCTTTCTATTGGAAGAGGGCACGCACGGAATGGGAAATCTCTGTTCTCTGGGAGAGGTTGGTGGTGCTACTGCGCCTGTGTATTTGGTATCCCCCTGCCCACTAGCAATGTTTCTGCTCGCCACTGCGGGGAGAAACATTGTGCAGCTAAGCTCACTTAGGATGTACAAGTGTCAGAATTCCTTTGCGGGGCACCATTCAGATATCACATTAGTAGCATGCGGGTCATTTCCTGCTAAGCTCTGCATTCACAGCCAGCTTCAAGGTGTTCCTGTTGTGGATAGACTCTTGTGCAGATGCCGCTGGAGACGGCCTCTGCTTCTATGCTCTTTGACAAGGCTGCTTTGAGGAAGCTCTTACCGTAGCCTCTGCCAAGTACAGCCTTCTGCCTCTCTCAAATACTCACTTACCTGTGAGACCTTGTCTTTCCTTTGTGGAGACAGAGAGCCCTTTTCCTGAAGGGAAACTGTCCGTGCTCTGTTCTTCTTTTGCACACAGGAAAATGCCTTCACGGCTGGTGTGAGGCCTTTACCCACTCGAGGGAGGGCAGGTTCCCATTTACTTTGGAGGTGGCACTGCTGCAGCGCTGTGGGCCATGACTGTGCTTCAAAGACAGTAATCTACCCTTTCCATTGGAAGAGGTTACGCACGGAATGGGAAATCTCTATTCTCTGGGAGAGGTTGGTGGTGCTACTGCGCCTGTGTATTTGGTGCCCCCCTGCCCACTAGAAATGTTTCTGCTCGCCACTGCAGGGAGAAACATTGTGAAGCTAAGCTCACTTAGCATGTACAAGTGTCAGAATTCCTTTGCGGGGCACCATTCAGATATCACATTCGTAGCATGCGGGTCATTTCCTGCTAAGCTCTGCTTTCGCAGCCAGCTTGAAAGTGTTCCTGTTGTGGATAGACTCTCGTGCAGATGCCGCTGGAGACGGCCTCTGCTTTTATGCTCTTTGACAAGGCTGCTTTGAGGTAGCTCTTACCGTAGCCTCTGCCACGTACAGCATTCTGCCTCTCTCAAATACTCACTTACCTGTGAGACCTTGTCTTTCCTTTGGAGAGACAGAGAGCCCTTTTCCTGAAGGGAAACTGTCCGTGCTCTGTTCTTCTTTTGCACACAGGGAAATGCCTTCACGGCTGGTGTGCGGGCTTTACCCACTCGAGGGAGGGCAGGTTCCCATTTACTTTGGTGGTGGAACTCCTGCAGCGCTGTGGGCCATGACTGTGCTTCAAAGACAGTAATCTACCCTTTCTATTGGAAGAGGGCACGCACGGAATGGGAAATCTCTGTTCTCTGGGAGAGGTTGGTGGTGCTACTGCGCCTGTGTATTTGGTACCCCCCTGCCCACTAGCAATGTTTCTGCTCGCCACTGCGGGGAGAAACATTGTGCTGCTAAGCTAACTTAGGATGTACAAGTGTCAGAATTCCTTTGCGGGGCACCATCCAGATATCACATTCGTAGCATGCGTGTCCTTTCCTGCTAAGCTCTGCATTCGCAGCCAGCTTTAAGGTGTTCCTGTTGTGGATAGACTCTCGTGCAGATGCCGCTGGAGAGGGCCTCTGCGTCTATGCTCTTTGACAAGGCTGCTTTGAGGAAGCTTTTACAGTAGCCTCTGCCAAGTACGGCCTTCTGCCTCTCTCAAATACTCACTTACCTGTGAGACCTTGTCTTTCCTTTGGAGAGACAGAGAGCCCTTTTCCTGAAGGGAAACTGTCCGTGCTCTGTTCTTCTTTTGCACACAGGGAAAGGCCTTCACGGCTGGTGTGTGGCCATTACAAACTCTAGGGAGTGCAGGTTCCCATTTACTTTGGAGGTGGCACTCCTGCAGCGCTGTGGGCCATGACTGTGCTTCAAAGACAGTAATCTACCCTTTCTATTGGAAGAGGGCACGCACGGAATGGGAAATCTCTGTTCTCTGGGAGAGGTTGGTGGTGCTACTGCGCCTGTGTATTTGGTATCCCCCTGCCCACTAGCAATGTTTCTGCTCGCCACTGCGGGGAGAAACATTGTGCAGCTAAGCTCACTTAGGATGTACAAGTGTCAGAATTCCTTTGCGGGGCACCATCCAGATATCACATTCGTAGCATGCGGGTCCTTTCCTGCTAAGCTCTGCATTCGCAGCCAGCTTCAAGGTGTTCCTGTTGTGGATAGACTCGCGTGCAGATGCCGCTGGAGACGGCCTCTGCTTCTATGCTCTTTGACAAGGCTGCTTTGAGGAAGCTCTTACCGTAGCCTCTGCCAAGTACAGCCTTCTGCCTCTCTCAAATACTCACTTACCTGTGAGACCTTTTCTTTCCTTTGGAGAGACAGAGAGCCCTTTACCTGAAGGGAAACTGTCCGTGCTCTGTTCTTCTTTGGCACACAGGGAAATGCCTTCACGGCTGGTGTGCGGCCTTTACCCACTCTAGGGAGGGCAGATTCCCATTTACTTTGGAGGTGGCACTCCTGCAGCGCTGTGGGCCATGACTGTGCTTCAAAGACAGTAATCTACCCTTTCTATTGGAAGAGGGCACGCACGGAATGGGAAATCTCTGTTCTCTGGGAGAGGTTGGTGGTGCTACTGCGCCTGTGTATTTGGTATCCCCCTGCCCACTAGCAATGTTTCTGCTCGCCACTGCGGGGAGAAACATTGTGCAGCTAAGCTCACTTAGGATGTACAAGTGTCAGAATTCCTTTGCGGGGCACCATTCAGATATCACATTAGTAGCATGCGGGTCATTTCCTGCTAAGCTCTGCATTCACAGCCAGCTTCAAGGTGTTCCTGTTGTGGATAGACTCTTGTGCAGATGCCGCTGGAGACGGCCTCTGCTTCTATGCTCTTTGACAAGGCTGCTTTGAGGAAGCTCTTACCGTAGCCTCTGCCAAGTACAGCCTTCTGCCTCTCTCAAATACTCACTTACCTGTGAGACCTTGTCTTTCCTTTGTGGAGACAGAGAGCCCTTTTCCTGAAGGGAAACTGTCCGTGCTCTGTTCTTCTTTTGCACACAGGAAAATGCCTTCACGGCTGGTGTGAGGCCTTTACCCACTCGAGGGAGGGCAGGTTCCCATTTACTTTGGAGGTGGCACTGCTGCAGCGCTGTGGGCCATGACTGTGCTTCAAAGACAGTAATCTACCCTTTCCATTGGAAGAGGTTACGCACGGAATGGGAAATCTCTATTCTCTGGGAGAGGTTGGTGGTGCTACTGCGCCTGTGTATTTGGTGCCCCCCTGCCCACTAGAAATGTTTCTGCTCGCCACTGCAGGGAGAAACATTGTGAAGCTAAGCTCACTTAGCATGTACAAGTGTCAGAATTCCTTTGCGGGGCACCATTCAGATATCACATTCGTAGCATGCGGGTCATTTCCTGCTAAGCTCTGCTTTCGCAGCCAGCTTGAAAGTGTTCCTGTTGTGGATAGACTCTCGTGCAGATGCCGCTGGAGACGCCCTCTGCTTTTATGCTCTTTGACAAGGCTGCTTTGAGGTAGCTCTTACCGTAGCCTCTGCCACGTACAGCATTCTGCCTCTCTCAAATACTCACTTACCTGTGAGACCTTGTCTTTCCTTTGGAGAGACAGAGAGCCCTTTTCCTGAAGGGAAACTGTCCGTGCTCTGTTCTTCTTTTGCACACAGGGAAATGCCTTCACGGCTGGTGTGCGGCCTTTACCCACTCGAGGGAGGGCAGGTTCCCATTTACTTTGGAGGTGGCACTCCTGCAGCGCTTTGGGCCATGACTGTGCTTCAAAGACAGTAATCTACCCTTTCTATTGGAAGAGGGCACGCACGGAATGGGAAATCTCTGTTCTCTGGGAGAGGTTGGTGGTGCTACTGCGCCTGTGTATTTGGTACCCCCCTGCCCACTAGCAATGTTTCTGCTCGCCACTGCGGGGAGAAACATTGTGCTGCTAAGCTAACTTAGGATGTACAAGTGTCAGAATTCCTTTGCGGGGCACCATCCAGATATCACATTCGTAGCATGCGTGTCCTTTCCTGCTAAGCTCTGCATTCGCAGCCAGCTTTAAGGTGTTCCTGTTGTGGATAGACTCTCGTGCAGATGCTGCTGGAGACGGCCTCTGCTTCTATGCTCTTTGACAAGGCTGCTTTGAGGAAGCTTTTACCGTAGCCTCTGCCAAGTACGGCCTTCTGCCATTCTCAAATACTCACTTACCTGTGAGACCTTGTCTTTCCTTTGGAGAGACAGAGAGCCCTTTTCCTGAAGTGAAACTGTCCGTGCTCTGTTCTTCTTTTGCACACAGGGAAATGCCTTCACGGCTGGTGTGTGGCCATTACAAACTCTAGGGAGTGCAGGTTCCCATTTACTTTGGAGGTGGCACTCCTGCAGCTCTGTGGGCCATGACTGTGCTTCAAAGACAGTAATCTACCCTTTCTATTGGAAGAGGGCACGCACGGAATGGGAAATCTCTGTTCTCTGGGAGAGGTTGGTGGTGCTACTGCGCCTGTGTATTTGGTATCCCCCTGCCCACTAGCAATGTTTCTGCTCGCCACTGCGGGGAGAAACATTGTGCAGCTAAGCTCACTTAGGATGTACAAGTGTCAGAATTCCTTTGCGGGGCACCATCCAGATATCACATTAGTATCATGCGGGTCATTTCCTGCTAAGCTCTGCATTCGTAGCCAGCTTCAAGGTGTTCCTGTTGTGGATAGACTCTTGTGCAGATGCCGCTGGAGACGGCCTCTGCTTCTATGCTCTTTGAAAAGGCTGCTTTTAGGAAGCTCTTACCGTAGCCTCTGCCAAGTACAGCCTTCTGCCTCTCTCAAATACTCACTTACCTGTGAGACCTTGTCTTTCCTTTGTGGAGACAGAGAGCCCTTTTCCTGAAGGGAAACTGTCCGTGCTCTGTTCTTCTTTTGCACACAGGAAAATGCCTTCACGGCTGGTGTGCGGCCTTTACCCACTCGAGGGAGGGCAGGTTCCCATTTACTTTGGAGGTGGCACTGCTGCAGCGCTGTGGGCCATGACTGTGCTTCAAAGACAGTAATCTACCCTTTCCATTGGAAGAGGTTACGCACGGAATGGGAAATCTCTATTCTCTGGGAGAGGTTGGTGGTGCTACTGCGCCTCTGTATTTGGTGCCCCCCTGCCCACTAGAAATGTTTCTGCTCGCCACTGCAGGGAGAAACATTGTGAAGCTAAGCTCACTTAGGATGTACAAGTGTCAGAATTCCTTTGCGGGGCACCATCCAGATATCACACTCGTAGCATGCGGGTCCTTTCCTGCTAAGCTCTGCATTCGCAGCCAGCTTCAAGGTGTTCCTGTTGTGGATAGACTCTTGTGCAGATGTCGATGGAGACGGACTCTGCTTCTATGCTCTTTGACAAGGCTGCTTTGAGGAAGCTCTTACCGTAGCCTCTGCCAAGTACAGCCTTCTGCCTCTCTCAAATACTCACTTACCTGTGAGACCTTGTCTTTCCTTTGGAGAGACAGAGAGCCCTTTACCTGAAGGGAAACTGTCCGTGCTCTGTTCTTCTTTGGCACACAGGGAAATGCCTTCACGGCTGGTGTGCGGCCTTTACCCACTCGAGGGAGGGCAGGTTCCCATTTACTTTGGAGGTGGCACTCCTGCAGCGCTGTGGGCCATGACTGTGCTTCAAAGACAGTAATCTACCCTTTCTATTGGAAGAGGGCACGCACGGAATGGGAAATCTCTGTTCTCTGGGAGAGGTTGGTGGTGCTACTGCGCCTGTGTATTTGGTGCCTCCCTGCCCACTAGCAATGTTTCTGCTCGGCACTGCGGGGAGAAACATTGTGCAGCTAAGCTCACTTAGGATGTACAAGTGTCAGAATTCCTTTGCGGGGCACCATTCAGATATCACATTCGTAACATGCGGGTCATTTCCTGCTAAGCTCTGCTTTCGCAGCCAGCTTGAAAGTGTTCCTGTTGTGGATAGACTCTCGTGCAGATGCCGCTGGAGACGGCCTCTGCTTTTATGCTCTTTGACAAGGCTGCTTTGAGGAAGCTCTTACCGTAGCCTCTGCCAAGTACAGCCTTCTGCCTCTCTCAAATACTCACTTACCTGTGAGACCTTGTCTTTCCTTTGGAGAGACAAAGAGCCCTTTTCCTGAAGGGAAACTGTCCGTGCTCTGTTCTTCTTTTGCACACAGGGAAATGCCTTCACGGCTGGTGTGCGGCCTTTACCCACTCGAGGGAGGGCAGGTTCCCATTTCCTTTAGAGGTGGCACTCCTGCAGCGCTGTGGGCCATGACTGTGCTTCAAAGACAGTAATCCTCCCTTTCCATTGGAAGAGGGCACGCACGGAATGGGAAATCTCTATTCTCTGGGAGAGGTTGGTGGTGCTACTGCGCCTGTGTATTTGGTGCCTCCCTGCCCACTAGCAATGTTTCTGCTCGCCACTGCGGGGAGAAACATTGTGCAGCTAAGCTCACTTAGGATGTACAAGTGTCAGAATTCCTTTGCGGGGCACCATCCAGATATCACATTCGTAGCATGCGGGTCCTTTCCTGCTAAGCTCTGCATTCGCAGCCAGCTTCAAGGTGTTCCTGTTGTGGATAGACTCTCGTGCAGATGCCGCTGGAGACGGCCTCTGCTTCTATGCTCTTTGACAAGGCTGCTTTGAGGAAGCTCTTACCGTAGCCTCTGCCAAGTACAGCCTTCTGCCTCTCTCAAATACTCACTTACCTGTGAGACCTTTTCTTTCCTTTGGAGAGACAGAGAGCCCTTTACCTGAAGGGAAACTGTCCGTGCTCTGTTCTTCTTTGGCACACAGGGAAATGCCTTCACGGCTGGTGTGCGGCCTTTACCCACTCTAGGGAGGGCAGATTCCCATTTACTTTGGAGGTGGCACTCCTGCAGCGCTGTGGGCCATGACTGTGCTTCAAAGACAGTAATCTACCCTTTCTATTGGAAGAGGGCACGCACGGAATGGGAAATCTCTGTTCTCTGGGAGAGGTTGGTGGTGCTACTGCGCCTGTGTATTTGGTATCCCCCTGCCCACTAGCAATGTTTCTGCTCGCCACTGCGGGGAGAAACATTGTGCAGCTAAGCTCACTTAGGATGTACAAGTGTCAGAATTCCTTTGCGGGGCACCATTCAGATATCACATTAGTAGCATGCGGGTCATTTCCTGCTAAGCTCTGCATTCACAGCCAGCTTCAAGGTGTTCCTGTTGTGGATAGACTCTTGTGCAGATGCCGCTGGAGACGGCCTCTGCTTCTATGCTCTTTGACAAGGCTGCTTTGAGGAAGCTCTTACCGTAGCCTCTGCCAAGTACAGCCTTCTGCCTCTCTCAAATACTCACTTACCTGTGAGACCTTGTCTTTCCTTTGTGGAGACAGAGAGCCCTTTTCCTGAAGGGAAACTGTCCGTGCTCTGTTCTTCTTTTGCACACAGGAAAATGCCTTCACGGCTGGTGTGAGGCCTTTACCCACTCGAGGGAGGGCAGGTTCCCATTTACTTTGGAGGTGGCACTGCTGCAGCGCTGTGGGCCATGACTGTGCTTCAAAGACAGTAATCTACCCTTTCCATTGGAAGAGGTTACGCACGGAATGGGAAATCTCTATTCTCTGGGAGAGGTTGGTGGTGCTACTGCGCCTGTGTATTTGGTGCCCCCCTGCCCACTAGAAATGTTTCTGCTCGCCACTGCAGGGAGAAACATTGTGAAGCTAAGCTCACTTAGCATGTACAAGTGTCAGAATTCCTTTGCGGGGCACCATTCAGATATCACATTCGTAGCATGCGGGTCATTTCCTGCTAAGCTCTGCTTTCGCAGCCAGCTTGAAAGTGTTCCTGTTGTGGATAGACTCTCGTGCAGATGCCGCTGGAGACGCCCTCTGCTTTTATGCTCTTTGACAAGGCTGCTTTGAGGTAGCTCTTACCGTAGCCTCTGCCACGTACAGCATTCTGCCTCTCTCAAATACTCACTTACCTGTGAGACCTTGTCTTTCCTTTGGAGAGACAGAGAGCCCTTTTCCTGAAGGGAAACTGTCCGTGCTCTGTTCTTCTTTTGCACACAGGGAAATGCCTTCACGGCTGGTGTGCGGCCTTTACCCACTCGAGGGAGGGCAGGTTCCCATTTACTTTGGAGGTGGCACTCCTGCAGCGCTTTGGGCCATGACTGTGCTTCAAAGACAGTAATCTACCCTTTCTATTGGAAGAGGGCACGCACGGAATGGGAAATCTCTGTTCTCTGGGAGAGGTTGGTGGTGCTACTGCGCCTGTGTATTTGGTACCCCCCTGCCCACTAGCAATGTTTCTGCTCGCCACTGCGGGGAGAAACATTGTGCTGCTAAGCTAACTTAGGATGTACAAGTGTCAGAATTCCTTTGCGGGGCACCATCCAGATATCACATTCGTAGCATGCGTGTCCTTTCCTGCTAAGCTCTGCATTCGCAGCCAGCTTTAAGGTGTTCCTGTTGTGGATAGACTCTCGTGCAGATGCTGCTGGAGACGGCCTCTGCTTCTATGCTCTTTGACAAGGCTGCTTTGAGGAAGCTTTTACCGTAGCCTCTGCCAAGTACGGCCTTCTGCCATTCTCAAATACTCACTTACCTGTGAGACCTTGTCTTTCCTTTGGAGAGACAGAGAGCCCTTTTCCTGAAGTGAAACTGTCCGTGCTCTGTTCTTCTTTTGCACACAGGGAAATGCCTTCACGGCTGGTGTGTGGCCATTACAAACTCTAGGGAGTGCAGGTTCCCATTTACTTTGGAGGTGGCACTCCTGCAGCGCTGTGGGCCATGACTGTGCTTCAAAGACAGTAATCTACCCTTTCTATTGGAAGAGGGCACGCACGGAATGGGAAATCTCTGTTCTCTGGGAGAGGTTGGTGGTGCTACTGCGCCTGTGTATTTGGTATCCCCCTGCCCACTAGCAATGTTTCTGCTCGCCACTGCGGGGAGAAACATTGTGCAGCTAAGCTCACTTAGGATGTACAAGTGTCAGAATTCCTTTGCGGGGCACCATCCAGATATCACATTAGTAGCATGCGGGTCATTTCCTGCTAAGCTCTGCATTCGCGGCCAGCTTCAAGGTGTTCCTGTTGTGGATAGACTCTTGTGCAGATGCCGCTGGAGACGGCCTCTGCTTCTATGCTCTTTGAAAAGGCTGCTTTTAGGAAGCTCTTACCGTAGCCTCTGCCAAGTACAGCCTTCTGCCTCTCTCAAATACTCACTTACCTGTGAGACCTTGTCTTTCCTTTGTGGAGACAGAGAGCCCTTTTCCTGAAGGGAAACTGTCCGTGCTCTGTTCTTCTTTTGCACACAGGAAAATGCCTTCACGGCTGGTGTGCGGCCTTTACCCACTCGAGGGAGGGCAGGTTCCCATTTACTTTGGAGGTGGCACTGCTGCAGCGCTGTGGGCCATGACTGTGCTTCAAAGACAGTAATCTACCCTTTCCATTGGAAGAGGTTACGCACGGAATGGGAAATCTCTATTCTCTGGGAGAGGTTGGTGGTGCTACTGCGCCTCTGTATTTGGTGCCCCCCTGCCCACTAGAAATGTTTCTGCTCGCCACTGCAGGGAGAAACATTGTGAAGCTAAGCTCACTTAGGATGTACAAGTGTCAGAATTCCTTTGCGGGGCACCATCCAGATATCACACTCGTAGCATGCGGGTCCTTTCCTGCTAAGCTCTGCATTCGCAGCCAGCTTCAAGGTGTTCCTGTTGTGGATAGACTCTTGTGCAGATGTCGATGGAGACGGACTCTGCTTCTATGCTCTTTGACAAGGCTGCTTTGAGGAAGCTCTTACCGTAGCCTCTGCCAAGTACAGCCTTCTGCCTCTCTCAAATACTCACTTACCTGTGAGACCTTGTCTTTCCTTTGGAGAGACAGAGAGCCCTTTACCTGAAGGGAAACTGTCCGTGCTCTGTTCTTCTTTGGCACACAGGGAAATGCCTTCACGGCTGGTGTGCGGCCTTTACCCACTCGAGGGAGGGCAGGTTCCCATTTACTTTGGAGGTGGCACTCCTGCAGCGCTGTGGGCCATGACTGTGCTTCAAAGACAGTAATCTACCCTTTCTATTGGAAGAGGGCACGCACGGAATGGGAAATCTCTGTTCTCTGGGAGAGGTTGGTGGTGCTACTGCGCCTGTGTATTTGGTGCCTCCCTGCCCACTAGCAATGTTTCTGCTCGGCACTGCGGGGAGAAACATTGTGCAGCTAAGCTCACTTAGGATGTACAAGTGTCAGAATTCCTTTGCGGGGCACCATTCAGATATCACATTCGTAACATGCGGGTCATTTCCTGCTAAGCTCTGCTTTCGCAGCCAGCTTGAAAGTGTTCCTGTTGTGGATAGACTCTCGTGCAGATGCCGCTGGAGACGGCCTCTGCTTTTATGCTCTTTGACAAGGCTGCTTTGAGGAAGCTCTTACCGTAGCCTCTGCCAAGTACAGCCTTCTGCCTCTCTCAAATACTCACTTACCTGTGAGACCTTGTCTTTCCTTTGGAGAGACAAAGAGCCCTTTTCCTGAAGGGAAACTGTCCGTGCTCTGTTCTTCTTTTGCACACAGGGAAATGCCTTCACGGCTGGTGTGCGGCCTTTACCCACTCGAGGGAGGGCAGGTTCCCATTTCCTTTAGAGGTGGCACTCCTGCAGCGCTGTGGGCCATGACTGTGCTTCAAAGACAGTAATCTACCCTTTCCATTGGAAGAGGGCACGCACGGAATGGGAAATCTCTATTCTCTGGGAGAGGTTGGTGGTGCTACTGCGCCTGTGTATTTGGTGCCCCCCTGCCCACTAGCAATGTTTCTGCTCGCCACTGCGGGGAGAAACATTGTGCAGCTAAGCTCACTTACGATGTACAAGTGTCAGAATTCCTTTGCGGGGCACCATCCAGATATCACATTCGTAGCATGCGGGTCCTTTCCTGCTAAGCTCTGCATTCGCAGCCAGCTTCAAGGTGTTCCTGTTGTGGATAGACTCTCGTGCAGATGCCGCTGGAGACGGCCTCTGCTTCTATGCTCTTTGACAAGGCTGCTTTGAGGAAGCTCTTACCGTAGCCTCTGCCAAGTACAGCCTTCTGCCTCTCTCAAATACTCACTTACCTGTGAGACCTTTTCTTTCCTTTGGAGAGACAGAGAGCCCTTTACCTGAAGGGAAACTGTCCGTGCTCTGTTCTTCTTTGGCACACAGGAAAATGCCTTCACGGCTGGTGTGCGGCCTTTACCCACTCTAGGGAGGGCAGGTTCCCATTTACTTTGGAGGTGGAACTCCTGCAGCGCTGTGGTCCATGACTGTGCTTCAAAGACAGTAATCTACCCTTTCTATTGGAAGAGGGCACTCACGGAATGGGAAATCTCTGTTCTCTGGGAGAGGTTGGTGGTGCTACTGCGCCTGTGTATTTGGTGCCTCCCTGCCCACTAGCAATGTTTCTGCTCGGCACTGCGGGGAGAAACATTGTGCAGCTAAGCTCACTTAGGATGTACAGGTGTCAGAATTCCTTTGCGGGGCACCATCCAGATATCACATTCATAGCATGCGGGTCATTTCCTGCTAAGCTCTGCTTTCTCAGCCAGCTTGAAGGTGTTCCTGTTGTGGATAGACTCTCGTGCAGATGCCGCTGGAGATGGCCTCTGCTTTTATGCTCTTTGACAAGGCTGCTTTGAGGTAGCTCTTACCGTAGCCACTGCCAAGTACAGCTTTCTGCCTCTCTCAAATACTCACTTACCTGTGAGACCTTGTCTTTCCTTTGGAGAGACAGAGAGCCCTTTTCCTGAAGGGAAACTGACCGTGCTCTGTTCTTCTTTTGCACACAGGGAAATGCCTTCACGGATGGTGTGCGGCCTTTACCCACTCGAGGGAGGGCAGGTTCCCATTTACTTTGGAGGTGGCACTCCTGCAGCGCTGTGGGCCATGACTGTGCTTCAAAGACAGTAATCTACCCTTTCTATTGGAAGAGGGCACGCACGGAATGGGAAATCTCTGTTCTCTGGGAGAGGTTGGTGGTGCTACTGCGCCTGTGTATTTGGTATCCCCCTGCCCACTAGCAATGTTTCTGCGCGCCACTGCGGGGAGAAACATTGTGCAGCTAAGCTCACTTAGGATGTACAAGTGTCAGAATTCCTTTGCGGGGCACCACCCAGATATCACATTAGTAGCATGCGGGTCATTTCCTGCTAAGCTCTGCATTCGCAGCCAGCTTCAAGGTGTTCCTGTTGTGGATAGACTCTTGTGCAGATGCCGCTGGAGACGGCCTCTGCTTCTATGCTCTTTGACAAGGCTGCTTTGAGGCATCTCTTACCGTAGCCTCTGCCAAGTACAGCCTTCTGCCTCTCTCAAATACTCACTTACCTGTGAGACCTTGTCTTTCCTTTGGAGAGACAAAGAGCCCTTTTCCTGAAGGGAAACTGTCCATGCTCTGTTCTTCTTTTGCACACAGGGAAATGCCTTCACGGCTGGTGTGCGGCCTTTACCCACTCGAGGGAGGGCAGGTTCCCATTTACTTTGGAGGTGGCACTCCTGCAGCGCTGTGGGCCATGACTGTGCTTCAAAGACAGTAATCTACCCTTTCCATTGGAAGAGGGCACGCACGGAATGGGAAATCTCTATTCTCTGGGAGAGGTTGGTGGTGCTACTGCGCCTGTGTATTTGGTGCCTCCCTGCCCACTAGCAATGTTTCTGCTCGCCACTGCGGGGAGAAACATTGTGCAGCTAAGCTCACTTAGGATGTACAAGTGTCAGAATTCCTTTGCGGGGCACCATCCAGATATCACATTCGTAGCATGCGGGTCCTTTCCTGCTAAGCTCTGCATTCGCAGCCAGCTTCAAGGTGTTCCTGTTGTGGATAGACTCCTGTGCAGATGTCGATGGAGACGGACTCTGCTTCTATGCTCTTTGACAAGGCTGCTTTGAGGAAGCTCTTACCGTAGCCTCTGCCAAGTACAGCCTTCTGCCTCTCTCAAATACTCACTTACCTGTGAGACCTTGTCTTTCCTTTGGAGAGACAGAGAGCCCTTTACCTGAAGGGAAACTGTCCGTGCTCTGTTCTTCTTTGGCACACAGGGAAATGCCTTCACGGCTGGTGTGCGGCCTTTACCCACTCGAGGGAGGGCAGGTTCCCATTTACTTTGGAGGTGGCACTCCTGCAGCGCTGTGGGCCATGACTGTGCTTCAAAGACAGTAATCTACCCTTTCTATTGGAAGAGGGCACGCACGGAATGGGAAATCTCTGTTCTCTGGGAGAGGTTGGTGGTGCTACTGCGCCTGTGTATTTGGTGCCCCCCTGCCCACTAGCAATGTTTCTGCTCGGCACTGCGGGGAGAAACATTGTGCAGCTAAGCTCACTTAGGATGTACAAGTGTCAGAATTCCTTTGCGGGGCACCATCCAGATATCACATTCGTAGCATGCGGGTCATTTCCTGCTAAGCTCTGCTTTCGCAGCCAGCTTCAAGGTGTTCCTGTTGTGGATAGACTCTCGTGCAGATGCCGCTGGAGACGGCCTCTGCTTCTAGGCTCTTTGACAAGGCTGCTTTGAGGAAGCTCTTACCGTAGCCTCTGCCAAGTACATCCTTCTGCCTCTCTCAAATACTCACTTACCTGTGAGACCTTGTCTTTCCTTTGGAGAGACAGAGAGCCCTTTACCTGAAGGGAAACTGTCCGTGCTCTGTTCTTCTTTGGCACACAGGGAAATGCCTTCACGGCTGGTGTGCGGCCTTTACCCACTCGAGGGAGGGCAGGTTCCCATTTACTTTGGAGGTGGCACTCCTGCAGCGCTGTGGGCCATGACTGTGCTTCAAAGACAGTAATCTACCCTTTCCATTGGAAGAAGGCACGCACGGAATGGGAAATCTCTGTTCTCTGGGAGAGGTTGGTGGTGCTACTGCGCCTGTGTATTTGGTGCCCCCCTGCCCACTAGCAATGTTTCTGCTCGCCACTGCGGGGAGAAACTTTGTACAGCTAAGCTCACTTAGGAAGTACAAGTGTCAGAATTCCTTTGCTGGGCACCATCCAGATATCACATTCGTAGCATGCGGGTCATTTCCTGCTAAGCTCTGCATTCGCAGCCAGCTTGAAGTTGTTCCTGTTGTGGATAGACTCTCGTGCAGATGCCGCTGGAGACGGCCTCTGCTTCTATGCTCTTTGACAAGGCTGCTTTGAGGAAGCTCTTACCGTAGCCTCTGCCAAGTACGGCCTTCTGCCTCTCTCAAATACTCACTTACCTGTGAGACCTTGTCTTTCCTTTGGAGAGACAGAGAGCCCTTTTCCTGAAGGGAAACTGTCCGTGCTCTGTTCTTCTTTTTCACACAGGGAAATGCCTTCATGGCTGGTGTGTGGCCATTACAAACTCTAGGGAGTGCAGTTTCCCATTTACTTTGGAGGTGGCACTCCTGCAGCGCTGTGGGCCATGACTGTGCTTCAAAGACAGTAATCTACCCTTTCCATTGGAAGAGGGCACGCACGGAATGGGAAATCTCTGTTCTCTGGGAGAGGTTGGTGGTGCTACTGCGCCTGTGTATTTGGTAGCCCCCTGCCCACTAGCAATGTTTCTGCTCGCCACTGCGGGGAGAACCATTGTGCAGCTAAGCTCACTTAGGATGTACAAGTGTCAGAATTCCTTTGCGGGGCACCATCCAGATATCACATTAGTAGCATGCGGGTCATTTCCTGCTAAGCTCTGCATTCGCAGCCAGCTTCAAGGTGTTCCTGTTGTGGATAGACTCTTGTGCAGATGCCGCTGGAGACGGCCTCTGCTTCTATGCTCTTTGACAAGGCTGCTTTGAGGAAGCTCTTACCGTAGCCTCTGCCAAGTACAGCCTTCTGCCTCTCTCAAATACTCACTTACCTGTGAGACCTTTTCTTTCCTTTGGAGAGACAGAGAGCCCTTTTCCTGAAGGGAAACTGTCCGTGCTCTGTTCTTCTTTGGCACACAGGAAAATGCCTTCACGGCTGGTGTGCGGCCTTTACCCACTCTAGGGAAGGCAGATTCCCATTTACTTTGGAGGTGGCACTCCTGCAGCGCTGTGGGCCATGACTGTGCTTCAAAGACAGTAATCTACCCTTTCTATTGGAAGAGGGCACGCACAGAATGGGAAATCTCTGTTCTCTGGGACAGGTTGGTGGTGCTACTGCGCCTGTGTATTTGGTATCCCCCTGCCCACTAGCAATGTTTCTGCTCGCCACTGCGGGGAGAAACATTGTGCAGCTAAGCTCACTTAGGATGTACAAGTGTCAGAATTCCTTTGCGGGGCACCATCCAGATATCACATTAGTAGCATGCGGGTCCTTTCCTGCTAAGCTCTGCATTCACAGCCAGCTTCAATGTGTTCCTGTTGTGGATAGACTCTTGTGCAGATGCCGCTGGAGACGGCCTCTGCTTCTATGCTCTTTGACAAGGCTGCTTTTAGGAAGCTCTTACCGTAGCCTCTGCCAAGTACAGCCTTCTGCCTCTCTCAAATACTCACTTACCTGTGAGACCTTGTCTTTCCTTTGTGGAGACAGAGAGCCCTTTTCCTGAAGGGAAACTGTCCGTGCTCTGTTCTTCTTTTGCACACAGGAAAATGCCTTCACGGCTGGTGTGCGGCCTTTACCCACTCGAGGGAGGGCAGGTTCCCATTTACTTTGGAGGTGGCACTGCTGCAGCGCTGTGGGCCATGACTGTGCTTCAAAGACAGTAATCTACCCTTTCCATTGGAAGAGGTTACGCACGGAATGGGAAATCTCTATTTTCTGGGAGAGGTTGGTGGTGCTACTGCGCCTGTGTATTTGGTGCCCCCCTGCCCACTAGAAATGTTTCTGCTCGCCACTGCAGGGAGAAACATTGTGAAGCTAAGCTCACTTAGGAAGTACAAGTGTCAGAATTCCTTTGCCGGGCACCATCCAGATATCACATTCGTAGCATGCGGGTCCTTTCCTGCTAAGCTCTGCATTCGCAGCCAGCTTCAAGGTGTTCCTGTTGTGGATAGACTCTCGTGCAGATGCCGCTGGAGACGGCCTCTGCTTCTATGCTCTTTGACAAGGCTGCTTTGAGGAAGCTCTTACCGTAGACTCTGCCAAGTACAGCCTTCTGCCTCTCTCAAATACTCACTTACCTGTGAGACCTTGTCTTTCCTTTGGAGAGACAGAGAGCCCTTTTCCTGAAGGGAAACTGTCCGTGCTCTGTTCTTCTTTTGCACACAGGGAAATGCCTTCACGGCTGGTGTGCGGCCTTTACCCACTCGAGGGAGGGCAGGTTCCCATTTACTTTGGAGGTGGCACTCCTGCAGCGCTGTGGGCCATGACTGTGCTTCAAAGACAGTAATCTACCCTTTCCATTGGAAGAGGGCAGGCACGGAATGGGAAATCTCTATTCTCTGGGAGAGGTTGGTGGTGCTACTGCGCCTGTGTATTTGGTGCCCCCCTGCCCACTAGCAATGTTTCTGCTCGCCACTGCGGGGAGAAACATTGTGCAGCTAAGCTCACTTAGGATGTACAAGTGTCAGAATTCCTTTGCGGGGCACCATCCAGATATCACATTCGTAGCATGCGGGTCCTTTCCTGCTAAGCTCTGCATTCGCAGCCAGCTTCAAGGTGTTCCTGTTGTGGATAGACTCTTGTGCAGATGTCGATGGAGACGGACTCTGCTTCTATGCTCTTTGACAAGGCTGCTTTGAGGAAGCTCTTACCGTAGCCTCTGCCAAGTACAGCCTTCTGCCTCTCTCAAATACTCACTTACCTGTGAGACCTTGTCTTTCCTTTGGAGAGACAGAGAGCCCTTTACCTGAAGGGAAACTGTCCGTGCTCTGTTCTTCTTTGGCACACAGGGAAATGCCTTCACGGCTGGTGTGCGGCCTTTACCCACTCGAGGGAGGGCAGGTTCCCATTTACTTTGGAGGTGGCACTCCTGCAGCGCTGTGGGCCATGACTGTGCTTCAAAGACAGTAATCTACCCTTTCTATTGGAAGAGGGCACGCACGGAGTGGGAAATCTCTGTTCTCTGGGAGAGGTTGGTGGTGCTACTGCGCCTGTGTATTTGGTGCCTCCCTGCCCACTAGCAATGTTTCTGCTCGGCACTGCGGGGAGAAACATTGTGCAGCTAAGCTCACTTAGGATGTACAAGTGTCAGAATTCCTTTGCGGGGCACCATTCAGATATCACATTCGTAACATGCGGGTCATTTCCTGCTAAGCTCTGCTTTCGCAGCCAGCTTGAAAGTGTTCCTGTTGTGGATAGACTCTCGTGCAGATGCCGCTGGAGACGGCCTCTGCTTTTATGCTCTTTGACAAGGCTGCTTTGAGGAAGCTCTTACCGTAGCCTCTGCCAAGTACAGCCTTCTGCCTCTCTCAAATACTCACTTACCTGTGAGACCTTGTCTTTCCTTTGGAGAGACAAAGAGCCCTTTTCCTGAAGGGAAACTGTCCGTGCTCTGTTCCTCTTTTGCACACAGGGAAATGCCTTCACGGCTGGTGTGCGGCCTTTACCCACTCGAGGGAGGGCAGGTTCCCATTTACTTTAGAGGTGGCACTCCTGCAGCGCTGTGGGCCATGACTGTGCTTCAAAGACAGTAATCTACCCTTTCCATTGGAAGAGGGCACGCACGGAATGGGAAATCTCTATTCTCTGGGAGAGGTGGGTGGTGCTACTGCGCCTGTGTATTTGGTGCCTCCCTGCCCACTAGCAATGTTTCTGCTCGCCACTGCGGGGAGAAACATTGTGCAGCTAAGCTCACTTAGGATGTAGAAGTGTCAGAATTCCTTTGCGGGGCACCATCCAGATATCACATTCGTAGCATGCGGGTCCTTTCCTGCTAAGCTCTGCATTCGCAGCCAGCTTCAAGGTGTTCCTGTTGTGGATAGACTCTTGTGCAGATGCCGCTGGAGACGGCCTCTGCTTCTATGCTCTTTGACAAGGCTGCTTTGAGGAAGCTCTTACCGTAGCCTCTGCCAAGTACAGCCTTCTGCCTCTCTCAAATACTCACTTACCTGTGAGACCTTGTCTTTCCTTTGGAGAGACAGAGAGCCCTTTACCTGAAGGGAAACTGTCCGTGCTCTGTTCTTCTTTGGCACACAGGGAAATGCCTTCACGGCTGGTGTGCGGCCTTTACCCACTCGAGGGAGGGCAGCTTCCCTTTTACTTTGGAGGTGGCACTCCTGCAGCGCTGTGGGCCATGACTGTGCTTCAAAGACAGTAATCTACCCTTTCCATTGGAAGAGGGCACGCACGGAATGGGAAATCTCTATTCTCTGGGAGAGGTTGGTGGTGCTACTGCGCCTGTGTATTTGGTGCCTCCCTGCCCACTAGCAATGTTTCTGCTCGGCACTGCGGGGAGAAACATTGTGCAGCTAAGCTCACTTAGGATGTACAAGTGTCAGAATTCCTTTGCGGGGCACCATCCAGATATCACATTAGTAGCATGCGGGTCATTTCCTGCTAAGCTCTGCATTCGCAGCCAGCTTCAAGGTGTTCCTGTTGTGGATAGACTCCTGTGCAGATGTCGATGGAGACGGACTCTGCTTCTATGCTCTTTGACAAGGCTGCTTTGAGGAAGCTCTTACCGTAGCCTCTGCCAAGTACAGCCTTCTGCCTCTCTCAAATACTCACTTACCTGTGAGACCTTGTCTTTCCTTTGGAGAGACAGAGAGCCCTTTACCTGAAGGGAAACTGTCCGTGCTCTGTTCTTCTTTGGCACACAGGGAAATGCCTTCACGGCTGGTGTGCGGCCTTTACCCACTCGAGGGAGGGCAGGTTCCCATTTACTTTGGAGGTGGCACTCCTGCAGCGCTGTGGGCCATGACTGTGCTTCAAAGACAGTAATCTACCCTTTCTATTGGAAGAGGGCACGCACGGAATGGGAAATCTCTGTTCTCTGGGAGAGGTTGGTGGTGCTACTGCGCCTGTGTATTTGGTGCCCCCCTGCCCACTAGCAATGTTTCTGCTCGGCACTGCGGGGAGAAACATTGTGCAGCTAAGCTCACTTAGGATGTACAAGTGTCAGAATTCCTTTGCGGGGCACCATCCAGATATCACATTCGTAGCATGCGGGTCATTTCCTGCTAAGCTCTGCTTTCGCAGCCAGCTTCAAGGTGTTCCTGTTGTGGATAGACTCTCGTGCAGATGCCGCTGGAGACGGCCTCTGCTTCTAGGCTCTTTGACAAGGCTGCTTTGAGGAAGCTCTTACCGTAGCCTCTGCCAAGTACAGCCTTCTGCCTCTCTCAAATACTCACTTACCTGTGAGACCTTGTCTTTCCTTTGGAGAGACAGAGAGCCCTTTACCTGAAGGGAAACTGTCCGTGCTCTGTTCTTCTTTGGCACACAGGGAAATGCCTTCACGGCTGGTGTGCGGCCTTTACCCACTCGAGGGAGGGCAGGTTCCCATTTACTTTGGAGGTGGCACTCCTGCAGCGCTGTGGGCCATGACTGTGCTTCAAAGACAGTAATCTACCCTTTCCATTGGAAGAAGGCACGCACGGAATGGGAAATCTCTGTTCTCTGGGAGAGGTTGGTGGTGCTACTGCGCCTGTGTATTTGGTGCCCCCCTGCCCACTAGCAATGTTTCTGCTCGCCACTGCGGGGAGAAACATTGTCCAGCTAAGCTCACTTAGGAAGTACAAGTGTCAGAATTCCTTTGCTGGGCACCATCCAGATATCACATTCGTAGCATGCGGGTCATTTCCTGCTAAGCTCTGCATTCGCAGCCAGCTTGAAGGTGTTCCTGTTGTGGATAGACTCTCGTGCAGATGCCGCTGGAGACGGCCTCTGCTTCTATGCTCTTTGACAAGGCTGCTTTGAGGAAGCTCTTACCGTAGCCTCTGCCAAGTACGGCCTTCTGCCTCTCTCAAATACTCACTTACCTGTGAGACCTTGTCTTTCCTTTGGAGAGACAGAGAGCCCTTTTCCTGAAGGGAAACTGTCCGTGCTCTGTTCTTCTTTTTCACACAGGGAAATGCCTTCATGGCTGGTGTGTGGCCATTACAAACTCTAGGGAGTGCAGTTTCCCATTTACTTTGGAGGTGGCACTCCTGCAGCGCTGTGGGCCATGACTGTGCTTCAAAGACAGTAATCTACCCTTTCCATTGGAAGAGGGCACGCACGGAATGGGAAATCTCTGTTCTCTGGGAGAGGTTGGTGGTGCTACTGCGCCTGTGTATTTGGTAGCCCCCTGCCCACTAGCAATGTTTCTGCTCGCCACTGCGGGGAGAACCATTGTGCAGCTAAGCTCACTTAGGATGTACAAGTGTCAGAATTCCTTTGCGGGGCACCATCCAGATATCACATTAGTAGCATGCGGGTCATTTCCTGCTAAGCTCTGCATTCGCAGCCAGCTTCAAGGTGTTCCTGTTGTGGATAGACTCTTGTGCAGATGCCGCTGGAGACGGCCTCTGCTTCTATGCTCTTTGACAAGGCTGCTTTGAGGAAGCTCTTACCGTAGCCTCTGCCAAGTACAGCCTTCTGCCTCTCTCAAATACTCACTTACCTGTGAGACCTTTTCTTTCCTTTGGAGAGACAGAGAGCCCTTTTCCTGAAGGGAAACTGTCCGTGCTCTGTTCTTCTTTGGCACACAGGAAAATGCCTTCACGGCTGGTGTGCGGCCTTTACCCACTCTAGGGAAGGCAGATTCCCATTTACTTTGGAGGTGGCACTCCTGCAGCGCTGTGGGCCATGACGGTGCTTCAAAGACAGTAATCTACCCTTTCTATTGGAAGAGGGCACGCACAGAATGGGAAATCTCTGTTCTCTGGGACAGGTTGGTGGTGCTACTGCGCCTGTGTATTTGGTATCCCCCTGCCCACTAGCAATGTTTCTGCTCGCCACTGCGGGGAGAAACATTGTGCAGCTAAGCTCACTTAGGATGTACAAGTGTCAGAATTCCTTTGCGGGGCACCATCCAGATATCACATTAGTAGCATGCGGGTCCTTTCCTGCTAAGCTCTGCATTCACAGCCAGCTTCAATGTGTTCCTGTTGTGGATAGACTCTTGTGCAGATGCCGCTGGAGACGGCCTCTGCTTCTATGCTCTTTGACAAGGCTGCTTTTAGGAAGCTCTTACCGTAGCCTCTGCCAAGTACAGCCTTCTGCCTCTCTCAAATACTCACTTACCTGTGAGACCTTGTCTTTCCTTTGTGGAGACATAGAGCCCTTTTCCTGAAGGGAAACTGTCCGTGCTCTGTTCTTCTTTTGCACACAGGAAAATGCCTTCACGGCTGGTGTGCGGCCTTTACCCACTCGAGGGAGGGCAGGTTCCCATTTACTTTGGAGGTGGCACTGCTGCAGCGCTGTGGGCCATGACTGTGCTTCAAAGACAGTAATCTACCCTTTCCATTGGAAGAGGTTACGCACGGAATGGGAAATCTCTATTCTCTGGGAGAGGTTGGTGGTGCTACTGCGCCTGTGTATTTGGTGCCCCCCTGCCCACTAGAAATGTTTCTGCTCGCCACTGCAGGGAGAAACATTGTGAAGCTAAGCTCACTTAGGAAGTACAAGTGTCAGAATTCCTTTGCGGGTCACCATCCAGATATCACATTCGTAGCATGCGGGTCCTTTCCTGCTAAGCTCTGCATTCGCAGCCAGCTTCAAGGTGTTCCTGTTGTGGATAGACTCTCGTGCAGATGCCGCTGGAGACGGACTCTGCTTCTATGCTCTTTGACAAGGCTGCTTTGAGGAAGCTCTTACCGTAGACTCTGCCAAGTACAGCCTTCTGCCTCTCTCAAATACTCACTTACCTGTGAGACCTTGTCTTTCCTTTGGAGAGACAGAGAGCCCTTTTCCTGAAGGGAAACTGTCCGTGCTCTGTTCTTCTTTTGCACACAGGGAAATGCCTTCACGGCTGGTGTGCGGCCTTTACCCACTCGAGGGAGGGCAGGTTCCCATTTACTTTGGAGGTGGCACTCCTGCAGCGCTGTGGGCCATGACTGTGCTTCAAAGACAGTAATCTACCCTTTCCATTGGAAGAGGGCAGGCACGGAATGGGAAATCTCTATTCTCTGGGAGAGGTTGGTGGTGCTACTGCGCCTGTGTATTTGGTGCCCCCCTGCCCACTAGCAATGTTTCTGCTCGCCACTGCGGGGAGAAACATTGTGCAGCTAAGCTCACTTAGGATGTACAAGTGTCAGAATTCCTTTGCGGGGCACCATCCAGATATCACATTCGTAGCATGCGGGTCCTTTCCTGCTAAGCTCTGCATTCGCAGCCAGCTTCAAGGTGTTCCTGTTGTGGATAGACTCTTGTGCAGATGTCGATGGAGACGGACTCTGCTTCTATGCTCTTTGACAAGGCTGCTTTGAGGAAGCTCTTACCGTAGCCTCTGCCAAGTACAGCCTTCTGCCTCTCTCAAATACTCACTTACCTGTGAGACCTTGTCTTTCCTTTGGAGAGACAGAGAGCCCTTTACCTGTAGGGAAACTGTCCGTGCTCTGTTCTTCTTTGGCACACAGGGAAATGCCTTCACGGCTGGTGTGCGGCCTTTACCCACTCGAGGGAGGGCAGGTTCCCATTTACTTTGGAGGTGGCACTCCTGCAGCGCTGTGGGCCATGACTGTGCTTCAAAGACAGTAATCTACCCTTTCTATTGGAAGAGGGCACGCACGGAATGGGAAATCTCTGTTCTCTGGGAGAGGTTGGTGGTGCTACTGCGCCTGTGTATTTGGTGCCTCCCTGCCCACTAGCAATGTTTCTGCTCGGCACTGCGGGGAGAAACATTGTGCAGCTAAGCTCACTTAGGATGTACAAGTGTCAGAATTCCTTTGCGGGGCACCATTCAGATATCACATTCGTAACATGCGGGTCATTTCCTGCTAAGCTCTGCTTTCGCAGCCAGCTTGAAAGTGTTCCTGTTGTGGATAGACTCTCGTGCAGATGCCGCTGGAGACGGCCTCTGCTTTTATGCTCTTTGACAAGGCTGCTTTGAGGAAGCTCTTACCGTAGCCTCTGCCAAGTACAGCCTTCTGCCTCTCTCAAATACTCACTTACCTGTGAGACCTTGTCTTTCCTTTGGAGAGACAAAGAGCCCTTTTCCTGAAGGGAAACTGTCCGTGCTCTGTTCCTCTTTTGCACACAGGGAAATGCCTTCACGGCTGGTGTGCGGCCTTTACCCACTCGAGGGAGGGCAGGTTCCCATGTACTTTAGAGGTGGCACTCCTGCAGCGCTGTGGGCCATGACTGTGCTTCAAAGACAGTAATCTACCCTTTCCATTGGAAGAGGGCACGCACGGAATGGGAAATCTCTATTCTCTGGGAGAGGTGGGTGGTGCTACTGCGCCTGTGTTTTTGGTGCCTCCCTGCCCACTAGCAATGTTTCTGCTCGGCACTGCGGGGAGAAACATTGTGCAGCTAAGCTCACTTAGGATGTACAAGTGTCAGAATTCCTTTGCGGGGCACCATCCAGATATCACATTCGTAGCATGCGGGTCCTTTCCTGCTAAGCTCTGCATTCGCAGCCAGCTTCAAGGTGTTCCTGTTGTGGATAGACTCTCGTGCAGATGCCGCTGGAGACGGCCTCTGCTGCTATGCTCTTTGACAAGGCTGCTTTGAGGAAGCTCTTACCGTAGCCTCTGCCAAGTACAGCCTTCTGCCTCTCTCAAATACTCACTTACCTGTGAGACCTTTTCTTTCCTTTGGAGAGACAGAGAGCCCTTTACCTGAAGGGAAACTGTCCGTGCTCTGTTCTTCTTTGGCACACAGGAAAATGCCTTCACGGCTGGTGTGCGGCCTTTACCCACTCTAGGGAGGGCAGGTTCCCATTTACTTTGGAGGTGGAACTCCTGCAGCGCTGTGGTCCATGACTGTGCTTCAAAGACAGTAATCTACCCTTTCTATTGGAAGAGGGCACGCACGGAATGGGAAATCTCTGTTCTCTGGGAGAGGTTGGTGGTGCTACTGCGCCTGTGTATTTGGTGCCTCCCTGCCCACTAGCAATGTTTCTGCTCGGCACTGCGGGGAGAAACATTGTGCAGCTAAGCTCACTTAGGATGTACAGGTGTCAGAATACCTTTGCGGGGCACCATCCAGATATCACATTCATAGCATGCGGGTCATTTCCTGCTAAGCTCTGCTTTCTCAGCCAGCTTGAAGGTGTTCCTGTTGTGGATAGACTCTCGTGCAGATGCCGCTGGAGATGGCCTCTGCTTTTATGCTCTTTGACAAGGCTGCTTTGAGGTAGCTCTTACCGTAGCCACTGCCAAGTACAGCTTTCTGCCTCTCTCAAATACTCACTTACCTGTGAGACCTTGTCTTTCCTTTGGAGAGACAGAGAGCCCTTTACCTGAAGGGAAACTGTCCGTGCTCTGTTCTTCTTTTGCACACAGGGAAATGCCTTCACGGATGGTGTGCGGCCTTTACCCACTCGAGGGATGGCAGGTTCCCATTTACTTTGGAGGTGGCACTCCTGCAGCGCTGTGGGCCATGACTGTGCTTCAAAGACAGTAATCTACCCTTTCTATTGGAAGAGGGCACGCACGGAATGGGAAATCTCTGTTCTCTTGGAGAGGTTGGTGGTGCTACTGCGCCTGTGTATTTGGTATCCCCCTGCCCACTAGCAATGTTTCTGCGCGCCACTGCGGGGAGAAACATTGTGCAGCTAAGCTCACTTAGGATGTACAAGTGTCAGAATTCCTTTGCGGGGCACCACCCAGATATCACATTAGTAGCATGCGGGTCATTTCCTGCTAAGCTCTGCATTCGCAGCCAGCTTCAAGGTGTTCCTGTTGTGGATAGACTCTTGTGCAGATGCCGCTGGAGACGGCCTCTGCTTCTATGCTCTTTGACAAGGCTGCTTTGAGGAAGCTCTTACCGTAGCCTCTGCCAAGTACAGCCTTCTGCCTCTCTCAAATACTCACTTACCTGTGAGACCTTGTCTTTCCTTTGGAGAGACAAAGAGCCCTTTTCCTGAAGGGAAACTGTCCGTGCTCTGTTCTTCTTTTGCACACAGGGAAATGCCTTCACGGCTGGTGTGCGGCCTTTACCCACTCGAGGGAGGGCAGGTTCCCATTTACTTTGGAGGTGGCACTCCTGCAGCGCTGTGGGCCATGACTGTGCTTCAAAGACAGTAATCTACCCTTTCCATTGGAAGAGGGCACGCACGGAATGGGAAATCTCTATTCTCTGGGAGAGGTTGGTGGTGCTACTGCGCCTCTGTATTTGGTGCCTCCCTGCCCACTAGCAATGTTTCTGCTCGCCACTGCGGGGAGAAACATTGTGCAGCTAAGCTCACTTAGGATGTACAAGTGTCAGAATTCCTTTGCGGGGCACCATCCAGATATCACATTAGTAGCATGCGGGTCATTTCCTGCTAAGCTCTGCATTCGCAGCCAGCTTCAAGGTGTTCCTGTTGTGGATAGACTCCTGTGCAGATGTCGATGGAGACGGACTCTGCTTCTATGCTCTTTGACAAGGCTGCTTTGAGGAAGCTCTTACCGTAGCCTCTGCCAAGTACAGCCTTCTGCCTCTCTCAAATACTCACTTACCTGTGAGACCTTGTCTTTCCTTTGGAGAGACAGAGAGCCCTTTACCTGAAGGGAAACTGTCCGTGCTCTGTTCTTCTTTGGCACACAGGGAAATGCCTTCACGGCTGGTGTGCGGCCTTTACCCACTCGAGGGAGGGCAGGTTCCCATTTACTTTGGAGGTGGCACTCCTGCAGCGCTGTGGGCCATGACTGTGCTTCAAAGACAGTAATCTACCCTTTCTATTGGAAGAGGGCACGCACGGAATGGGAAATCTCTGTTCTCTGGGAGAGGTTGGTGGTGCTACTGCGCCTGTGTATTTGGTGCCCCCCTGCCCACTAGCAATGTTTCTGCTCGGCACTGCGGGGAGAAACATTGTGCAGCTAAGCTCACTTAGGATGTACAAGTGTCAGAATTCCTTTGCGGGGCACCATCCAGATATCACATTCGTAGCATGCGGGTCATTTCCTGCTAAGCTCTGCTTTCGCAGCCAGCTTCAAGGTGTTCCTGTTGTGGATAGACTCTCGTGCAGATGCCGCTGGAGACGGCCTCTGCTTCTAGGCTCTTTGACAAGGCTGCTTTGAGGAAGCTCTTACCGTAGCCTCTGCCAAGTACAGCCTTCTGCCTCTCTCAAATACTCACTTACCTGTGAGACCTTGTCTTTCCTTTGGAGAGACAGAGAGCCCTTTACCTGAAGGGAAACTGTCCGTGCTCTGTTCTTCTTTGGCACACAGGGAAATGCCTTCACGGCTGGTGTGCGGCCTTTACCCACTCGAGGGAGGGCAGGTTCCCATTTACTTTGGAGGTGGCACTCCTGCAGCGCTGTGGGCCATGACTGTGCTTCAAAGACAGTAATCTACCCTTTCCATTGGAAGAAGGCACGCACGGAATGGGAAATCTCTGTTCTCTGGGAGAGGTTGGTGGTTCTACTGCGCCTGTGTATTTGGTGCCCCCCTGCCCACTAGCAATGTTTCTGCTCGCCACTGCGGGGAGAAACATTGTCCAGCTAAGCTCACTTAGGAAGTACAAGTGTCAGAATTCCTTTGCGGGGCACCATCCAGATATCACATTCGTAGCATGCGGGTCCTTTCCTGCTAAGCTCTGCATTCGCAGCCAGCTTGAAGGTGTTCCTGTTGTGGATAGACTCTCGTGCAGATGCCGCTGGAGACGGCCTCTGCTTCTATGCTCTTTGACAAGGCTGCTTTGAGGAAGCTCTTACCGTAGCCTCTGCCAAGTACGGCCTTCTGGCTCTCTCAAATACTCACTTACCTGTGAGACCTTGTCTTTCCTTTGGAGAGACAGAGAGCCCTTTTCCTGAAGGGAAACTCTCCGTGCTCTGTTCTTCTTTTTCACACAGGGAAATGCCTTCATGGCTGGTGTGTGGCCATTACAAACTCTAGGGAGTGCAGGTTCCCATTTACTTTGGAGGTGGCACTCCTGCAGCGCTGTGGGCCATGACTGTGCTTCAAAGACAGTAATCTACCCTTTCCATTGGAAGAGGGCAGGCACGGAATGGGAAATCTCTATTCTCTGGGAGAGGTTGGTGGTGCTACTGCGCCTGTGTATTTGGTGCCACCCTGCCCACTAGCAATGTTTCTGCTCGCCACTGCGGGGAGAAACATTGTGCAGCTAAGCTCACTTAGGATGTACAAGTGTCAGAATTCCTTTGCAGGGCACCATCCAGATATCACATTAGTAGCATGCGGGTCATTTCCTGCTAAGCTCTGCATTCGCAGCCAGCTTCAAGGTGTTCCTGTTGTGGATAGACTCTTGTGCAGATGTCGATGGAGACGGACTCTGCTTCTATGCTCTTTGACAAGGCTGCTTTGAGGAAGCTCTTACCGTAGCCTCTGCCAAGTACAGCCTTCTGCCTCTCTCAAATACTCACTTACCTGTGAGACCTTGTCTTTCCTTTGGAGAGACAGAGAGCCCTTTACCTGAAGGGAAACTGTCCGTGCTCTGTTCTTCTTTGGCACACAGGGAAATGCCTTCACGGCTGGTGTGCGGCCTTTACCCACTCGAGGGAGGGCAGGTTCCCATTTACTTTGGAGGTGGCACTCCTGCAGCGCTGTGGGCCATGACTGTGCTTCAAAGACAGTAATCTACCCTTTCTATTGGAAGAGGGCACGCACGGAATGGGAAATCTCTGTTCTCTGGGAGAGGTTGGTGGTGCGACTGCGCCTGTGTATTTGGTGCCCCCCTGCCCACTAGCAATGTTTCTGCTCGGCACTGCGGGGAGAAACATTGTGCAGCTAAGCTCACTTAGGATGTACAAGTGTCAGAATTCCTTTGCGGGGCACCATTCAGATATCACATTAGTAGCATGCGGGTCCTTTCCTGCTAAGCTCTCCATTCGCAGCCAGCTTCAAGGTGTTCCTGTTGTGGATAGACTCTCGTGCAGATGCCGCTGCAGACGGCCTCTGCTTCTATGCTCTTTGACAAGGCTGCTTTGAGGAAGCTCTTACCGTAGCCTCTGGCAAGTACAGCCTTCTGCCTCTCTCAAATACTCACTTACCTGTGAGACCTTTTCTTTCCTTTGGAGAGACAGAGAGCCCTTTACCTGAAGGGAAACTGTCAGTGCTCTGTTCTTCTTTGGCACACAGGAAAATGCCTTCACGGCTGGTGTGCGGCCTTTACCCACTCGAGGGAGGGCAGGTTCCCATTTACTTTGGAGGTGGAACTCCTGCAGCGCTGTGGTCCATGACTGTGCTTCAAAGACAGTAATCTACCCTTTCTATTGGAAGACGGCACGCACGGAATGGGAAATCTCGGTTCTCTGGGAGAGGTTGGTGGTGCTACTGCGCCTGTGTATTTGGTGCCTCCCTGCCCACTAGCAATGTTTCTGCTCGGCACTGCGGGGAGAAATATTGTGCAGCGAAGCTCACTTAGGATGTACAGGTGTCAGAATTCCTTTGCGGGGCACCATCCAGATATCACATTCGTATCATGCGGGTCCTTTCCTGCTAAGCTCTGCTTTCTCAGCCAGCTTGAAGGTGTTCCTGTTGTGGATAGACTCTCGTACAGATGCCGCTGGAGACGGCCTCTGCTTCTAGGCTCTTTGACAAGGCTGCTTTGAGGAAGCTCTTACCGTAGCCTCTGCCAAGTACAGCCTTCTGCCTCTCTCAAATACTCACTTACCTGTGAGACCTTGTCTTTCCTTTGGAGAGACAGAGAGCCCTTTACCTGAAGGGAAACTCTCCGTGCTCTGTTCTTCTTTGGCACACAGGGAAATGCCTTCACGGCTGGTGTGCGGCCTTTACCCACTCGAGGGAGGGCAGGTTCCCATTTACTTTGCAGGTGGCACTCCTGCAGCACTGTGGGCCATGACTGTGCTTCAAAGACAGTAATCTACCCTTTCCATTGGAAGAAGGCACGCACGGAATGGGAAATCTCTGTTCTCTGGGAGAGGTTGGTGGTGCTACTGCGCCTGTGTATTTGGTGCCCCCCTGCCCACTAGCAATGTTTCTGCACGCCACTGCGGGGAGAAACATTGTGCAGCTAAGCTCACTTAGGAAGTACAAGTGTCAGAATTCCTTTGCGGGGCACCATCCAGATATCACATTCGTAGCATGCGGGTCATTTCCTGCTAAGCTCTGCATTCGCAGCCAGCTTGAAGGTGTTCCTGTTGTGGATAGACTTTCGTGCAGATGCCGCTGGAGACGGCCTCTGCTTCTATGCTCTTTGACAAGGCTGCTTTGAGGAAGCTCTTACCGTAGCCTCTGCCAAGTACGGCCTTCTGCCTCTCTCAAATACTCACTTACCTGTGAGACCTTGTCTTTCCTTTGGAGAGACAGAGAGCCCTTTTCCTGAAGGGAAACTGTCCGTGCTCTGTTCTTCTTTTTCACACAGGGAAATGCCTTCATGGCTGGTGTGTGGCCATTACAAACTCTAGGGAGTGCAGGTTCCCATTTACTTTGGAGGTGGCACTCCTGCAGCGCTGTGGGCCATGACTGTGCTTCAAAGACAGTAATCTACCCTTTCTATTGGAAGAGGGCACGCACGGAATGGGAAATCTCTGTTCTCTGGGAGAGGTTGGTGGTGCTACTGCGCCTGTGTATTTGGTGCCTCCCTGCCCACTAGCAATGTTTCTGCTCGCCACTGCGGGGAGAAACATTGTGCAGCTAAGCTCACGTAGGAACTACAAGTGTCAGAATTCCTTTGCGGGGCACCATCCAGATATCACATTCGTAGCATGCGGGTCATTTCCTGCTAAGCTCTGCTTTCTCAGCCAGCTTGAAGGTGTTCCTGTTGTGGATAGACTCTCGAGCAGATGCCGCTGGAGACGGCCTCTGCTTTTATGCTCTTTGACAAGGCTGCTTTGAGGAAGCTCTTACCGTAGCCTCTGCCAAGTACAGCCTTCTGCCTCTCTCAAATACTCACTTACCTGTGAGACCTTGTCTTTCCTTTGGAGAGACAGAGAGCCCTTTTCCTGAAGGGAAACTGTCCGTGCTCTGTTCTTCTTTTGCAAACAGGGAAATGCCTTCACGGCTCGTGTGCGTCCTTTACCCACTCGAGGGAGGGCAGGTTCCCATTTACTTTGGAGGTGGCACTCCTGCAGCGCTGTGGGCCATGACTGTGCTTCAAAGACAGTAATCTACCCTTTCCATTGGAAGAGGGCACGCACGGAATGGGAAATCTCTGTTCTCTGGGAGACGTTGGTGGTGCTACTGCGCCTGTGTATTTGTTGCCCCCCTGCCCACTAGCAATGTTTCTGCTCGGCACTGCAGGGAGAAACATTGTGCAGCTAAGCTCACTTAGGATGTACAAGTGTCAGAATTCCTTTGCGGGGCACCATCCAGATATCACATTCGTAGCATGCGGGTCCTTTCCTGCTAAGCTCTGCATTCGCAGCCAGCTTCAATGTGTTCCTGTTGTGGATAGACTCTTGTACAGATGCCGCTGGAGACGGACTCTGCTTCTATGCTCTTTGACAAGGCTGCTTTGAGGAAGCTCTTACCGTAGCCTCTGCCAAGTACAGCCTTCTGCCTCTCTCAAATACTCACTTACCTGTGAGACCTTGTCTTTCCTTTGGCGAGACAGAGAGCCCTTTACCTGAAGGGAAACTGTCCGTGCTCTGTTCTTCTTTGGCACACAGGGAAATGCCTTCACGGCTGGTGTGCGGCCTTTACCCACTCGAGGGAGGGCAGGTTCCCATTTACTTTGGAGGTGGAACTCCTGCAGCGCTGTGGGCCATGACTGTGCTTCAAAGACAGTAATCTACCCTTTCTATTGGAAGAGGGCACGCACGGAATGGGAAATCTCTGTTCTCTGGGAGAGGTTGGTGGTGCTACTGCGCCTGTGTATTTGGTGCCTCCCTGCCCACTAGCAATGTTTCTGCTCGGCACTGCGGGGAGAAACATTGTGCAGCTAAGCTCACTTAGGATGTACAGGTGTCAGAATTCCTTTGCGGGGCACCATCCAGATATCACATTCGTAGCATGCGGGTCATTTCCTGCTAAGCTCTGCTTTCTCAGCCAGCTTGAAGGTGTTCCTGTTGTGGATAGACTCTCGTGCAGATGCCGCTGGAGATGGCCTCTGCTTTTATGCTCTTTGACAAGGCTGCTTTGAGGTAGCTCTTACCGTAGCCACTGCCAAGTACAGCTTTCTGCCTCTCTGAAATACTCACTTACCTGTGAGACCTTGTCTTTCCTTTGGAGAGACAGAGAGCCCTTTTCCTGAAAGGAAACTGTCCGTGCTCTGTTCTTCTTTTGCACACAGGGAAATGCCTTCACGGCTGGTGTGCGGCCTTTACCCACTCGAGGGAGGGCAGGTTCCCATTTACTTTGGAGGTGGCACTCCTGCAGCGCTGTGGGCCATGACTGTGCTTCAAAGACAGTAATCTACCCTTTCCATTGGAAGAGGGCACGCACGGAATGGGAAATCTCTATACTCTGGGAGAGGTTGGTGGTGCTACTGCGCCTGTGTATTTGGTGCCTCCCTGCCCACTAGCAATGTTTCTGCTCGCCACTGCGGGGAGAAACATTGTGCAACTAAGCTCACTTAGGATGTACAAGTGTCAGAATTCCTTTGCGGGGCACCATCCAGATATCACATTAGTAGCATGCGGGTCATTTCCTGCTAAGCTCTGCATTCGCAGCCAGCTTCAAGGTGTTCCTGTTGTGGATAGACTCCTGTGCAGATGTCGATGGAGACGGACTCTGCTTCTATGCTCTTTGACAAGGCTGCTTTGAGGAAGCTCTTACCGTAGCCTCTGCCAAGTTCAGCCTTCTGCCTCTCTCAAATACTCACTTACCTGTGAGACCTTGTCTTTCCTTTGGAGAGACAGAGAGCCCTTTTCCTGAAGGGAAACTGTCCGTGCTCTGTTCTTCTTTGGCACACAGGGAAATGCCTTCACGGCTGGTGTGCGGCCTTTACCCACTCGAGGGAGGGCAGGTTCCCATTTACTTTGGAGGTAGCACTCCTGCAGCGCTGTGGGCCATGACTGTGCTTCAAAGACAGTAATCTACCCTTTCTATTGGAAGACGGCACGCACGGAATGGGAAATCTCGGTTCTCTGGGAGAGGTTGGTGGTGCTACTGCGCCTGTGTATTTGGTGCCTCCCTGCCCACTAGCAATGTTTCTGCTCGGCACTGCGGGGAGAAATATTGTGCAGCGAAGCTCACTTAGGATGTACAGGTGTCAGAATTCCTTTGCGGGGCACCATCCAGATATCACATTCGTATCATGCGGGTCCTTTCCTGCTAAGCTCTGCTTTCTCAGCCAGCTTGAAGGTGTTCCTGTTGTGGATAGACTCTCGTACAGATGCCGCTGGAGACGGCCTCTGCTTCTAGGCTCTTTGACAAGGCTGCTTTGAGGAAGCTCTTACCGTAGCCTCTGCCAAGTACAGCCTTCTGCCTCTCTCAAATACTCACTTACCTGTGAGACCTTGTCTTTCCTTTGGAGAGACAGAGAGCCCTTTACCTGAAGGGAAACTCTCCGTGCTCTGTTCTTCTTTGGCACACAGGGAAATGCCTTCACGGCTGGTGTGCGGCCTTTACCCACTCGAGGGAGGGCAGGTTCCCATTTACTTTGCAGGTGGCACTCCTGCAGCACTGTGGGCCATGACTGTGCTTCAAAGACAGTAATCTACCCTTTCCATTGGAAGAAGGCACGCACGGAATGGGAAATCTCTGTTCTCTGGGAGAGGTTGGTGGTGCTACTGCGCCTGTGTATTTGGTGCCCCCCTGCCCACTAGCAATGTTTCTGCACGCCACTGCGGGGAGAAACATTGTGCAGCTAAGCTCACTTAGGAAGTACAAGTGTCAGAATTCCTTTGCGGGGCACCATCCAGATATCACATTCGTAGCATGCGGGTCATTTCCTGCTAAGCTCTGCATTCGCAGCCAGCTTGAAGGTGTTCCTGTTGTGGATAGACTTTCGTGCAGATGCCGCTGGAGACGGCCTCTGCTTCTATGCTCTTTGACAAGGCTGCTTTGAGGAAGCTCTTACCGTAGCCTCTGCCAAGTACGGCCTTCTGCCTCTCTCAAATACTCACTTACCTGTGAGACCTTGTCTTTCCTTTGGAGAGACAGAGAGCCCTTTTCCTGAAGGGAAACTGTCTGTGCTCTGTTCTTCTTTTTCACACAGGGAAATGCCTTCATGGCTGGTGTGTGGCCATTACAAACTCTAGGGAGTGCAGGTTCCCATTTACTTTGGAGGTGGCACTCCTGCAGCGCTGTGGGCCATGACTGTGCTTCAAAGACAGTAATCTACCCTTTCTATTGGAAGAGGGCACGCACGGAATGGGAAATCTCTGTTCTCTGGGAGAGGTTGGTGGTGCTACTGCGCCTGTGTATTTGGTGCCTCCCTGCCCACTAGCAATGTTTCTGCTCGCCACTGCGGGGAGAAACATTGTGCAGCTAAGCTCACGTAGGAACTACAAGTGTCAGAATTCCTTTGCGGGGCACCATCCAGATATCACATTCGTAGCATGCGGGTCATTTCCTGCTAAGCTCTGCTTTCTCAGCCAGCTTGAAGGTGTTCCTGTTGTGGATAGACTCTCGAGCAGATGCCGCTGGAGACGGCCTCTGCTTTTATGCTCTTTGACAAGGCTGCTTTGAGGAAGCTCTTACCGTAGCCTCTGCCAAGTACAGCCTTCTGCCTCTCTCAAATACTCACTTACCTGTGAGACCTTGTCTTTCCTTTGGAGAGACAGAGAGCCCTTTTCCTGAAGGGAAACTGTCCGTGCTCTGTTCTTCTTTTGCAAACAGGGAAATGCCTTCACGGCTCGTGTGCGTCCTTTACCCACTCGAGGGAGGGCAGGTTCCCATTTACTTTGGAGGTGGCACTCCTGCAGCGCTGTGGGCCATGACTGTGCTTCAAAGACAGTAATCTACCCTTTCCATTGGAAGAGGGCACGCACGGAATGGGAAATCTCTGTTCTCTGGGAGACGTTGGTGGTGCTACTGCGCCTGTGTATTTGTTGCCCCCCTGCCCACTAGCAATGTTTCTGCTCGGCACTGCAGGGAGAAACATTGTGCAGCTAAGCTCACTTAGGATGTACAAGTGTCAGAATTCCTTTGCGGGGCACCATCCAGATATCACATTCGTAGCATGCGGGTCCTTTCCTGCTAAGCTCTGCATTCGCAGCCAGCTTCAATGTGTTCCTGTTGTGGATAGACTCTTGTACAGATGCCGCTGGAGACGGCCTCTGCTTCTATGCTCTTTGACAAGGCTGCTTTGAGGAAGCTCTTACCGTAGCCTCTGCCAAGTACAGCCTTCTGCCTCTCTCAAATACTCACTTACCTGTGAGACCTTGTCTTTCCTTTGGCGAGACAGAGAGCCCTTTACCTGAAGGGAAACTGTCCGTGCTCTGTTCTTCTTTGGCACACAGGGAAATGCCTTCACGGCTGGTGTGCGGCCTTTACCCACTCGAGGGAGGGCAGGTTCCCATTTACTTTGGAGGTGGAACTCCTGCAGCGCTGTGGGCCATGACTGTGCTTCAAAGACAGTAATCTACCCTTTCTATTGGAAGAGGGCACGCACGGAATGGGAAATCTCTGTTCTCTGGGAGAGGTTGGTGGTGCTACTGCGCCTGTGTATTTGGTGCCTCCCTGCCCACTAGCAATGTTTCTGCTCGGCACTGCGGGGAGAAACATTGTGCAGCTAAGCTCACTTAGGATGTACAGGTGTCAGAATTCCTTTGCGGGGCACCATCCAGATATCACATTCGTAGCATGCGGGTCATTTCCTGCTAAGCTCTGCTTTCTCAGCCAGCTTGAAGGTGTTCCTGTTGTGGATAGACTCTCGTGCAGATGCCGCTGGAGATGGCCTCTGCTTTTATGCTCTTTGACAAGGCTGCTTTGAGGTAGCTCTTACCGTAGCCACTGCCAAGTACAGCTTTCTGCCTCTCTGAAATACTCACTTACCTGTGAGACCTTGTCTTTCCTTTGGAGAGACAGAGAGCCCTTTTCCTGAAAGGAAACTGTCCGTGCTCTGTTCTTCTTTTGCACACAGGGAAATGCCTTCACGGCTGGTGTGCGGCCTTTACCCACTCGAGGGAGGGCAGGTTCCCATTTACTTTGGAGGTGGCACTCCTGCAGCGCTGTGGGCCATGACTGTGCTTCAAAGACAGTAATCTACCCTTTCCATTGGAAGAGGGCACGCACGGAATGGGAAATCTCTATACTCTGGGAGAGGTTGGTGGTGCTACTGCGCCTGTGTATTTGGTGCCTCCCTGCCCACTAGCAATGTTTCTGCTCGCCACTGCGGGGAGAAACATTGTGCAACTAAGCTCACTTAGGATGTACAAGTGTCAGAATTCCTTTGCGGGGCACCATCCAGATATCACATTAGTAGCATGCGGGTCATTTCCTGCTAAGCTCTGCATTCGCAGCCAGCTTCAAGGTGTTCCTGTTGTGGATAGACTCCTGTGCAGATGTCGATGGAGACGGACTCTGCTTCTATGCTCTTTGACAAGGCTGCTTTGAGGAAGCTCTTACCGTAGCCTCTGCCAAGTTCAGCCTTCTGCCTCTCTCAAATACTCACTTACCTGTGAGACCTTGTCTTTCCTTTGGAGAGACAGAGAGCCCTTTTCCTGAAGGGAAACTGTCCGTGCTCTGTTCTTCTTTGGCACACAGGGAAATGCCTTCACGGCTGGTGTGCGGCCTTTACCCACTCGAGGGAGGGCAGGTTCCCATTTACTTTGGAGGTAGCACTCCTGCAGCGCTGTGGGCCATGACTGTGCTTCAAAGACAGTAATCTACCCTTTCTATTGGAAGAGGGCACGCACGGAATGGGAAATCTCTGTTCTCTGGGAGAGGTTGGTGGTGCTACTGCGCCTGTGTATTTGGTGCCCCCCTGCCCACTAGCAATGTTTCTGCTCGGCACTGCGGGGAGAAACATTGTGCAGCTAAGACTCACTTAGGATGTACAAGTGTCAGAATTCCTTTGCGGGGCACCATCCAGATATCACATTCGTAGCATGCGGGTCATTTCCTGCTAAGCTCTGCTTTCGCAGCCAGCTTCAAGGTGTTCCTGTTGTGGATAGACTCTCGTGCAGATGCCGCTGGAGACGGCCTCTGCTTCTAGGCTCTTTGACAAGGCTGCTTTGAGGAAGCTCTTACCGTAGCCTCTGCCAAGTACAGCCTTCTGCCTCTCTCAAATACTCACTTACCTGTGAGACCTTGTCTTTCCTTTGGAGAGACAGAGAGCCCTTTACCTGAAGGGAAACTGTCCGTGCTCTGTTCTTCTTTGGCACACAGGGAAATGCCTTCACGGCTGGTGTGCGGCCTTTACCCACTCGAGGGAGGGCAGGTTCCCATTTACTTTGGAGGTGGCACTCCTGCAGCGCTGTGGGCCATGACTGTGCTTCAAAGACAGTAATCTTCCCTTTCCATTGGAAGAAGGCACGCACGGAATGGGAAATCTCTGTTCTCTGGGAGAGGTTGGTGGTGCTACTGCGCCTGTGTATTTGGTGCCCCCCTGCCCACTAGCAATGTTTCTGCTCGCCACTGCGGGGAGAAACATTGTCCAGCTAAGCTCACTTAGGAAGTACAAGTGTCAGAATTCCTTTGCGGGGCACCATCCAGATATCACATTCGTAGCATGCGGGTCATTTCCTGCTAAGCTCTGCATTCGCAGCCAGCTTGAAGGTGTTCCTGTTGTGGATAGACTCTCGTGCAGATGCCGCTGGAGACGGCCTCTGCTTCTATGCTCTTTGACAAGGCTGCTTTGAGGAAGCTCTTACCGTAGCCTCTGCCAAGTACGGCCTTCTGCCTCTCTCAAATACTCACTTACCTGTGAGACCTTGTCTTTCCTTTGGAGAGACAGAGAGCCCTTTTCCTGAAGGGAAACTGTCCGTGCTCTGTTCTTCTTTTTCACACAGGGAAATGCCTTCATGGCTGGTGTGTGGCCATTACAAACTCTAGGGAGTGCAGGTTCCCATTTACTTTGGATGTGGCACTCCTGCAGTGCTGTGGGCCATGACTGTGCTTCAAAGACAGTAATCTACCCTTTCCATTGGAAGAGGGCAGGCACGGAATGGGAAATCTCTATTCTCTGGGAGAGGTTGGTGGTGCTACTGCGCCTGTGTATTTGGTGCCTCCCTGCCCACTAGCAATGTTTCTGCTCGCCACTGCGGGGAGAAAAATTGTGCAGCTAAGCTCACTTAGGATGTACAAGTGTCAGAATTCCTTTGCGGGGCACCATCCAGATATCACATTCGTAGCATGCGGGTCATTTCCTGCTAAGCTCTGCATTCGCAGCCAGCTTCAATGTGTTCCTGTTGTGGATAGACTCTTGTACAGATGCCGCTGGAGACGGCCTCTGCTTCTATGCTCTTTGACAAGGCTGCTTTGAGGAAGCTCTTACCGTAGCCTCTGCCAAGTACAGCCTTCTGCCTCTCTCAAATACTCACTTACCTGTGAGACCTTGTCTTTCCTTTGGAGAGACAGAGAGCCCTTTACCTGAAGGGAAACTGTCCGTGCTCTGTTCTTCTTTGGCACACAGGGAAATGCCTTCACGGCTGGTGTGCGGCCTTTACCCACTCGAGGGAGGGCAGCTTCCCATTTACTTTGGAGGTGGAACTCCTGCAGCGCTGTGGGCCATGACTGTGCTTCAAAGACAGTAATCTACCCTTTCTATTGGAAGAGGGCACGCACGGAATGGGAAATCTCTGTTCTCTGGGAGAGGTTGGTGGTGCTACTGCGCCTGTGTATTTGGTGCCTCCCTGCCCACTAGCAATGTTTCTGCTCGGCACTGCGGGGAGAAACATTGTGCAGCTAAGCTCACTTAGGATGTACAAGTGTCAGAATTCCTTTGCGGGGCACCATCCAGATATCACATTCGTAGCATGCGGGTCCTTTCCTGCTAAGCTCTGCATTCGCAGCCAGCTTCAAGGTGTTCCTGTTGTGGATAGACTCTCGTGCAGATGCCGCTGGAGACGGCCTCTGCTTCTATGCTCTTTGACAAGGCTGCTTTGAGGAAGCTCTTACCGTAGCCTCTGCCAAGTACAGCCTTCTGCCTCTCTCAAATACTCACTTACCTGTGAGACCTTGTCTTTCCTTTGGAGAGACAGAGAGCCCTTTTCCTGAAGGGAAACTGTCCGTGCTCTGTTCTTCTTTGGCACACAGGGAAATGCCTTCACGGCTGGTGTGCGGCCTTTACCCACTCGAGGGAGGGCAGGTTCCCATTTACTTTGGAGGTGGCACTCCTGCAGCGCTGTGGGCCATGACTGTGCTTCAAAGACAGTAATCTACCCTTTCTATTGGAAGAGGGCACGCACGGAATGGGAAATCTCTGTTCTCTGGGAGAGGTTGGTGGTGCTACTGCGCCTGTGTATTTGGTTCCACCCTGCCCACTAGCAATGTTTCTGCTCGCCACTGCGGGGAGAAACATTCTGCAGCTAAGCTCACTTAGGAAGTACAAGTGTCAGAATTCCTTTGCGGGGCACCATCCAAATATCACATTCGTAGCATGCGGGTCCTTTCCTGCTAAGCTCTGCATTCGCAGCCAGCTTCAAGGTGTTCCTGTTGTGGATAGACTCTCGTGCAGATGCCGCTGGAGACGGCCTCTGCTTCTATGCACTTTGACAAATCCTCTTTGCGGAAGCTCTTACCGTAGCCTCTGCCAAGTACGGCCTTCTGCCTCTCTCAAATACTCACTTACCTGTGAGACCTTGTCTTTCCTTTGGAGAGACAGAGAGCCCTTTTCCTGAAGGGAAACTGTCCGTGCTCTGTTCTTCTTTTGCTCACAGGGAAATGCCTTCACGGCTGGTGTGCGGCCATTACCCACTCTAAGGAGGGCAGGTTCCCATTTACTTTGGAGGTGGCACTCCTGCAGCGCTGTGGGCCATGACTGTGCTTCAAAGACAGTAATCTACCCTTTCTATTGGAAGAGGGCACGCACAGAATGGGAAATCTCTGTTCTCTGGGAGAGGTTGTTGGTGCTACTGAGCCTGTGTATTTGACGCCCCCCTGCCCACTCGCAATGTTTCTACTCGGCACTGCAGGGAGAAACATTGTGCAGCTAAGCTCACTTAGTATGTACAAGTGTCAGAATTCCTTTGCGGGGCACCATCCAGATATCACATTAGTAGCATGCGGGTCATTTCCTGCTAAGCTCTGCATTCGCAGCCAGCTTCAAGGTGTTCCTGTTGTGGATAGACTCTTGTGCAGATGCCGCTGGAGACGGCCTCTGCTTCTATGCTCTTTGACAAGGCTGCTTTGAGGAAGCTCTTACCGTAGCCTCTGCCAAGTACAGCCTTCTGCCTCTCTCAAATACTCACTTACCTGTGAGACCTTGTCTTTCCTTTGGAGAGACAGAGAGCCCTTTACCTGAAGGGAAACTGTCCGTGCTCTGTTCTTCTTTGGCACACAGGGAAATGCCTTCACGGCTGGTGTGCGGCCTTTACCCACTCGAGGGAGGGCAGTTTCCCATTTACTTTGGAGGTGGCACTCCTGCAGCGCTGTGGGCCATGACTGTGCTTCAAAGACAGTAATCTACCCTTTCCATTGGAAGAGCGCACGCACGGAATGGGAAATCTCTATTCTCTGGGAGAGGTTGGTGGTGCTACTGCGCTTGTGTATTTGGTACCCCCCTGCCCACTAGCAATGTTTCTGCTCGCCACTGCGGGGAGAAACATTGTGCAGCTAAGCTCACTTAGGATGTACAAGTGTCAGAATTCCTTTGCGGGGCACCATCCAGATATCACATTCGTAGCATGCGGGTCCTTTCCTGCTAAGCTCTGCTTTCTCAGCCAGCTTGAAGGTGTTCCTGTTGTGGATAGACTCTCGTGCAGATGCCGCTGGAGACGGCCTCTGCTTCTATGCTCTTTGACAAGGCTGCTTTGAGGAAGCTCTTACCGTAGCCTCTGCCAAGTACAGCCTTCTGCCTCTCTCAAATACTCACTTACCTGTGAGACCTTGTCTTTCCTTTGGAGAGACAGAGAGCCCTTTACCTGAAGGGAAACTGTCCGTGCTCTGTTCTTCTTTGGCACACAGGGAAATGCCTTCAGGGCTGGTGTGCGGCCTTTACCCACTCTAGGGAGGGCAGGTTCCCCTTTACTTTGGAGGTGGAACTCCTGCAACGCTGTGGGCCATGACTGTGCTTCAAAGACAGTAATCTACCCTTTCTATTGGAAGAGGGCACGCACGGAATGGGAAATCTCTGTTCTCTGGGAGAGGTTGGTGGTGCTACTGCGCCTGTGTATTTGGTGCCTCCCTGCCCACTAGCAATGTTTCTGCTAGCCACTGCGGGGAGAAACATTGTGCAGCTAAGCTCACTTAGGATGTACAAGTGTCAGAATTCCTTTGCGGGGCACCATCCAGATATCACATTCGTAGCATGCGGGTCCTTTCCTGCTAAGCTCTGCATTCGCAGCCAGCTTCAAGGTGTTCCTGTTGTGGATAGACTCTCGTGCAGATGCCGCTGGAGACGGCCTCTGCTTCTCTGCACTTTGACAAGGCTGCTTTGAGGAAGTTCTTACCGTAGCCTCTGCCAAGTACAGCCTTCTGCCTCTCTCAAATACTCACTTACCTGTGAGACCTTGTCTTTCCTTTGGAGAGACAGAGAGCCCTTTTCCTGAAGGGAAACTGTCCGTGCTCTCTTCTTCTTTTGCACACAGGGAAATGCCTTCACGGCTGGTGTGCGGCCTTTACCCACTCGAGGGAGGGCAGGTTCCCATTTACTTTGGAGGTGGCACTCCTGCAGCGCTGTGGGACATGACTGTGCTTCAAAGACAGTAATCTTCCCTTTCCATTGGAAGAGGGCACGCACGGAATGGGAAATCTCTATTCTCTGGGAGAGGTTGGTGGTGCTACTGGCCCTGTGTATTTGGTGCCCCCCTGCCCACTAGCAATGTTTCTGCTCGCCACTGCGGGGAGAAACATTGTGCAGCTAAGCTCACTTAGGATGTACAAGTGTCAGAATTCCTTTGCGGGGCACCATCCAGATATCACATTCGTAGCATGCGGGTCCTTTCCTGCTAAGCTCTGCTTTCTCAGCCAGCTTGAAGGTGTTCCTGTTGTGGATAGACTCTCGTGCAGATGCCGCTGGAGACGGCCTCTGCTTCTATGCTCTTTGACAAGGCTGCTTTGAGGAAGTTCTTACCGTAGCCTCTGCCAAGTACAGCCTTCTGCCTCTCTCAAATACTCACTTACCTGTGAGACCTTGTCTTTCCTTTGGAGAGACAGAGAGCCCTTTTCCTGAAGGGAAACTGTCCGTGCTCTGTTCTTCTTTTGCACACAGGGAAATGCCTTCACGGCTGGTGTGCAGCCATTACCCACTCTAGGGAGGGCAGGTTCCCATTTAGTTTGGAGGTGGCACTCCTGCAGCGCTGTGGGCCATGACTATGCTTCAAAGACAGTAATCTACCCTTTTATTGGAAGAGGGCACGCACGGAATGGGAAATCTCTGTTCTCTGGGAGAGGTTGGTGGTGCTACTGCGCCTGTGTATTTGGTGCCTCCCTGCCCACTAGCAATGTTTCTGCTCGGCACTGCGGGGAGAAACATTGTGCAGCTAAGCTCACTTAGGATGTACAAGTGTCAGAATTCCTTTGCGGGGCACCATCCAGATATCACATTCGTAGCATGCGGGTCATTTCCTGCTAAGCTCTGCTTTCTCAGCCAGCTTGAAGGTGTTCCTGTTGTGGATAGACTCTCGTGCAGATGCCGCTGGAGACGGCCTCTGCTTTTATGCTCTTTGACAAGGCTGCTTTGAGGTAGCTCTTACCGTAGCCTCTGCCAAGTACAGCCTTCTGCCTCTCTCAAATACTCACTTACCTGTGAGACCTTGTCTTTCCTTTGGAGAGACAGAGAGCCCTTTTCCTGAAGGGAAACTGTCCGGCTCTGTTCTTCTTTTGCACACAGGGAAATGCCTTCACGGATGGTGTGCGGCCTTTACCCACTCTAGGGAGGGCAGGCTCCCATTTACTTTGGAGGTGGCACTCCTGCAGCGCTGTGGGCAATGACTGTGCTTCAAAGACAGTAATCTACCCTTTCCATTGGAAGAGGGCACGCACGGAATGGAAAATCTCTGTTCTCTGGGAGAGGTTGGTGGTGCTACTGCGCCTGTGTATTTGGTGCCCCCCTGCCCAGTAGCAATGTTTCTGCTCGCCACTGCGGGGAGAAACATTGTGCAGCTAAGCTCACTTAGGAAGTACAAGTGTCAGAATAGCTTTGCGGGGCACCATCCAGATATCACATTCGTAGCATGCGTGTCCTTTCCTGCTAAGCTCTGCATTCGCAGCCAGCTTCAAGGTGTTCCTGTTGTGGATAGACTCTCGTGCAGATGCCGCTGGAGACGGCCTCTGCTTCTATGCTCTTTGACAAGTCTGCTTTGAGGAAGCTCTTACCGTAGCCTCTGCCAAGTACGGCCTTCTGCCTCTCTCAAATACTCACTTACCTGTGAGACCTTGTCTTTCCTTTGGAGAGACAAAGAGCCCTTTTCCTGAAGGGAAACTGTCCGTGCTCTGTTCTTCTTTTGCACACAGGGAAATGCCTTCACGGCTGGTGTGTGGCCATTACAAACTCTAGGGAGTGCAGGTTCCCATTTACTTTGGAGGTGGCACTCCTGCAGAGCTGTGGGCCATGACTGTGCTTCAAAGACAGTAATCTACCCTTTCCATTGGAAGAGGGCACGCACGGAATGGGAAATCTCTATTCTCTGGGAGAGGTTGGTGGTGCTACTGCGCCTGTGTATTTGGTGCCCCCCTGCCCACTAGCAATGTTTCTGCTCGCCACTGCGGGGAGAAACATTGTGCAGCGAAGCTCACTTAGGATGTACAAGTGTCAGAATTCCTTTGCGGGGCACCATCCAGATATCACATTCGTAGCATGCGGGTCCTTTCCTGCTAAGCTCTGCATTCGCAGCCAGCTTCAAGGTGTTCCTGTTGTGGATAGACTCTCGTGCAGATGCCGCTGGAGACGGCCTCTGCTTCTATGCTCTTTGACAAGTCTGCTTTGAGGAAGCTCTTACCGTAGCCTCTGCCAAGTACGGCCTTCTGCCTCTCTCAAATACTCACTTACCTGTGAGACCTTGTCTTTCCTTTGGAGAGACAGAGAGCCCTTTACCTGAAGGGAAACTGTCCGTGCTCTGTTCTTCTTTGGCACACAGGGAAATGCCTTCACGGCTGGTGTGCGGCCTTTACCCACTCGAGGGAGGGCAGCTTCCCATTTACTTTGGAGGTGGCACTCCTGCAGCGCTGTGGGCCATGACTGTGCTTCAAAGACAGTAATCTACCCTTTCCATTGGAAGAGGGCACGCACGGAATGGGAAATCTCTATTCTCTGGGAGAGGTTGGTGGTGCTACTGCCCCTGTGTATTTGGTGCCCCCCTGCCCACTAGCAATGTTTCTGCTCGCCACTGCGGGGAGAAACATTGTGCAGCTAAGCTCACTTAGGATGTACAAGTGTCAGAATTCCTTTGCGGGGCACCATCCAGATATCACATTCGTAGCATGCGGGTCCTTTCCTGCTAAGCTCTGCATTCGCAGCCAGCTTCAAGGTGTTCCTGTTGTGGATAGACTCTCGTGCAGATGCCGCTGGAGATGGCCTCTGCTTCTATGCTCTTTGACAAGGCTGCTTTGAGGAAGCTCTTACCGTAGCCTCTCCCAAGTACAGCCTTCTGCCTCTCTCAAATACTCACTTACCTGTGAGACCTTGTCTTTCCTTTGGAGAGACAGAGAGCCCTTTCCTGAAGGGAAACTGTCCGTGCTCTGTTCTTCTTTTGCTCACAGGGAAATGCCTTCACGGCTGGTGTGCGGCCATTACCCACTCTAGGGAGGGCAGGTTCCCATTTAGTTTGGAGGTGGCACTCCTGCAGCGCTGTGTGCCATGACTATGCTTCAAAGACAGTAATCTACCCTTTCTATTGGAAGAGGGCACGCACGGAATGGGAAATCTCTGTTCTCTGGGAGAGGTTGGTGGTGCTACTGCCCCTGTGTATTTGGTGCCTCCCTGCCCACTAGCAATGTTTCTGCTCGGCACTGCGGGGAGAAACATTGTGCAGCTAAGCTCACTTAGGATGTACAAGTGTCAGAATTCCTTTGCGGGGCACCATCCAGATATCACATTCGTAGCATGCGGGTCCTTTCCTGCTAAGCTCTGCATTCGCAGCCAGCTTCAAGGTGTTCCTGTTGTGGATAGACTCTTGTGCAGATGCCGCTGGAGACGGCCTCTGCTTCTATGCTCTTTGACAAGGCTGCTTTGAGGAAGCTCTTACCGTAGCCTCTGCCAAGTACAGCCTTCTGCCTCTCTCAAATACTCACTTACCTGTGAGACCTTGTCTTTCCTTTGGAGAGACAGAGAGCCCTTTTCCTGAAGGGAAACTGTCCGGCTCTGTTCTTCTTTTGCACACAGGGAAATGCCTTCACGGATGGTGTGCGGCCTTTACCCACTCTAGGGAGGGCAGGCTCCCATTTACTTTGGAGGTGGCACTCCTGCAGCGCTGTGGGCAATGACTGTGCTTCAAAGACAGTAATCTACCCTTTCCATTGGAAGAGGGCACGCACGGAATGGGAAATCTCTGTTCTCTGGGAGAGGTTGGTGGTGCTACTGCGCCTGTGTATTTGGTGCCCCCCTGCCCAGTAGCAATGTTTCTGCTCGCCACTGCGGGGAGAAACATTGTGCAGCTAAGCTCACTTAGGAAGTACAAGTGTCAGAATTCCTTTGCGGGGCACCATCCAGATATCACATTCGTAGCATGCGTGTCCTTTCCTGCTAAGCTCTGCATTCGCAGCCAGCTTCAAGGTGTTCCTGTTGTGGATAGACTCTCGTGCAGATGCCGCTGGAGACGGCCTCTGCTTCTATGCTCTTTGACAAGTCTGCTTTGAGGAAGCTCTTACCGTAGCCTCTGCCAAGTACGGCCTTCTGCCTCTCTCAAATACTCACTTACCTGTGAGACCTTGTCTTTCCTTTGGAGAGACAGAGAGCCCTTTTCCTGAAGGGAAACTGTCCGTGCTCTGTTCTTCTTTTGCACACAGGGAAATGCCTTCACGGCTGGTGTGCGGCCATTACAAACTCTAGGGAGTGCAGGTTCCCATTTACTTTGGAGGTGGCACTCCTGCAGAGCTGTGGGCCATGACTGTGCTTCAAAGACAGTAATCTACCCTTTCCATTGGAAGAGGGCACGCACGGAATGGGAAATCTCTATTCTCTGGGAGAGGTTGGTGGTGCTACTGCGCCTGTGTATTTGGTGCCCCCCTGCCCACTAGCAATGTTTCTGCTCGCCACTGCGGCGAGAAACATTGTGCAGCTAAGCTCACTTAGGATGTACAAGTGTCAGAATTCCTTTGCGGGGCACCATCCAGATATCACATTCGTAGCATGCGGGTCCTTTCCTGCTAAGCTCTGCATTCGCAGCCAGCTTCAAGGTGTTCCTGTTGTGGATAGACTCTCGTGCAGATGCCGCTGGAGACGGCCTCTGCTTCTATGCTCTTTGACAAGTCTGCTTTGAGGAAGCTCTTACCGTAGCCTCTGCCAAGTACGGCCTTCTGCCTCTCTCAAATACTCACTTACCTGTGAGACCTTGTCTTTCCTTTGGAGAGACAGAGAGCCCTTTACCTGAAGGGAAACTGTCCGTGCTCTGTTCTTCTTTGGCACACAGGGAAATGCCTTCACGGCTGGTGTGCGGCCTTTACCCACTCGAGGGAGGGCAGCTTCCCATTTACTTTGGAGGTGGCACTCCTGCAGCGCTGTGGGCCATGACTGTGCTTCAAAGACAGTAATCTACCCTTTCCATTGGAAGAGGGCACGCACGGAATGGGAAATCTCTATTCTCTGGGAGAGGTTGGTGGTGCTACTGCCCCTGTGTATTTGGTGCCCCCCTGCCCACTAGCAATGTTTCTGCTCGCCACTGCGGGGAGAAACATTGTGCAGCTAAGCTCACTTAGGATGTACAAGTGTCAGAATTCCTTTGCGGGGCACCATCCAGATATCACATTCGTAGCATGCGGGTCCTTTCCTGCTAAGCTCTGCATTCGCAGCCAGCTTCAAGGTGTTCCTGTTGTGGATAGACTCTCGTGCAGATGCCGCTGGAGATGGCCTCTGCTTCTATGCTCTTTGACAAGGCTGCTTTGAGGAAGCTCTTACCGTAGCCTCTCCCAAGTACAGCCTTCTGCCTCTCTCAAATACTCACTTACCTGTGAGACCTTGTCTTTCCTTTGGAGAGACAGAGAGCCCTTTCCTGAAGGGAAACTGTCCGTGCTCTGTTCTTCTTTTGCTCACAGGGAAATGCCTTCACAGCTGGTGTGCGGCCATTACCCACTCTAGGGAGGGCAGGTTCCCATTTAGTTTGGAGGTGGCACTCCTGCAGCGCTGTGTGCCATGACTATGCTTCAAAGACAGTAATCTACCCTTTCTATTGGAAGAGGGCACGCACAGAATGGGAAATCTCTGTTCTCTTGGAGAGGTTGGTGGTGCTACTGCGCCTGTGTATTTGATGCCCCCCTGCCCACTAGCCATGTTTCTGCTCGGCACTGCGGGGAGAAACATTGTGCAGCTAAGCTCACTTAGGATGTACAAGTGTCAGAATTCCTTTGCGGGGCACCATCCAGATATCACATTCGTAGCATGCGGGTCATTTCCTGCTAAGCTCTGCTTTCTCAGCCAGCTTGAAGGTGTTCCTGTTGTGGATAGACTCTCGTGCAGATGCCGCTGGAGACGGCCTCTGCTTTTATGCTCTTTGACAAGGCTGCTTTGAGGTAGCTCTTACCGTAGCCTCTGCCAAGTACAGCCTTCTGCCTCTCTCAAATACTCACTTACCTGTGAGACCTTGTCTTTCCTTTGGAGAGACAGAGAGCCCTTTTCCTGAAGGGAAACTGTCCGGCTCTGTTCTTCTTTTGCACACAGGGAAATGCCTTCACGGATGGTGTGCGGCCTTTACCCACTCTAGGGAGGGCAGGCTCCCATTTACTTTGGAGGTGGCACTCCTGCAGCGCTGTGGGCAATGACTGTGCTTCAAAGACAGTAATCTACCCTTTCCATTGGAAGAGGGCACGCACGGAATGGAAAATCTCTGTTCTCTGGGAGAGGTTGGTGGTGCTACTGCGCCTGTGTATTTGGTGCCCCCCTGCCCAGTAGCAATGTTTCTGCTCGCCACTGCGGGGAGAAACATTGTGCAGCTAAGCTCACTTAGGAAGTACAAGTGTCAGAATAGCTTTGCGGGGCACCATCCAGATATCACATTCGTAGCATGCGTGTCCTTTCCTGCTAAGCTCTGCATTCGCAGCCAGCTTCAAGGTGTTCCTGTTGTGGATAGACTCTCGTGCAGATGCCGCTGGAGACGGCCTCTGCTTCTATGCTCTTTGACAAGTCTGCTTTGAGGAAGCTCTTACCGTAGCCTCTGCCAAGTACGGCCTTCTGCCTCTCTCAAATACTCACTTACCTGTGAGACCTTGTCTTTCCTTTGGAGAGACAAAGAGCCCTTTTCCTGAAGGGAAACTGTCCGTGCTCTGTTCTTCTTTTGCACACAGGGAAATGCCTTCACGGCTGGTGTGTGGCCATTACAAACTCTAGGGAGTGCAGGTTCCCATTTACTTTGGAGGTGGCACTCCTGCAGAGCTGTGGGCCATGACTGTGCTTCAAAGACAGTAATCTACCCTTTCCATTGGAAGAGGGCACGCACGGAATGGGAAATCTCTATTCTCTGGGAGAGGTTGGTGGTGCTACTGCGCCTGTGTATTTGGTGCCCCCCTGCCCACTAGCAATGTTTCTGCTCGCCACTGCGGGGAGAAACATTGTGCAGCGAAGCTCACTTAGGATGTACAAGTGTCAGAATTCCTTTGCGGGGCACCATCCAGATATCACATTCGTAGCATGCGGGTCCTTTCCTGCTAAGCTCTGCATTCGCAGCCAGCTTCAAGGTGTTCCTGTTGTGGATAGACTCTCGTGCAGATGCCGCTGGAGACGGCCTCTGCTTCTATGCTCTTTGACAAGTCTGCTTTGAGGAAGCTCTTACCGTAGCCTCTGCCAAGTACGGCCTTCTGCCTCTCTCAAATACTCACTTACCTGTGAGACCTTGTCTTTCCTTTGGAGAGACAGAGAGCCCTTTACCTGAAGGGAAACTGTCCGTGCTCTGTTCTTCTTTGGCACACAGGGAAATGCCTTCACGGCTGGTGTGCGGCCTTTACCCACTCGAGGGAGGGCAGCTTCCCATTTACTTTGGAGGTGGCACTCCTGCAGCGCTGTGGGCCATGACTGTGCTTCAAAGACAGTAATCTACCCTTTCCATTGGAAGAGGGCACGCACGGAATGGGAAATCTCTATTCTCTGGGAGAGGTTGGTGGTGCTACTGCCCCTGTGTATTTGGTGCCCCCCTGCCCACTAGCAATGTTTCTGCTCGCCACTGCGGGGAGAAACATTGTGCAGCTAAGCTCACTTAGGATGTACAAGTGTCAGAATTCCTTTGCGGGGCACCATCCAGATATCACATTCGTAGCATGCGGGTCCTTTCCTGCTAAGCTCTGCATTCGCAGCCAGCTTCAAGGTGTTCCTGTTGTGGATAGACTCTCGTGCAGATGCCGCTGGAGATGGCCTCTGCTTCTATGCTCTTTGACAAGGCTGCTTTGAGGAAGCTCTTACCGTAGCCTCTCCCAAGTACAGCCTTCTGCCTCTCTCAAATACTCACTTACCTGTGAGACCTTGTCTTTCCTTTGGAGAGACAGAGAGCCCTTTCCTGAAGGGAAACTGTCCGTGCTCTGTTCTTCTTTTGCTCACAGGGAAATGCCTTCACGGCTGGTGTGCGGCCATTACCCACTCTAGGGAGGGCAGGTTCCCATTTAGTTTGGAGGTGGCACTCCTGCAGCGCTGTGTGCCATGACTATGCTTCAAAGACAGTAATCTACCCTTTCTATTGGAAGAGGGCACGCACGGAATGGGAAATCTCTGTTCTCTGGGAGAGGTTGGTGGTGCTACTGCCCCTGTGTATTTGGTGCCTCCCTGCCCACTAGCAATGTTTCTGCTCGGCACTGCGGGGAGAAACATTGTGCAGCTAAGCTCACTTAGGATGTACAAGTGTCAGAATTCCTTTGCGGGGCACCATCCAGATATCACATTCGTAGCATGCGGGTCCTTTCCTGCTAAGCTCTGCATTCGCAGCCAGCTTCAAGGTGTTCCTGTTGTGGATAGACTCTTGTGCAGATGCCGCTGGAGACGGCCTCTGCTTCTATGCTCTTTGACAAGGCTGCTTTGAGGAAGCTCTTACCGTAGCCTCTGCCAAGTACAGCCTTCTGCCTCTCTCAAATACTCACTTACCTGTGAGACCTTGTCTTTCCTTTGGAGAGACAGAGAGCCCTTTTCCTGAAGGGAAACTGTCCGGCTCTGTTCTTCTTTTGCACACAGGGAAATGCCTTCACGGATGGTGTGCGGCCTTTACCCACTCTAGGGAGGGCAGGCTCCCATTTACTTTGGAGGTGGCACTCCTGCAGCGCTGTGGGCAATGACTGTGCTTCAAAGACAGTAATCTACCCTTTCCATTGGAAGAGGGCACGCACGGAATGGGAAATCTCTGTTCTCTGGGAGAGGTTGGTGGTGCTACTGCGCCTGTGTATTTGGTGCCCCCCTGCCCAGTAGCAATGTTTCTGCTCGCCACTGCGGGGAGAAACATTGTGCAGCTAAGCTCACTTAGGAAGTACAAGTGTCAGAATTCCTTTGCGGGGCACCATCCAGATATCACATTCGTAGCATGCGTGTCCTTTCCTGCTAAGCTCTGCATTCGCAGCCAGCTTCAAGGTGTTCCTGTTGTGGATAGACTCTCGTGCAGATGCCGCTGGAGACGGCCTCTGCTTCTATGCTCTTTGACAAGTCTGCTTTGAGGAAGCTCTTACCGTAGCCTCTGCCAAGTACGGCCTTCTGCCTCTCTCAAATACTCACTTACCTGTGAGACCTTGTCTTTCCTTTGGAGAGACAGAGAGCCCTTTTCCTGAAGGGAAACTGTCCGTGCTCTGTTCTTCTTTTGCACACAGGGAAATGCCTTCACGGCTGGTGTGCGGCCATTACAAACTCTAGGGAGTGCAGGTTCCCATTTACTTTGGAGGTGGCACTCCTGCAGAGCTGTGGGCCATGACTGTGCTTCAAAGACAGTAATCTACCCTTTCCATTGGAAGAGGGCACGCACGGAATGGGAAATCTCTATTCTCTGGGAGAGGTTGGTGGTGCTACTGCGCCTGTGTATTTGGTGCCCCCCTGCCCACTAGCAATGTTTCTGCTCGCCACTGCGGCGAGAAACATTGTGCAGCTAAGCTCACTTAGGATGTACAAGTGTCAGAATTCCTTTGCGGGGCACCATCCAGATATCACATTCGTAGCATGCGGGTCCTTTCCTGCTAAGCTCTGCATTCGCAGCCAGCTTCAAGGTGTTCCTGTTGTGGATAGACTCTCGTGCAGATGCCGCTGGAGACGGCCTCTGCTTCTATGCTCTTTGACAAGTCTGCTTTGAGGAAGCTCTTACCGTAGCCTCTGCCAAGTACGGCCTTCTGCCTCTCTCAAATACTCACTTACCTGTGAGACCTTGTCTTTCCTTTGGAGAGACAGAGAGCCCTTTACCTGAAGGGAAACTGTCCGTGCTCTGTTCTTCTTTGGCACACAGGGAAATGCCTTCACGGCTGGTGTGCGGCCTTTACCCACTCGAGGGAGGGCAGCTTCCCATTTACTTTGGAGGTGGCACTCCTGCAGCGCTGTGGGCCATGACTGTGCTTCAAAGACAGTAATCTACCCTTTCCATTGGAAGAGGGCACGCACGGAATGGGAAATCTCTATTCTCTGGGAGAGGTTGGTGGTGCTACTGCCCCTGTGTATTTGGTGCCCCCCTGCCCACTAGCAATGTTTCTGCTCGCCACTGCGGGGAGAAACATTGTGCAGCTAAGCTCACTTAGGATGTACAAGTGTCAGAATTCCTTTGCGGGGCACCATCCAGATATCACATTCGTAGCATGCGGGTCCTTTCCTGCTAAGCTCTGCATTCGCAGCCAGCTTCAAGGTGTTCCTGTTGTGGATAGACTCTCGTGCAGATGCCGCTGGAGATGGCCTCTGCTTCTATGCTCTTTGACAAGGCTGCTTTGAGGAAGCTCTTACCGTAGCCTCTCCCAAGTACAGCCTTCTGCCTCTCTCAAATACTCACTTACCTGTGAGACCTTGTCTTTCCTTTGGAGAGACAGAGAGCCCTTTCCTGAAGGGAAACTGTCCGTGCTCTGTTCTTCTTTTGCTCACAGGGAAATGCCTTCACAGCTGGTGTGCGGCCATTACCCACTCTAGGGAGGGCAGGTTCCCATTTAGTTTGGAGGTGGCACTCCTGCAGCGCTGTGTGCCATGACTATGCTTCAAAGACAGTAATCTACCCTTTCTATTGGAAGAGGGCACGCACAGAATGGGAAATCTCTGTTCTCTTGGAGAGGTTGGTGGTGCTACTGCGCCTGTGTATTTGATGCCCCCCTGCCCACTAGCCATGTTTCTGCTCGCCACTGCGGGGAGAAACATTGTGCAGCTAAGCTCACTTAGGATGTACAAGTGTCAGAATTCCTTTGCGGGGCACCATCCAGATATCACATTCGTAGCATGCGGGTCCTTTCCTGCTAAGCTCTGCATTCGCAGCCAGCTTCAAGGTGTTCCTGTTGTGGATAGACTCTCGTGCAGATGCCGCTGGAGATGGCCTCTGCTTCTATGCTCTTTGACAAGGCTGCTTTGAGGAAGCTCTTACCGTAGCCTCTGCCAAGTACAGCCTTCTGCCTCTCTCAAATACTCACTTACCTGTGAGACCTTGTCTTTCCTTTGGAGAGACAGAGAGCCCTTTTCCTGAAGGGAAACTGTCCGTGCTCTGTTCTTCTTTTGTTCACAGGGACATGCCTTCACGGCTGGTGTGCGTCCATTACCCACTCTAGGGAGGGCAGGTTCCCATTTACTTTGGAGGTGGCACTCCTGCAGCGCTGTGGGCCATGACTGTGCTTCAAAGACAGTAATCTACCCTTTCTATTTGAAGAGGGCACGCACAGAATGGAAATCTCTGTTCTCTGGGAGAGGTTGGTGGTGCTACTGCGCCTGTGTATTTGATGCCCCCCTGCCCACTAGCAATGTTTCTACTCGGCACTGCAGGGAGAAACATTGTGCAGCTAAGCTCACTTAGTATGTACAAGTGTCAGAATTCCTTTGCGGGGCACCATCCAGATATCACATTAGTAGCATGCGGGTCATTTCCTGCTAAGCTCTGCATTCGCAGCCAGCTTCAAGGTGTTCCTGTTGTGGATAGACTCTTGTGCAGATGCCGCTGGAGACGGCCTCTGCTTCTATGCTCTTTGACAAGGCTGCTTTGAGGAAGCTCTTACCGTAGCCTCTGCCAAGTACAGCCTTCTGCCTCTCTCAAATACTCACTTACCTGTGAGACCTTGTCTTTCCTTTGGAGAGACAGAGAGCCCTTTACCTGAAGGGAAACTGTCCGTGCTCTGTTCTTCTTTTGCACACAGGGAAATGCCTTCACGGCTGGTGTTCGGCCTTTACCCACTCGAGGGAGGGCAGCTTCCCTTTTACTTTGGAGGTGGCACTCCTGCAGCGCTGTGGGCCATGACTGTGCTTCAAAGACAGTAATCTACCCTTTCCATTGGAAGAGGGCACGCACGGAATGGGAAATCTCTATTCTCTGGGAGAGGTTGGTGGTGCTACTGCCCCTGTGTATTTGGTGCCCCCCTGCCCACTAGCAATGTTTCTGCTCGCCACTGCGGGGAGAAACATTGTGCAGCTAAGCTCACTTAGGATGTACAAGTGTCAGAATTCCTTTGCGGGGCACCATCCAGATATCACATTCGTAGCATGCGGGTCATTTCCTGCTAAGCTCTGCTTTCGCAGCCAGCTTCAAGGTGTTCCTGTTGTGGATAGACTCTCGTGCAGATGCCGCTGGAGACGGACTCTGCTTTTATGCTCTTTGACAAGGCTGCTTTGAGGAAGCTCTTACCGTAGCCTCTGCCAAGTACAGCCTTCTGCCTCTCTCAAATACTCACTTACCTGTGAGACCTTGTCTTTCCTTTGGAGAGACAGAGAGCCCTTTTCCTGAAGGGAAACTGTCCGTGCTCTGTTCTTCTTTTGCACACAGGGAAATGCCTTCACGGCTGGTGTGCGGCCTTTACCCACTCGAGGGAGGGCAGGTTCCCATTTACTTTGGAGGTGTCACTCCTGCAGCGCTGTGGGACATGACTGTGCTTCAAAGACAGTAATCTTCCCTTTCCATTGGAAGAGGGCACGCACGGAATGGGAAATCTCTATTCTCTGGGAGAGGTTGGTGGTGCTACTGGCCCTGTGTATTTGGTGCCCCCCTGCCCACTAGCAATGTTTCTGCTCGCCACTGCGGGGAGAAACATTGTGCAGCTAAGCTCACTTAGGATGTACAAGTGTCAGAATTCCTTTGCGGGGCACCGTCCAGATATCACATTCGTAGCATGCGGGTCCTTTCCTGCTAAGCTCTGCATTCGCAGCCAGCTTCAAGGTGTTCCTGTTGTGGATAGACTCTCGTGCAGATGCCGCTGGAGACGGCCTCTGCTTCTATGCTCTTTGACAAGTCTGCTTTGAGGAAGCTCTTACCGTAGCCTCTGCCAAGTACGGCCTTCTGCCTCTCTCAAATACTCACTTACCTGTGAGACCTTGTCTTTCCTTTGGAGAGACAGAGAGCCCTTTACCTGAAGGGAAACTGTCCGTGCTCTGTTCTTCTTTGGCACACAGGGAAATGCCTTCACGGCTGGTGTGCGGCCTTTACCCACTCGAGGGAGGGCAGCTTCCCATTTACTTTGGAGGTGGCACTCCTGCAGCGCTGTGGGCCATGACTGTGCTTCAAAGACAGTAATCTACCCTTTCCATTGGAAGAGGGCACGCACGGAATGGGAAATCTCTATTCTCTGGGAGAGGTTGGTGGTGCTACTGCCCCTGTGTATTTGGTGCCCCCCTACCCACTAGCAATGTTTCTGCTCGCCACTGCGGGGAGAAACATTGTGCAGCTAAGCTCACTTAGGATGTACAAGTGTCAGAATTCCTTTGCGGGGCACCATCCAGATATCACATTCGTAGCATGCGGGTCCTTTCCTGCTAAGCTCTGCATTCGCAGCCCGCTTCAAGGTGTTCCTGTTGTGGATAGACTCTCGTGCAGATGCCGCTGGAGATGGCCTCTGCTTCTATGCTCTTTGACAAGGCTGCTTTGAGGAAGCTCTTACCGTAGCCTCTCCCAAGTACAGCCTTCTGCCTCTCTCAAATACTCACTTACCTGTGAGACCTTGTCTTTCCTTTGGAGAGACAGAGAGCCCTTTCCTGAAGGGAAACTGTCCGTGCTCTGTTCTTCTTTTGCTCACAGGGAAATGCCTTCACGGCTGGTGTGCGGCCATTACCCACTCTAGGGAGGGCAGGTTCCCATTTAGTTTGGAGGTGGCACTCCTGCAGCGCTGTGTGCCATGACTATGCTTCAAAGACAGTAATCTACCCTTTCTATTGGAAGAGGGCACGCACGGAATGGGAAATCTCTGTTCTCTGGGAGAGGTTGGTGGTGCTACTGCCCCTGTGTATTTGGTGCCTCCCTGCCCACTAGCAATGTTTCTGCTCGGCACTGCGGGGAGAAACATTGTGCAGCTAAGCTCACTTAGGATGTACAAGTGTCAGAATTCCTTTGCGGGGCACCATCCAGATATCACATTCGTAGCATGCGGGTCCTTTCCTGCTAAGCTCTGCATTCGCAGCCAGCTTCAAGGTGTTCCTGTTGTGGATAGACTCTTGTGCAGATGCCGCTGGAGACGGCCTCTGCTTCTATGCTCTTTGTCAAGGCTGCTTTGAGGAAGCTCTTACCGTAGCCTCTGCCAAGTACAGCCTTCTGCCTCTCTCAAATACTCACTTACCTGTGAGACCTTGTCTTTCCTTTGGAGAGACAGAGAGCCCTTTTCCTGAAGGGAAACTGTCCGGCTCTGTTCTTCTTTTGCACACAGGGAAATGCCTTCACGGATGGTGTGCGGCCTTTACCCACTCTAGGGAGGGCAGGCTCCCATTTACTTTGGAGGTGGCACTCCTGCAGCGCTGTGGGCAATGACTGTGCTTCAAAGACAGTAATCTACCCTTTCCATTGGAAGAGGGCACGCACGGAATGGGAAATCTCTGTTCTCTGGGAGAGGTTGGTGGTGCTACTGCGCCTGTGTATTTGGTGCCCCCCTGCCCAGTAGCAATGTTTCTGCTCGCCACTGCGGGGAGAAACATTGTGCAGCTAAGCTCACTTAGGAAGTACAAGTGTCAGAATTCCTTTGCGGGGCACCATCCAGATATCACATTCGTAGCATGCGTGTCCTTTCCTGCTAAGCTCTGCATTCGCAGCCAGCTTCAAGGTGTTCCTGTTGTGGATAGACTCTCGTGCAGATGCCGCTGGAGACGGCCTCTGCTTCTATGCTCTTTGACAAGTCTGCTTTGAGGAAGCTCTTACCGTAGCCTCTGCCAAGTACGGCCTTCTGCCTCTCTCAAATACTCACTTACCTGTGAGACCTTGTCTTTCCTTTGGAGAGACAGAGAGCCCTTTTCCTGAAGGGAAACTGTCCGTGCTCTGTTCTTCTTTTGCACACAGGGAAATGCCTTCACGGCTGGTGTGCGGCCATTACAAACTCTAGGGAGTGCAGGTTCCCATTTACTTTGGAGGTGGCACTCCTGCAGAGCTGTGGGCCATGACTGTGCTTCAAAGACAGTAATCTACCCTTTCCATTGGAAGAGGGCACGCACGGAATGGGAAATCTCTATTCTCTGGGAGAGGTTGGTGGTGCTACTGCGCCTGTGTATTTGGTGCCCCCCTGCCCACTAGCAATGTTTCTGCTCGCCACTGCGGGGAGAAACATTGTGCAGCTAAGCTCACTTAGGATGTACAAGTGTCAGAATTCCTTTGCGGGGCACCATCCAGATATCACATTCGTAGCATGCGGGTCCTTTCCTGCTAAGCTCTGCATTCGCAGCCAGCTTCAAGGTGTTCCTGTTGTGGATAGACTCTCGTGCAGATGCCGCTGGAGACGGCCTCTGCTTCTATGCTCTTTGACAAGTCTGCTTTGAGGAAGCTCTTACCGTAGCCTCTGCCAAGTACGGCCTTCTGCCTCTCTCAAATACTCACTTACCTGTGAGACCTTGTCTTTCCTTTGGAGAGACAGAGAGCCCTTTACCTGAAGGGAAACTGTCCGTGCTCTGTTCTTCTTTGGCACACAGGGAAATGCCTTCACGGCTGGTGTGCGGCCTTTACCCACTCGAGGGAGGGCAGCTTCCCATTTACTTTGGAGGTGGCACTCCTGCAGCGCTGTGGGCCATGACTGTGCTTCAAAGACAGTAATCTACCCTTTCCATTGGAAGAGGGCAGGCACGGAATGGGAAATCTCTATTCTCTGGGAGAGGTTGGTGGTGCTACTGCCCCTGTGTATTTGGTGCCCCCCTGCCCACTAGCAATGTTTCTGCTCGCCACTGCGGGGAGAAACATTGTGCAGCTAAGCTCACTTAGGATGTACAAGTGTCAGAATTCCTTTGCGGGGCACCATCCAGATATCACATTCGTAGCATGCGGGTCCTTTCCTGCTAAGCTCTGCATTCGCAGCCAGCTTCAAGGTGTTCCTGTTGTGGATAGACTCTCGTGCAGATGCCGCTGGAGATGGCCTCTGCTTCTATGCTCTTTGACAAGGCTGCTTTGAGGAAGCTCTTACCGTAGCCTCTCCCAAGTACAGCCTTCTGCCTCTCTCAAATACTCACTTACCTGTGAGACCTTGTCTTTCCTTTGGAGAGACAGAGAGCCCTTTCCTGAAGGGAAACTGTCCGTGCTCTGTTCTTCTTTTGCTCACAGGGAAATGCCTTCACGGCTGGTGTGCGGCCATTACCCACTCTAGGGAGGGCAGGTTCCCATTTAGTTTGGAGGTGGCACTCCTGCAGCGCTGTGTGCCATGACTATGCTTCAAAGACAGTAATCTACCCTTTCTATTGGAAGAGGGCACGCACAGAATGGGAAATCTCTGTTCTCTTGGAGAGGTTGGTGGTGCTACTGCGCCTGTGTATTTGATGCCCCCCTGCCCACTAGCCATGTTTCTGCTCGCCACTGCGGGGAGAAACATTGTGCAGCTAAGCTCACTTAGGATGTACAAGTGTCAGTATTCCTTTGCGGGGCACCATCCAGATATCACATTCGTAGCATGCGGGTCCTTTCCTGCTAAGCTCTGCATTCGCAGCCAGCTTCAAGGTGTTCCTGTTGTGGATAGACTCTCGTGCAGATGCCGCTGGAGATGGCCTCTGCTTCTATGCTCTTTGACAAGGCTGCTTTGAGGAAGCTCTTACCGTAGCCTCTGCCAAGTACAGCCTTCTGCCTCTCTCAAATACTCACTTACCTGTGAGACCTTGTCTTTCCTTTGGAGAGACAGAGAGCCCTTTTCCTGAAGGGAAACTGTCCGTGCTCTGTTCTTCTTTTGCTCACAGGGACATGCCTTCACGGCTGGTGTGCGTCCATTACCCACTCTAGGGAGGGCAGGTTCCCATTTACTTTGGAGGTGGCACTCCTGCAGCGCTGTGGGCCATGACTGTGCTTCAAAGACAGTAATCTACCCTTTCTATTGGAAGAGGGCACGCACAGAATGGGAAATCTCTGTTCTCTGGGAGAGGTTGGTGGTGCTACTGCGCCTGTGTATTTGATGCCCCCCTGCCCACTAGCAATGTTTCTACTCGGCACTGCAGGGAGAAACATTGTGCAGCTAAGCTCACTTAGTATGTACAAGTGTCAGAATTCCTTTGCGGGGCACCATCCAGATATCACATTAGTAGCATGCGGGTCATTTCCTGCTAAGCTCTGCATTCGCAGCCAGCTTCATGGTGTTCCTGTTGTGGATAGACTCTTGTGCAGATGCCGCTGGAGACGGCCTCTGCTTCTATGCTCTTTGACAAGGCTGCTTTGAGGAAGCTCTTACCGTAGCCTCTGCCAAGTACAGCCTTCTGCCTCTCTCAAATACTCACTTACCTGTGAGACCTTGTCTTTCCTTTGGAGAGACAGAGAGCCCTTTACCTGAAGGGAAACTGTCCGTGCTCTGTTCTTCTTTTGCACACAGGGAAATGCCTTCACGGCTGGTGTGCGGCCTTTACCCACTCGAGGGAGGGCAGCTTCCCTTTTACTTTGGAGGTGGCACTCCTGCAGCGCTGTGGGCCATGACTGTGCTTCAAAGACAGTAATCTACCCTTTCCATTGGAAGAGGGCACGCACGGAATGGGAAATCTCTATTCTCTGGGAGAGGTTGGTGGTGCTACTGCCCCTGTGTATTTGGTGCCCCCCTGCCCACTAGCAATGTTTCTGCTCGCCACTGCGGGGAGAAACATTGTGCAGCTAAGCTCACTTAGGATGTACAAGTGTCAGAATTCCTTTGCGGGGCACCATCCAGATATCACATTCGTAGCATGCGGGTCATTTCCTGCTAAGCTCTGCTTTCGCAGCCAGCTTCAAGGTGTTCCTGTTGTGGATAGACTCTCGTGCAGATGCCGCTGGAGACGGACTCTGCTTTTATGCTCTTTGACAAGGCTGCTTTGAGGAAGCTCTTACCGTAGCCTCTGCCAAGTACAGCCTTCTGCCTCTCTCAAATACTCACTTACCTGTGAGACCTTGTCTTTCCTTTGGAGAGACAGAGAGCCCTTTTCCTGAAGGGAAACTGTCCGTGCTCTCTTCTTCTTTTGCACACAGGGAAATGCCTTCACGGCTGGTGTGCGGCCTTTACCCACTCGAGGGAGGGCAGGTTCCCATTTACTTTGGAGGTGGCACTCCTGCAGCGCTGTGGGCCATGACTGTGCTTCAAAGACAGTAATCTTCCCTTTCCATTGGAAGAGGGCACGCACGGAATGGGAAATCTCTATTCTCTGGGAGAGGTTGGTGGTGCTACTGGCCCTGTGTATTTGGTGCCCCCCTGCCCACTAGCAATGTTTCTGCTCGCCACTGCGGGGAGAAACATTGTGCAGCTAAGCTCACTTAGGATGTACAAGTGTCAGAATTCCTTTGCGGGGCACCGTCCAGATATCACATTCGTAGCATGCGGGTCCTTTCCTGCTAAGCTCTGCTTTCTCAGCCAGCTTGAAGGTGTTCCTGTTGTGGATAGACTCTCGTGCAGATGCCGCTGGAGACGGCCTCTGCTTCTATGCTCTTTGACAAGTCTGCTTTGAGGAAGCTCTTACCGTAGCCTCTGCCAAGTACGGCCTTCTGCCTCTCTCAAATACTCACTTACCTGTGAGACCTTGTCTTTCCTTTGGAGAGACAGAGAGCCCTTTACCTGAAGGGAAACTGTCCGTGCTCTGTTCTTCTTTGGCACACAGGGAAATGCCTTCACGGCTGGTGTGCGGCCTTTACCCACTCGAGGGAGGGCAGCTTCCCTTTTACTTTGGAGGTGGCACTCCTGCAGCGCTGTGGGCCATGACTGTGCTTCAAAGACAGTAATCTACCCTTTCCATTGGAAGAGGGCACGCACGGAATGGGAAATCTCTATTCTCTGGGAGAGGTTGGTGGTGCTACTGCCCCTGTGTATTTGGTGCCCCCCTGCCCACTAGCAATGTTTCTGCTCGCCACTGCGGAGAGAAACATTGTGCAGCTAAGCTCACTTAGGATGTACAAGTGTCAGAATTCCTTTGCGGGGCACCATCCAGATATCACATTCGTAGCATGTGGGTCCTTTCCTGCTAAGCTCTGCTTTCTCAGCCAGCTTGAAGGTGTTCCTGTTGTGGATAGACTCTCGTGCAGATGCCGCTGGAGACGGCCTCTGCTTCTATGCTCTTTGACAAGGCTGCTTTGAGGAAGCTCTTACCGTAGCCTCTGCCAAGTACAGCCTTCTGCCTCTCTCAAATACTCACTTACCTGTGAGACCTTGTCTTTCCTTTGGAGAGACAGAGAGCCCTTTTCCTGAAGGGAAACTGTCCGTGCTCTGTTCTTCTTTTGCACACAGGGAAATGCCTTCACGGCTGGTGTGCAGCCATTACCCACTCTAGGGAGGGCAGGTTCCCATTTAGTTTGGAGGTGGCACTCCTGCAGCGCTGTGGGCCATGACTGTGCTTCAAAGACAGTAATCTACCCTTTCTATTGGAAGAGGGCACGCACGGAATGGGAAATCTCTGTTCTCTGGGAGAGGTTGGTGGTGCTACTGCGCCTGTGTATTTGGTGCCTCCCTGCCCACTAGCAATGTTTCTGCTCGGCACTGCGGGGAGAAACATTGTGCAGCTAAGCTCACTTAGGATGTACAAGTGTCAGAATTCCTTTGCGGGGCACCATCCAGATATCACATTCGTAGCATTCGGGTCATTTCCTGCTAAGCTCTGCTTTCTCAGCCAGCTTGAAGGTGTTCCTGTTTTGGATAGACTCTCGTGCAGATGCCGCTGGAGACGGCCTCTGCTTTTATGCTCTTTGACAAGGCTGCTTTGAGGTAGCTCTTACCGTAGCCTCTGCCAAGTACAGCCTTCTGCCTCTCTCAAATACTCACTTACCTGTGAGACCTTGTCTTTCCTTTGGAGAGACAGAGAGCCCTTTTCCTGAAGGGAAACTGTCCGGCTCTGTTCTTCTTTTGCACACAGGGAAATGCCTTCACGGATGGTGTGCGGCCTTTACCCACTCTAGGGAGGGCAGGCTCCCATTTACTTTGGAGGTGGCACTCCTGCAGCGCTGTGGGCAATGACTGTGCTTCAAAGACAGTAATCTACCCTTTCCATTGGAAGAGGCCACGCACGGAATGGGAAATCTCTGTTCTCTGGGAGAGGTTGGTGGTGCTACTGCGCCTGTGTTTTTGGTGCCCCCCTGCCCAGTAGCAATGTTTCTGCTCGCCACTGCGGGGAGAAACATTGTGCAGCTAAGCTCACTTAGGAAGTACAAGTGTCCGAATTCCTTTGCGGGGCACCATCCAGATATCACATTCGTAGCATGCGTGTCCTTTCCTGCTAAGCTCTGCATTCGCAGCCAGCTTCAAGGTGTTCCTGTTGTGGATAGACTCTCGTGCAGATGCCGCTGGAGACGGCCTCTGCTTCTATGCTCTTTGACAAGTCTGCTTTGAGGAAGCTCTTACCGTAGCCTCTGCCAAGTACGGCCTTCTGCCTCTCTCAAATACTCACTTACCTGTGAGACCTTGTCTTTCCTTTGGAGAGACAGAGAGCCCTTTTCCTGAAGGGAAACTGTCCGTGCTCTGTTCTTCTTTTGCACACAGGGAAATGCCTTCACGGCTGGTGTGCGGCCATTACAAACTCTAGGGAGTGCAGGTTCCCATTTACTTTGGAGGTGGCACTCCTGCAGAGCTGTGGGCCATGACTGTGCTTCAAAGACAGTAATCTACCCTTTCCATTGGAAGAGGGCACGCACGGAATGGGAAATCTCTATTCTCTGGGAGAGGTTGGTGGTGCTACTGCGCCTGTGTATTTGGTGCCCCCCTGCCCACTAGCAATGTTTCTGCTCGCCACTGCGGGGAGAAACATTGTGCAGCTAAGCTCACTTAGGATGTACAAGTGTCAGAATTCCTTTGCGGGGCACCATCCAGATATCACATTCGTAGCATGCGGGTCCTTTCCTGCTAAGCTCTGCATTCGCAGCCAGCTTCAAGGTGTTCCTGTTGTGGATAGACTCTCGTGCAGATGCCGCTGGAGACGGCCTCTGCTTCTATGCTCTTTGACAAGTCTGCTTTGAGGAAGCTCTTACCGTAGCCTCTGCCAAGTACGGCCTTCTGCCTCTCTCAAATACTCACTTACCTGTGAGACCTTGTCTTTCCTTTAGAGAGACAGAGAGCCCTTTACCTGAAGGGAAACTGTCCGTGCTATGTTCTTCTTTGGCACACAGGGAAATGCCTTCACGGCTGGTGTGCGGCCTTTACCCACTCGAGGGAGGGCAGCTTCCCATTTACTTTGGAGGTGGCACTCCTGCAGCGCTGTGGGCCATGACTGTGCGTCAAAGACAGTAATCTACCCTTTCCATTGGAAGAGGGCACGCACGGAATGGGAAATCTCTATTCTCTGGGAGAGGTTGGTGGTGCTACTGCCCCTGTGTATTTGGTGCCCCCCTGCCCACTAGCAATGTTTCTGCTCGCCACTGCGGGGAGAAACATTGTGCAGCTAAGCTCACTTAGGATGTACAAGTGTCAGAATTCCTTTGCGGGGCACCATCCAGATATCACATTCATAGCATGCGGGTCCTTTCCTGCTAAGCTCTGCATTCGCAGCCAGCTTCAAGGTGTTCCTGTTGTGGATAGACTCTCGTGCAGATGCCGCTGGAGATGGCCTCTGCTTCTATGCTCTTTGACAAGGCTGCTTTGAGGAAGCTCTTACCGTAGCCTCTGCCAAGTACAGCCTTCTGCCTCTCTCAAATACTCACTTACCTGTGAGACCTTGTCTTTCCTTTGGAGAGACAGAGAGCCCTTTTCCTGAAGGGAAACTGTCCGTGCTCTGTTCTTCTTTTGCTCACAGGGAAATGCCTTCACGGCTGGTGTGCGGCCATTACCCACTCTAGGGAGGGCAGGTTCCCATTTACTTTGGTGGTGGCACTCCTGCAGCGCTGTGGGCCATGACTGTGCTTCAAAGACAGTAATCTACCCTTTCTATTGGAAGAGGGCACGCACAGAATGGGAAATCTCTGTTCTCTTGGAGAGGTTGGTGGTGCTACTGCGCCTGTGTATTTGATGCCCCCCTGCCCACTAGCAATTTTTCTATTCGGCACTGCAGGGAGAAACATTGTGCAGCTAAGCTCACTTAGTATGTACAAGTGTCAGAATTCCTTTGCGGGGCACCATCCAGATATCACATTAGTAGCATGCGGGTCATTTCCTGCTAAGCTCTGCATTCGCAGCCAGCTTCAAGGTGTTCCTGTTGTGGATAGACTCTTGTGCAGATGCCGCTGGAGACGGCCTCTGCTTCTATGCTCTTTGACAAGGCTGCTTTGAGGAAGCTCTTACCGTAGCCTCTGCCAAGTACAGCCTTCTGCCTCTCTCAAATACTCACTTACCTGTGAGACCTTGTCTTTCCTTTGGAGAGACAGAGAGCCCTTTACCTGAAGGGAAACTGTCCGTGCTCTGTTCTTCTTTGGCACACAGGGAAATGCCTTCACGGCTGGTGTGCGGCCTTTACCCACTCGAGGGAGGGCAGCTTCCCATTTACTTTGGAGGTGGCACTCCTGCAGCGCTGTGGGCCATGACTGTGCTTCAAAGACAGTAATCTACCCTTTCTATTGGAAGAGGGCACGCACGGAATGGGAAATCTCTATTCTCTGGGAGAGGTTGGTGGTGCTACTGCCCCTGTGTATTTGGTGCCCCCCTGCCCACTAGCAATGTTTCTGCTCGCCACTGCAGGGAGAAACATTGTGCAGCTAAGCTCACTTAGGATGTACAAGTGTCAGAATTCCTTTGCGGGTCAACATCCAGATATCACATTCGTAGCATGCGGGTCCTTTCCTGCTAAGCTCTGCTTTCTCAGCCAGCTTGAAGGTGTTCCTGTTGTGGATAGACTCTCGTGCAGATGCCGCTGGAGACGGCCTCTGCTTTTATGCTCTTTGACAAGGCTGCTTTGAGGTAGCTCTTACCGTAGCCTCTGGCAAGTACAGCCTTCTGCCTCTCTCAAATACTCACTTACCTGTGAGACCTTGTCTTTCCTTTGGAGAGACAGAGAGCCCTTTTCCTGAAGGGAAACTGTCCGGCTCTGTTCTTCTTTTGCACACAGGGAAATGCCTTCACGGATGGTGTGCGGCCTTTACCCACTCTTGGGAGGGCAGGTTCCCATTTACTTTGGAGGTGGCACTCCTGCAGCGCTGTGGGCAATGACTGTGCTTCAAAGACAGTAATCTACCCTTTCCATTGGAAGAGGGCACGCACGGAATGGGAAATCTCTATTCTCTGGGAGAGGTTGGTGGTGCTACTGCCCCTGTGTATTTGGTGCCCCCCTGCCCACTAGCAATGTTTCTGCTCGCCACTGCGGGGAGAAACATTGTGCAGCTAAGCTCACTTAGGATGTACAAGTGTCAGAATTCCTTTGCGGGGCACCATCCAGATATCACATTCGTAGCATGCGGGTCATTTCCTGCTAAGCTCTGCTTTCTCAGCCAGCTTGAAGGTGTTCCTGTTGTGGATAGACTCTCGTGCAGATGCCGCTGGAGACGGCCTCTGCTTCTATGCTCTTTGACAAGGCTGCTTTGAGGAAGCTCTTACCGTAGCCTCTGCCAAGTACAGCCTTCTGCCTCTCTCAAATACTCACTTACCTGTGAGACCTTTTCTTTCCTTTGGAGAGACAGAGAGCCCTTTACCTGAAGGGAAACTGTCCGTGCTCTGTTCTTCTTTGGCACACAGGGAAATGCCTTCACGGCTGGTGTGCGGCCTTTACCCACTCGAGGGAGGGCAGGTTCCCTTTTACTTTGGAGGTGGCACTCCTGCAGCGCTGTGGGCCATGACTGTGCTTCAAAGACAGTAATCTACCCTTTCCATTGGAAGAGGGCAGGCACGGAATGGGAAATCTCTATTCTCTGGGAGAGGTTGGTGGTGCTACTGCGCCTGTGTATTTGGTGCCCCCCTGCCCACTAGCAATGTTTCTGCTCGCCACTGCGGGGAGAAACATTGTGCAGCTAAGCTCACTTAGGATGTACAAGTGTCAGAATTCCTTTGCGGGGCACCATCCAGATATCACATTCGTAGCATGCGGGTCCTTTCCTGCTAAGCTCTGCATTCGCAGCCAGCTTCAAGGTGTTCCTGTTGTGGAAAGACTCTCGTGCAGATGCCGCTGGAGACGGCCTCTGCTTCTATGCTCTTTGACAAGGCTGCTTTGAGGAAGCTCTTACCGTAGCCTCTGCCAAGTACAGCCTTCTGCCTCTCTCAAATACTCACTTACCTGTGAGACCTTGTCTTTCCTTTGGAGAGACAGAGAGCCCTTTACCTGAAGGGAAACTGTCCGTGCTCTGTTCTTCTTTGGCACACAGGGAAATACCTTCACGGCTGGTGTGCGGCCTTTACCCACTCGAGGGAGGGCAGGTTCCCATTTACTTTGGAGGTGGAACTCCTGCAGCGCTGTGGGCCATGACTGTGCTTCAAAGACAGTAATCTACCCTTTCCATTGGAAGAGGGCACGCACGGAATGGGAAATCTCTGTTCTCTGGGAGAGGTTGGTGGTGCTACTGCGCCTGTGTATTTGGTGCCTCCCTGCCCACTAGCAATGTTTCTGCTCGGCACTGCGGGGAGAAACATTGTGCAGCTAAGCTCACTTAGGAAGTACAAGTGTAGGAATTCCTTTGCGGGGCACCATCCAGATGTCACATTCGTAGCATGCGGGTCATTTCCTCCTAAGCTCTGCATTCGCAGCCAGCTTCAAGTGTTCCTGTTGTGGATAGACTCTCGTGCAGATGCCGCTGGAGATGGCCTCGGCTTTTCTGCTCCTTGACAAGGCTGCTTTGAGGAAGCACTTACCGTAGCCTCTGCCAAGTACAGCCTTCTGCCTCTCTCAAATACTCACTTACCTGTGAGACCTTGTCTTTCCTTTGGAGAGACAGAGAGCCCTTTTCCTGAAGGGAAACTGTCCGTGCTCTGTTCTTCTTTGGCACACAGGGAAATGCCTTCACGGCTGGTGTGCGGCCTTTACCCACTCGAGGGAGGGCAGCATCCCATTCACTTTGGAGATGGCACTCCGGCAGCGCTGTGGGCCATGACTGTGCTTCGAAGAGAGTAAACTACCCTTTCCATTGGAAAAGGGCACGCACGGAATGGGAAATCTCTCTTCTCTGGGAGAAGTTGGTGCTGCTACTGCGACTGAGTATTTGTTCGCCCCCTGTCCACTAGCAATGTTTCTGCTCGCCACTGCGGGGAGAAACATTGTGCAGCTAAGCTCACTTGGGAAGAACAAGTGCCAGAATTCCTTTGTGGGGCACCATCCAGATATGACATTCGTAGCATGCGGGTCATTTCCTCCTAAGCTCTGCATTCGCAGCCAGCTTCAAGGTGTTCCTGTTGTGGATAGACTCTCGTGCAGATGCCGCTGGAGATGGCCTCGGCTTTTCTGCTCCTTGACAAGGCTGCTTTGAGGAAGCACTTACCGTAGCCTCTGCCAAGTACAGCCTTCTGCCTCTCTGAAATTCTGACTTACCTGTGAGAGCTTGTCTTTCCTTTGTAGAGACAGAGAGCACTTTTCCTGAAGGGAAACTCTCCGTGCTCTATTCTTCTTTTGCACACAGAGAAATGCCTTCACGGCTACTGTGTGGCCTTTGCCCACTCGAGGGAGGGCAGCTTCCCATTCACTTTGGAGGTGGCACTCCTGCAGCGCTGTGGGCCATGACTGTGCTTCAAAGACAGTAATCTACCCTTTCCATTGGAGGAGGGCATGCACAGAATGGGAAATCTCTGTTCTCTGGGAGAAGTTGGTGCTGCTGCTGCACCTGTGTATTTGGTGGCCCCCTGCCCACTAGCAATGTTTCTGCTCGCCACTGCGGGGAGAAACGTTGTGCAGTAAGCTCACTTGGGAAGAACAAGTGCCAGAATTCCTTTGTGGGGCACCATACAGATATCACATTCGTAGCATGCGGGTCCTTTCCTGCTAAGCTCTGCATTCGCAGCCAGCTTCAAGGTGTTCCTGTTGTGGATAGACTCTCGTGCAGATGCCGCTGGAGACGGCCTCTGCTTCTATGCTCTTTGACAAGGCTGCTTTGAGGAAGCTCTTACCGTAGCCTCTGCCAAGTACAGCCTTCTGCCTCTCTCAAATACTCACTTACCTGTGAGACCTTGTCTTTCCTTTGGAGAGACAGAGAGCCCTTTTCCTGAAGGGAAACTGTCCGTGCTCTCTTCTTCTTTTGCACACAGGGAAATGCCTTCACGGCTGGTGTGCGGCCTTTACCCACTCGAGGGAGGGCAGGTTCCCATTTACTTTGGAGGTGGCACTCCTGCAGCGCTGTGGGCCATGACTGTGCTTCAAAGACAGTAATCTACCCTTTCCATTGGAAGAGGGCAGGCACGGAATGGGAAATCTCTATTCTCTGGGAGAGGTTGGTGGTGCTACTGCGCCTGTGTATTTGGTGCCCCCCTGCCCACTAGCAATGTTTCTGCTCGCCACTGCGGGGAGAAACATTGTGCAGCTAAGCTCACTTAGGATGTACAAGTGTCAGAATTCCTTTGCGGGGCACCATCCAGATATCACATTCGTAGCATGCGGGTCCTTTCCTGCTAAGCTCTGCATTCGCAGCCAGCTTCAAGGTGTTCCTGTTGTGGATAGACTCTCGTCCAGATGCCGCTTTAGACGGCCTCTGCTTTTATGCTCTTTGACAAGGCTGCTTTGAGGAAGCTCTTACCGTAGCCTCTGCCAAGTACAGCCTTCTGCCTCTCTCAAATACTCACTTACCTGTGAGACCTTGTCTTTCCTTTGGAGAGACAGAGAGCCCTTTTCCTGAAGGGAAACTGTCCGTGCTCTGTTCTTCTTTTGCACACAGGGAAATGCCTTCACGGCTGGTTTGCGGCCATAACCCACTCTAGGGAGGGCAGGTTCCCGTTTACTTTGTAGGTGGCACTCCTGCAGCGCTGTGGGCCATGACTGTGCTTCAAAGACAGTAATCTACCCTTTCCATTGGAAGAGGGCAGGCACGGAATGGGAAATCTCTATTCTCTGGGAGAGGTTGGTGGTGCTACTGCGCCTGTGTATTTGGTGCCCCCCTGCCCACTAGCAATGTTTCTACTCGGCACTGCAGGGAGAAACATTGTGCAGCTAAGCTCACTTAGGATGTACAAGTGTCAGAATTCCTTTGCGGGGCACCATCCAGATATAACATTCGTAGCATGCGGGTCATTTCCTGCTAAGCTCTGCTTTCTCAGCCAGCTTCAAGGTGTTCCTGTTGTGGATAGACTGTCGTGCAGATGCCGCTGGAGACGGACTCTGCTTTTATGCTCTTTGACAAGGCTGCTTTGAGGAAGCTCTTACCGTAGCCTCTGCCAAGTACAGCCTTCTGCCTCTCTCAAATACTCACTTACCTGTGAGACCTTGTCTTTCCTTTGGAGAGACAGAGCGCCCTTTTCCTGAAGGGAAACTGTCCGTGCTCTGTTCTTCTTTTGCACACAGGGAAATGCCTTCACGGCTGGTGTGCGGCCTTTACCCACTCGAGGGAGGGCAGGTTCCCATTTACTTTGGAGGTGGCACTCCTGCAGCGCTGTGGGCCATGACTGTGCTTCAAAGACAGTAATCTACCCTTTCAATTGGAAGAGGGCAGGCACGGAATGGGAAATCTCTATTCTCTGGGAGAGGTTGGTGGTGCTACTGCGCCTGTGTATTTGGTGCCCCCCTGCCCACTAGCAATGTTTCTGCTCGCCACTGCGGGGAGAAACATTGTGCAGCTAAGCTCACTTAGGATGTACAAGTGTCAGAATTCCTTTGCGGGGCAACATCCAGATATCACATTCGTAGCATGCGGATCCTTTCCTGCTAAGCTCTGCATTCGCAGCCAGCTTCAAGGTGTTCCTGTTGTGGATAGACTCTCGTGCAGATGCCGCTGGAGACGGCCTCTGCTTTTATGCTCTTTGACAAGGCTGCTTTGAGGAAGCTCTTACCGTAGCCTCTGCCAAGTACAGCCTTCTGCCTCTCTCAAATCCTCACTTAGCCTTGAGACCTTGTCTTTCCTTTGGATAGACAGAGAGCCCTTTTCCTGAAGGGAAACTGTCCGTGCTCTGTTCTTCTTTGGCACACAGGGAAATGCCTTCACGGCTGGTGTGCGGCCTTTACCCACTCGAGGGAGGGCAGGTTCCCATTTACTTTGGAGTTGGCACTCCTGCAGCGCTGTGGGCCATGACTGTGCTTCAAAGACAGTAATCTACCCTTTCCATTGGAAGAGGGCAGGCACGGAATGGGAAATCTATATTCTCTGGGAGAGGTTGGTGGTGCTACTGCGCCTGTGTATTTGGTGCCCCCCTGCCCACTAGCAATGTTTCTGCTCGCCACTGCGGGGAGAAACATTGTGCAGCTAAGCTCACTTAGGATGTACAAGTGTCAGAATTCCTTTGCAGGGCACCATCCAGATATCACATTCGTAGCATGCGGGTCCTTTCCTGCTAAGCTCTGCATTCGCAGCCAGCTTCAAGGTGTTCCTGTTGTGGATAGACTCTCGTGCAGATGCCGCTGGAGAGGGCCTCTGCTTTTATGCTCTTTGACAAGGCTGCTTTGAGGAAGCTCTTACCGTAGCCTCTGCCAAGTACAGCCTTCTGCCTCTCTCAAATACTCACTTACCTGTGAGACCTTGTCTTTCCTTTGGAGAGACAGAGAGCCCTTTTCCTGAAGGGAAACTGTCCGTGCTCTGTTCTTCTTTTGCACACAGGGAAATGCCTTCACGGCTGGTTTGCGGCCATAACCCACTCTAGGGAGGGCAGGTTCCCGTTTACTTTGGAGGTGGCACTCCTGCAGCGCTGTGGGCCATGACTGTGCTTCAAAGACAGTAATCTACCCTTTCCATTGGAAGAGGGCACGCACAGAATGGGAAATCTCTGTTCTCTGGGAGAGGTTGGTGGTGCTACTGCGCCTGTGTATTTGGTGTCCCCCTGCCCACTAGCAATGTTTCTACTCGGCACTGCAGGGAGAAACATTGTGCAGCTGAGCTCACTTAGGATGTACAAGTGTCAGAATTCCTTTGCGGGGCACCATCCAGATATCACATTAGTAGCATGCGGGTCATTTCCTGCTAAGCTCTGCATTCGCAGCCAGCTTCAAGGTGTTCCTGTTGTGGATAGACTCTTGTGCAGATGCCGCTGGAGACGGCCTCTGCTTCTATGCTGTTTGACAAGGCTGCTTTGAGGAAGCTCTAACCTTAGCCTCTGCCAAGTACAGCCTTCTGCCTCTCTCAAATACTCACTTACCTGTGAGACCTTGTCTTTCCTTTGGAGAGACAGAGAGCCCTTTACCTGAAGGGAAACTGTCCGTGCTCTGTTCTTCTTTGGCACACAGGGAAATGCCTTCACGGCTGGTGTGCGGCCTTTACCCACTCAAGGGAGGGCAGGTTCCCATTTACTTTGGACGTGGCACTCCTGCAGCGCTGTGGGCCATGACTGTGCTTCAAAGACAGTAATCTACCCTTTCCATTGGAAGAGGGCAGGCACGGAATGGGAAATCTATATTCTCTGGGAGAAGTTGGTGGTGCTACTGCGCCTGTGTATTTGGTGCCCCCCTGCCCACTAGCAATGTTTCTGCTCGCCACTGCGGGGAGAAACATTGTGCAGCTAAGCTCACTTAGGATGTACAAGTGTCAGAATTCCTTTGCGGGGCACCATCCAGATATCACATTCGTAGCATGCGGGTCCTTTCCTGCTAAGCTCTGCATTCGCAGCCAGCTTCAAGGTGTTCCTGTTGTGGATAGACTCTCGTGCAGATGCCGCTGGAGACGGCCTCTGCTTCTATGCTCTTTGACAAGGCTGCTTTGAGGAAGCTCTTACCGTAGCCTCTGCCAAGTACAGCCTTCTGCCTCTCTCAAATACTCACTTACCTGTGAGACCTTGTCTTTCCTTTGGAGAGACAGAGAGCCCTTTACCTGAAGGGAAACTGTCCGTGCTCTGTTCTTCTTTGGCACACAGGGAAATGCCTTCACGGCTGGTGTGCGGCCTTTACCCACTCGAGGGAGGGCAGGTTCCCATTTACTTTGGAGGTGGAACTCCTGCAGCGCTGTGGGCCATGACTGTGCTTCAAAGACAGTAATCTACCCTTTCCATTGGAAGAGGGCACGCACGGAATGGGAAATGTCTGTTCTCTGGGAGAGGTTGGTGGTGCTACTGCGCCTGTGTATTTGGTGCCTCCCTGCCCACTAGCAATGTTTCTGCTCGGCACTGCGGGGAGAAACATTGTGCAGCTAAGCTCACTTAGGATGTACAAGTGTCAGAATTCCTTTGCGGGGCACCATCCAGATATCACAATCGTAGCATGCGGGTCATTTCCTGCTAAGCTCTGCTTTCTCAGCCAGCTTCAAGGTGTTCCTGTTGTGGATAGACTGTCGTGCAGATGCCGCTGGAGACGGACTCTGCTTTTATGCTCTTTGACAAGGCTGCTTTGAGGAAGCTCTTACCGTAGCCTCTGCCAAGTACAGCCTTCTGCCTCTCTCAAATACTCACTTACCTGTGAGACCTTGTCTTTCCTTTGGAGAGACAGAGCGCCCTTTTCCTGAAGGGAAACTGTCCGTGCTCTGTTCTTCTTTTGCACACAGGGAAATGCCTTCACGGCTGGTGTGCGGCCTTTACCCACTCGAGGGAGGGCAGGTTCCCATTTACTTTGGAGGTGGCACTCCTGCAGCGCTGTGGGCCATGACTGTGCTTCAAAGACAGTAATCTACCCTTTCCATTGGAAGAGGGCAGGCACGGAATGGGAAATCTCTATTCTCTGGGAGAGGTTGGTGGTGCTACTGCGCCTGTGTATTTGGTGCCCCCCTGCCCACTAGCAATGTTTCTGCTCGCCACTGCGGGGAGAAACATTGTGCAGCTAAGCTCACTTAGGATGTACAAGTGTCAGAATTCCTTTGCGGGGCACCATCCAGATATCACATTCGTAGCATGCGGGTCCTTTCCTGCTAAGCTCTGCATTCGCAGCCAGCTTCAAGGTGTTCCTGTTGTGGATAGACTCTCGTCCAGATGCCGCTTTAGACGGCCTCTGCTTTTATGCTCTTTGACAAGGCTGCTTTGAGGAAGCTCTTACCGTAGCCTCTGCCAAGTACAGCCTTCTGCCTCTCTCAAATACTCACTTACCTGTGAGACCTTGTCTTTCCTTTGGAGAGACAGAGAGCCCTTTTCCTGAAGGGAAACTGTCCGTGCTCTGTTCTTCTTTTGCACACAGGGAAATGCCTTCACGGCTGGTTTGCGGCCATAACCCACTCTAGGGAGGGCAGGTTCCCGTTTACTTTGTAGGTGGCACTCCTGCAGCGCTGTGGGCCATGACTGTGCTTCAAAGACAGTAATCTACCCTTTCCATTGGAAGAGGGCACGCACAGAATGGGAAATCTCTGTTCTCTGGGAGAGGTTGGTGGTGCTACTGCGCCTGTGTATTTGGTGCCCCCCTGCCCACTAGCAATGTTTCTACTCGGCACTGCAGGGAGAAACATTGTGCAGCTAAGCTCACTTAGGATGTACAAGTGTCAGAATTCCTTTGCGGGGCACCATCCAGATATCACATTCGTAGCATGCGGGTCATTTCCTGCTAAGCTCTGCTTTCGCAGCCAGCTTCAAGGTGTTCCTGTTGTGGATAGACTCTCGTGCAGATGCCGCTGGAGACGGACTCTTCTTTTATGCTCTTTGACAAGGCTGCTTTGAGGAAGCTCTTACCGTAGCCTCTGCCAAGTACAGCCTTCTGCCTCTCTCAAATACTCACTTACCTGTGAGACCTTGTCTTTCCTTTGGAGAGACAGAGAGCCCTTTTCCTGAAGGGAAACTGTCCGTGCTCTGTTCTTCTTTTGCACACAGGGAAATGCCTTCACGGCTGGTGTGCGGCCATTACCCACTCTAGGGAGGGCAGGTTCCCATTTACTTTGGAGGTGGCACTCCTGCAGCGCTGTGGGCCATGACTGTGCTTCAAAGAAAGTCATCTACCCTTTCTATTGGAAGAGGGCACACACGGAATGGGAAATCTCTGTTCTCTGGGAGAGGTTCGGGGTGCTACTGTGCCTGTGTATTTGGTGCCCCCCTGCCCACTAGCAATGTTTCTGCTCGCCACTGCGGGGAGAAACATTGTACAGCTAAGCTCACTTAGGATGTACAAGTGTCAGAATTCCTTTGCGGGGCACCATCCAGATATCACATTCGTAGCATGCGGGTCATTTTCTGCTAAGCTCTGCATTCGCAGCCAGCTTCAAGGTGTTCCTGTTGTGGATAGACTCTCGTGCAGATGCCGCTGGAGACGGCCTCTGCTTTTATGCTCTTTGACAAGGCTGCTTTGAGTAAGCTCTTACCGTAGCCTGTGCCAAGTACAGCCTTCTGCCTCTCTCAAATACTCACTTACCTGTGAGACCTTGTCTTTCCTTTGGAGAGACAGAGAGCCCTTTTCCTGAAGGGAAACTGTCCGTGCTCTGTTCTTCTTTTGCACACAGGGAAATGCCTTCACGGCTGGTGTGCGGCCTTTACCCACTCGAGGGAGGGCAGGTTCCCATTTACTTTGGAGGTGGCACTCCTGCAGCGCTCTGGGCCATGACTGTGCTTCAAAGACAGTAATCTACCCTTTCCATTGGAAGAGGGCACGCACGGAATGGGAAATCTCTGTTCTCTGGGAGAGGTTGGTGGTGCTACTGCGCCTGTGTATTTGGTGCCTCCCTGCCCACTAGCAATGTTTCTGCTCGGCACTGCGGGGAGAAACATTGTGCAGCTAAGCTCACTTAGGAAGTACAAGTGTCAGAATTCCTTTGCGGGGCACCATCCAGATATCACATTCGTAGCATGCGGGTCCTTTCCTGCTAAGCTCTGCATTCACAGCCAGCTTCAAGGTGTTCCTGTTGTGGATAGACTCTCGTGCAGATGCCGCTGGAGACGGCCTCTGCTTCTATGCTCTTTGACAAGCCTGCTTTGAGGAAGCTCTTACCGTAGCCTCTGCCAAGTACAGCCTTCTGCCTCTCTCAAATACTCACTTACCTGTGAGACCTTGTCTTTCCTTTGGAGAGACAGAGAGCCCTTTTCCTGAAGGGAAACTGTCCGTGCTCTGTTCTTCTTTTGCACACAGGGAAATGCCTTCACGGCTGGTGTGCGGCCTTTACCCACTCGAGGGAGGGCAGGTTCCCATTTACTTTGGAGGTGGCACTCCTGCAGCGCTGTGGGCCATGACTGTGCTTCAAAGAAAGTCATCTACCATTTCTATTGGAAGAGGGCACGCACGGAATGGGAAATCTCTGTTCTCTGGGAGAGGTTGGTGGTGCTACTGTGCCTGTGTATTTGGTGCCACCCTGCCCACTAGCAATGTTTCTGCTCGCCACTGCGGGGAGAAACATTGTGCAGCTAAGCTCACTTAGGATGTACAAGTGTCTGAATTCCTTTACGGGGCACCATCCAGATATCACATTCGTAGCATGCGGGTCATTTCCTGCTAAGCTCTGCATTCGCAGCCAGCTTCAAGGTGTTCCTGTTGTGGATAGACTCTCGTGCAGATGCCGCTGGAGACGGCCTCTGCTTCTATGCTCTTTGACAAGGCTGCTTTGAGGAAGCTCTTACCATAGCCTCTGCCAAGTACAGCCTTCTGCCTCTCTCAAATACTCACTTACCTGTGAGACCTTGTCTTTCCTTTGGAGAGACAGAGAGACCTTTTCCTGAAGGGAAACTGTCCGTGCTCTGTTCTTCTTTTGCACACAGGAAAATGCCTTCACGGCTGGTGTGCGGCCATTACCCACTCTAGGGAGGGCAGGTTCCCATTTACTTTGGAGGTGACACTCCTGCAGCGCTGTGGGCCATGACTGTGCTTCAAAGACAGTAATCTACCCTTTCCATTGGAAGAGGGCACGCACAGAATGGGAAATCCCTGTTCTCTGGGAGAGGTTGGTGGTGCTACTGCGCCTGTGTATTTGGTGCCCCCCTGCCCACTAGCAATGATTCTACTCGGCACTGCAGGGAGAAACATTGTGCAGCTAAGCTCACTTAGGATGTACAAGTGTCAGAATTCCTTTGCGGGGCACCATCCAGATATCACATTAGTAGCATGCGTGTCCTTTCCTGCTAAGCGCTGCATTCGCAGCCAGCTTCAAGATGTTCCTGTTGTGGATAGACTCTCGTGCAGATGCCGCTGGAGACGGCCTCTGCTTCTATGCTCTTTGACAAGGCTGCTTTGAGGAAGCTCTTACCGTAGCCTCTGCCAAGTACAGCCTTCTGCCTGTCTCAAATACTCACTTACCTGTGAGACCTTGTCTTTCCTTTGGAGAGACAGAGAGCCCTTTTCCTGAAGGGAAACTGTCCGTGCTCTGTTCTTCTTTTGCACACAGGAAAACGCCTTCACGGCTGGTGTGCGGCCTTTACCCCCTCGAGCGAGGGCAGGTTCCCATTTACTTTGGAGGTGGCACTCCTGCAGCGCTCTGGGCCATGACTGTGCTTGAAAGACAGTAATCTACCCTTTCCATTGGAAGAGAGCACGCACGGAATGGGAAATCTCTGTTCTCTGGGAGAGGTTGGTGGTGCTACTGCGCCTGTGTATTTGGTAACCCCCTGCCCACTAGCAATGTTTCTGCTCGCCACTGCGGGGAGAAACATTGTGCAGCTAAGCTCACTTAGGATGTACAAGTGTCAGAATTCCTTTGCGGGGCACCATCCAGATATCACATTCGTAGCATGCGGGTCATTTCCTGCTAAGTTCTGCTTTCGCAGCCAGCTTCAAGGTGTTCCTGTTGTGGATAGACTCTCGTGCAGATGCCGCTGGAGACGGACTCTTCTTTTATGCTCTTTGACAAGGCTGCTTTGAGGAAGCTCTTGCCGTAGCCTCTGCCAAGTACAGCCTTCTGCCTCTCTCAAATACTCACTTACCTGTGAGACCTTGTCTTTCCTTTGGAGAGACAGAGAGCCCTTTTCCTGAAGGGAAACTGTCCGTGCTCTGTTGTTCTTTTGCACACAGGGAAATGCCTTCACGGCTGGTGTGCGGCCATTACCCACTCTAGGGAGGGCAGGTTCCCATTTACTTTGGAGGTGGCACTCCTGCAGCGCTGTGGGCCATGACTGTGCTTCAAAGAAAGTCATCTACCCTTTCTATTGGAAGAGGGCACACACGGAATGGGAAATCTCTGTTCTCTGGGAGAGGTTGGTGGTGCTACTGTGCCTGTGTATTTGGTGCCCCCCTGCCCACTAGCAATGTTTCTGCTCGCCACTGCGGGGAGAAACTTTGTACAGCTAAGCTCACTTAGGATGTACAAGTGTCAGAATTCCTTTGCGGGGCACCATCCAGATATCACAATCGTAGCATGCGGGTCATTTTCTGCTAAGCTCTGCATTCGCAGCCAGCTTCAAGGTGTTCCTGTTGTGGATAGACTCTCGTGCAGATGCCGCTGGAGACGGCCTCTGCTTCTATGCTCTTTGACAAGCCTGCTTTGAGGAAGCTCTTACCGTAGCCTCTGCCAAGTACAGCCTTCTGCCTCTCTCAAATACTCACTTACCTGTGAGACCTTGTCTTTCCTTTGGAGAGACAGAGAGCCCTTTTCCTGAAGGGAAACTGTCCGTGCTCTGTTCTTCTTTTGCACACAGGGAAATGCCTTCACGGCTGGTGTGCGGCCTTTACCCACTCGAGGGAGGGCAGGTTCCCATTTACTTTGGAGGTGGCACTCCTGCAGCGCTCTGGGCCATGACTGTGCTTCAAAGACAGTAATCTACCCTTTCCATTGGAAGAGGGCACGCACGGAATGGGAAATCTCTGTTCTCTGGGAGAGGTTGGTGGTGCTACTGCGCCTGTGTATTTGGTGCCTCCCTGCCCACTAGCAATGTTTCTGCTCGGCACTGCGGGGAGAAACATTGTGCAGCTAAGCTCACTTAGGAAGTACAAGTGTCAGAATTCCTTTGCGGGGCACCATCCAGATATCACATTCGTAGCATGCGGGTCCTTTCCTGCTAAGCTCTGCATTCACAGCCAGCTTCAAGGTGTTCCTGTTGTGGATAGACTCTCGTGCAGATGCCGCTGGAGACGGCCTCTGCTTCTATGCTCTTTGACAAGCCTGCTTTGAGGAAGCTCTTACCGTAGCCTCTGCCAAGTACAGCCTTCTGCCTCTCTCAAATACTCACTTACCTGTGAGACCTTGTCTTTCCTTTGGAGAGACAGAGAGCCCTTTTCCTGAAGGGAAACTGTCCGTGCTCTGTTCTTCTTTTGCACACAGGGAAATGCCTTCACGGCTGGTGTGCGGCCTTTACCCACTCGAGGGAGGGCAGGTTCCCATTTACTTTGGAGGTGGCACTCCTGCAGCGCTGTGGGCCATGACTGTGCTTCAAAGAAAGTCATCTACCATTTCTATTGGAAGAGGGCACGCACGGAATGGGAAATCTCTGTTCTCTGGGAGAGGTTGGTGGTGCTACTGTGCCTGTGTATTTGGTGCCCCCCTGCCCACTAGCAATGTTTCTGCTCGCCACTGCGGGGAGAAACATTGTGCAGCTAAGCTCACTTAGGATGTACAAGTGTCTGAATTCCTTTGCGGGGCACCATCCAGATATCACATTCGTAGCATGCGGGTCATTTCCTGCTAAGCTCTGCATTCGCAGCCAGCTTCAAGGTGTTCCTGTTGTGGATAGACTCTCGTGCAGATGCCGCTGGAGACGGCCTCTGCTTCTATGCTCTTTGACAAGTCTGCTTTGAGGAAGCTCTTACCATAGCCTCTGCCAAGTACAGCCTTCTGCCTCTCTCAAATACTCACTTACCTGTGAGACCTTGTCTTTCCTTTGGAGAGACAGAGAGACCTTTTCCTGAAGGGAAACTGTCCGTGCTCTGTTCTTCTTTTGCACACAGGAAAATGCCTTCACGGCTGGTGTGCGGCCATTACCCACTCTAGGGAGGGCAGGTTCCCATTTACTTTGGAGGTGACACTCCTGCAGCGCTGTGGGCCATGACTGTGCTTCAAAGACAGTAATCTACCCTTTCCATTGGAAGAGGGCACGCACAGAATGGGAAATCCCTGTCCTCTGGGAGAGGTTGGTGGTGCTACTGCGCCTGTGTATTTGGTGCCCCCCTGCCCACTAGCAATGATTCTACTCGGCACTGCAGGGAGAAACATTGTGCAGCTAAGCTCACTTAGGATGTACAAGTGTCAGAATTCCTTTGCGGGGCACCATCCAGATATCACATTAGTAGCATGCGTGTCCTTTCCTGCTAAGCGCTGCATTCGCAGCCAGCTTCAAGATGTTCCTGTTGTGGATAGACTCTCGTGCAGATGCCGCTGGAGACGGCCTCTGCTTCTATGCTCTTTGACAAGGCTGCTTTGAGGAAGCTCTTACCGTAGCCTCTGCCAAGTACAGCCTTCTGCCTGTCTCAAATACTCACTTACCTGTGAGACCTTGTCTTTCCTTTGGAGAGACAGAGAGCCCTTTTCCTGAAGGGAAACTGTCCGTGCTCTGTTCTTCTTTTGCACACAGGAAAACGCCTTCACGGCTGGTGTGCGGCCTTTACCCCCTCGAGCGAGGGCAGGTTCCCATTTACTTTGGAGGTGGCACTCCTGCAGCGCTCTGGGCCATGACTGTGCTTGAAAGACAGTAATCTACCCTTTCCATTGGAAGAGGGCACGCACGGAATGGGAAATCTCTGTTCTCTGGGAGAGGTTGGTGGTGCTACTGCGCCTGTGTATTTGGTAACCCCCTGCCCACTAGCAATGTTTCTGCTCGCCACTGCGGGGAGAAACATTGTGCAGCTAAGCTCACTTAGGATGTACAAGTGTCAGAATTCCTTTGCGGGGCACCATCCAGATATCACATTCGTAGCATGCGGGTCATTTCCTGCTAAGTTCTGCTTTCGCAGCCAGCTTCAAGGTGTTCCTGTTGTGGATAGACTCTCGTGCAGATGCCGCTGGAGACGGACTCTTCTTTTATGCTCTTTGACAAGGCTGCTTTGAGGAAGCTCTTGCCGTAGCCTCTGCCAAGTACAGCCTTCTGCCTCTCTCAAATACTCACTTACCTGTGAGACCTTGTCTTTCCTTTGGAGAGACAGAGAGCCCTTTTCCTGAAGGGAAACTGTCCGTGCTCTGTTCTTCTTTTGCACACAGGGAAATGCCTTCACGGCTGGTGTGCGGCCATTACCCACTCTAGGGAGGGCAGGTTCCCATTTACTTTGGAGGTGGCACTCCTGCAGCGCTGTGGGCCATGACTGTGCTTCAAAGAAAGTCATCTACCCTTTCTATTGGAAGAGGGCACACACGGAATGGGAAATCTCTGTTCTCTGGGAGAGGTTGGTGGTGCTACTGTGCCTGTGTATTTGGTGCCCCCCTGCCCACTAGCAATGTTTCTGCTCGCCACTGCGGGGAGAAACTTTGTACAGCTAAGCTCACTTAGGATGTACAAGTGTCAGAATTCCTTTGCGGGGCACCATCCAGATATCACAATCGTAGCATGCGGGTCATTTTCTGCTAAGCTCTGCATTCGCAGCCAGCTTCAAGGTGTTCCTGTTGTGGATAGACTCTCGTGCAGATGCCGCTGGAGACGGCCTCTTCTTTTATGCTCTTTGACAAGGCTGCTTTGAGTAAGCTCTTACCGTAGCCTCTGCCAAGTACAGCCTTCTGCCTCTCTCAAATACTCACTTACCTGTGAGACCTTGTCTTTCCTTTGGAGAGACAGAGAGCCCTTTTCCTGAAGGGAAACTGTCCGTGCTCTGTTCTTCTTTTGCACACAGGGAAATGCCTTCACGGCTGGTGTGCGGCCTTTACCCACTCGAGGGAGGGCAGGTTCCCATTTACTTTGGAGGTGGCACTCCTGCAGCGCTCTGGGCCATGACTGTGCTTGAAAGACAGTAATCTACCCTTTCCATTGGAAGAGGGCACGCACGGAATGGGAAATCTCTGTTCTCTGGGAGAGGTTGGTGTTGCTACTGCGCCTGTGTATTTGGTAACCCCCTGCCCACTAGCAATGTTTCTGCTCGCCACTGCGGGGAGAAACATTGTGCAGCTAAGCTCACTTAGGATGTACAAGTGTCAGAATTCCTTTGCGGGGCACCATCCAGATATCACATTCGTAGCATGCGGGTCATTTCCTGCTAAGCTCTGCTTTCGCAGCCAGCTTCAAGGTGTTCCTGTTGTGGATAGACTCTCGTGCAGATGCCGCTGGAGACGGACTCTTCTTTTATGCTCTTTGACAAGGCTGCTTTGAGGAAGCTCTTGCCGTAGCCTCTGCCAAGTACAGCCTTCTGCCTCTCTCAAATACTCACTTACCTGTGAGACCTTGTCTTTCCTTTGGAGAGACAGAGAGCCCTTTTCCTGAAGGGAAACTGTCCGTGCTCTGTTCTTCTTTTGCACACAGGGAAATGCCTTCACGGCTGGTGTGCGGCCTTTACCCACTCGAGGGAGGGCAGGTTCCCATTTACGTTGGAGGTGGCACTCCTGCAGCGCTCTGGGCCATGACTGTGCTTCAAAGACAGTAATCTACCCTTTCCATTGGAAGAGGGCACGCACGGAATGGGAAATCTCTGTTCTCTGGGAGAGGTTGGTGGTGCTACTGCGCCTGTGTATTTGGTGCCTCCCTGCCCACTAGCAATGTTTCTGCTCGGCACTGCGGGGAGAAACATTGTGCAGCTAAGCTCACTTAGGAAGTACAAGTGTCAGAATTCCTTTGCGGGGCACCATCCAGATATCACATTCGTAGCATGCGGGTCCTTTCCTGCTAAGCTCTGCATTCGCAGCCAGCTTCAACGTGTTCCTGTTGTGGATAGACTCTCGTGCAGATGCCGCTGGAGACGGCCTCTGCTTCTATGCTCTTTGACAAGGCTGCTTTGAGGAAGCTCTTACCGTAGCCTCTGCCAAGTACAGCCTTCTGCCTCTCTCAAATACTCACTTACCTGTGAGACCTTGTCTTTCCTTTGGAGAGACAGAGAGCCCTTTTCCTGAAGGGAAACTGTCCGTGCTCTGTTCTTCTTTTGCACACAGGGAAATGCCTTCACGGCTGGTGTGCGGCCTTTACCCACTCGAGGGAGGGCAGGTTCCCATTTACTTTGGAGGTGGCACTCCTGCAGCGCTGTGGGCCATGACTGTGCTTTAATGACAGTAATCTACCTTTTCCATTGGAAGAGGGCAGGCACGGAATGGGAAATCTCTATTCTCTGGGAGAGGTTGGTGGTGCTACTGCGCCTGTGTATTTGGTGCCCCCCTGCCCACTAGCAATGTTTCTGCTCGCCACTGCGGGGAGAAACATTGTGCAGCTAAGCTCACTTAGGATGTACAAGTGTCAGAATTCCTTTGCGGGGCACCATCCAGATATCACATTCGTAGCATGCGGGTCATTTCCTGCTAAGCTCTGCATTCGCAGCCAGCTTCAAGGTGTTCCTGTTGTGGATAGACTCTCGTGCAGATGCCGCTGGAGACGGCCTCTGCTTCTATGCTCTTTGACAAGGCTGCTTTGAGGAAGCTCTTACCGTAGCCTCTGCCAAGTACAGCCTTCTGCCTCTCTCAAATACTCACTTACCTGTGAGACCTTGTCTTTCCTTTGGAGAGACAGAGAGCCCTTTTCCTGAAGGGAAACTGTCCGTGCTCTGTTCTTCTTTGGCACACAGGGAAATGCCTTCACGGCCGGTGTGCGGCCATTACCCACTCTAGGGAGGGCAGGTTCCCATTTACTTTGGAGGTGGCACTCCTGCAGAGCTCTGGGCCATGACTGTGCTTCAAAGAAAGTCATCTACCCTTTCTATTGGAAGAGGGCACGCACGGAATGGGAAATCTCTGTTCTCTGGGAGAGGTGGTTGGGGCTACTGCGCCTGTGTATTTGGTGCCCCCCTGCCCACTAGCAATGTTTCTGCTCGCCACTGCGGGGAGAAACATTGTGCAGCTAAGCTCACTTAGGAAGTACAAGTGTCAGAATTCCTTTGCGGAACACCATCCAGATATCACATTCGTAGCATGCGGGTCCTTTCCTGCTAAGCTCTGCATTCGCAGCCAGCTTCAACGTGTTCCTGTTGTGGATAGACTCTCGTGCAGATGCCGCTGGAGACGGCCTCTGCTTCTATGCTCTTTGACAAGGCTGCTTTGAGGAAGCTCTTACCGTAGCCTCTGCCAAGTACAGCCTTCTGCCTCTCTCAAATACTCACTTACCTGTGAGACCTTGTCTTTCCTTTAGAGACAGAGAGCCCTTTTCCTGAAGGGAAACTGTCCGTGCTCTGTTCTTCTTTGGCACACAGGGAAATGCCTTCACGGCTGGTGTGCGGCCTTTACCCACTCGAGGGAGGGCAGGTTCCCATTTACTTTGGAGGTGGCACTCCTGCAGCGCTGTGGGCCATGACTGTGCTTCAAAGACAGTAATCTACCCTTTCCATTGGAAGAGGGCACGCACGGAATGGGAAATCTCTGTTCTCTGGGAGAGGTTGGTGGTGCTACTGCGCCTGTGTATTTGGTGCCCCCCTGCCCACTAGCAATGTTTCTGCTCGCCACTGCGGGGAGAAACATTGTGCAGCTAAGCTCACTTAGGATGTACAAGTGTCAGAATTCCTTTGCGGGGCACCATCCAGATATCACTTTCGTAGCATGAGGGTCATTTCCTGCTAAGCTCTGCATTCGCAGCCAGCTTCAAGGTGTTCCTGTTGTGGATAGACTCTTGTGCAGATGCCGCTGGAGACGGCCTCTGCTTCTATGCAATTGACAAGGCTGCTTTGAGGAAGCTCTTACCGTAGCCTCTGCCAAGTACAGCCTTCTGCCTCTCTCAAATACTCACTTACCTGTGAGACCTTGTCTTTCCTTTGGAGAGACAGAGAGCCCTTTACCTGAAGGGAAACTGTCCGTGCTCTGTTCTTCTTTGGCACACAGGGAAATGCCTTCACGGCTGGTGTGCGGCCTTTACCCACTCGAGGGAGGGCAGGTTCCCATTTACTTTGGAGGTGGCACTCCTGCAGCGCTGTGGGCCATGACTGTGCTTCAAAGACAGTAATCTACCCTTTCCATTGGAAGAGGGCACGCACGGAATGGGAAATCTCTGTTCTCTGGGAGAGGTTGGTGGTGCTACTGCGCCTGTGTATTTGGTGCCTCCCTGCCCACTAGCAATGTTTCTGCTCGGCACTGCGGGGAGAAACATTGTGCAGCTAAGCTCACTTAGGATGTACAAGTTCCAGAATTCCTTTGTGGGGCACCATTCAGATATCACATTCGTAGCATGCGGGTCCTTTCCTGCTAAGCTCTGCATTCGCAGCCAGCTTCAAGGTGTTCCTGTTGTGGATAGCCTCTCGTGCAGATGCCGCTGGAGACGGCCTCTGCTTCTATGCTCTTTGACAAGGCTGCTTTGCGGAAGGTCTTACCATAGCCTCTGCCAAGTACAGCCTTCTGCATCTCTCAAATACTCACTTACCTGTGAGACCTTGTCTTTCCTTTGGAGAGACAGAGAGCCCTTTTCCTGAAGGGAAACTGTCCGTGCTCTGTTCTTCTTTTGCACACAGGAAAATGCCTTCACGGCTGGTGTGCGGCCTTTACCCACTCGAGGGAGGGCAGGTTCCCATTTACTTTGGAGGTGGCACTCCTGCAGCGCTGTGGGCCATGACTGTGCTTCAAAGACAATAATCTACCCTTTCCATTGGAAGAAGGCACGCAGGGAATGGGAAATCTCTGTTCTCTGGGAGAGGTGGGTGGTGCTACTGGGCCTGTGTATTTGGTGCCCCCCTGGCCACTAGCAATGTTTCTGCTCGCCACTGCGGGGAGAAACATTGTGCAGCTAAGCTAACTTAGGAAGTACAAGTGTCAGAATTCCTTTGCGGGGCACCATCCAGATATCACATTCGTAGCATGCGGGTCCTTTCCTGCTAAGCTCTGCATTCGCAGCCAGCTTCAAGGTGTTCCTGTTGTGGATAGACTCTCGTGCAGATGCCGCTGGAGACGGCCTCTGCTTCTATGCTCTTTGACAAGGCTGCTTTGAGGAAGCTCTTACCGTAGCCTCTGCCAAGTACAGCCTTCTGCCTCTCTCAAATACTCACTTACCTGTGAGACCTTGTCTTTCGTTTAGAGACAGAGAGCCCTTTTCCTGAAGGGAAACTGTCCGTGCTCTGTTGTTCTTTTGCACACAGGGAAATGCCTTCACGGCTGGTGTGCGGCCTTTACCCACTCGAGGGAGGGCAGGTTCCCATTTACTTTGGAAGTGGCACTCCTGCAGCGCTGTGGGCCATGACTGTGCTTCAAAGACAGTAATCTACCCTTTCCATTGGAAGAGGGCACGCACGGAATGGGAAATCTCTGTTCTCTGGGAGAGGTTGGTGGTGCTACTGCGCCTGTGTATTTGGTGCCCCCCTGCCCACTAGCAATGTTTCTGCTCGCCACTGCGGGGAGAAACATTGTGCAGCTAAGCTCACTTAGGATGTACAAGTGTCAGAATTCCTTTGCGGGGCACCATCCAGATATCACATTAGTAGCATGCGGGTCATTTCCTGCTAAGCTCTGCATTCGCAGCCAGCTTCAAGGTGTTCCTGTTGTGGATAGACTCTTGTGCAGATGCCGCTGGAGACGGCCTCTGCTTCTATGCTCTTTGACAAGGCTGCTTTGAGGAAGCTCTTACCGTAGCCTCTGCCAAGTACAGCCTTCTGCCTCTCTCAAATACTCACTTACCTGTGAGACCTTGTCTTTCCTTTGGAGAGACAGAGAGCCCTTTTCCTGAAGGGAAACTGTCCGTGCTCTGTTCTTCTTTTGCACACAGGGAAATGCCTTCACGGCTGGTGTGCGGCCTTTACCCACTCGAGGGAGGGCAGGTTCCCATTTACTTTGGTGGTGGAACTCCTGCAGCGCTGTGGGCCATGACTGTGCTTCAAAGCCAGTAATTTACCCTTTCTATTGGAAGAGGGCACGCACGGAATGGGAAATCTCTGTTCTCTGGGAGAGGTTGGTGGTGCTACTGCGCCTGTGTATTTGGTGCCTCCATGCCCACTAGCAATGTTTCTGCTCGGCACTGCGGGGAGAAACATTGTGCAGCTAAGCTCACTTAGGATGTACAAGTGTCAGAATTCCTTTGCGGGGCACCATCCAGATATCACATTCGTAGCATGCGGGTCATTTCCTGCTAAGCTCTGCTTTCGCAGCCAGCTTCAAGGTGTTCCTGTTGTGGATAGCCTCTCGTGCAGATGCCGCTGGAGACGGACTCTGCTTTTATGCTCTTTGACAAGGCTGCTTTGAGGAAGCTCTTACCGTAGCCTCTGCCAAGTACGGCCTTCTGCCTCTCTCAAATACTCACTTACCTGTGAGACCTTGTCTTTCCTTTGGAGAGACAGAGAGCCCTTTTCCTGAAGGGAAACTGTCCGTGCTCTGTTCTTCTTTTGCACACAGGGAAATGCCTTCACGGCTGGTGTGCGGCCTTTACCCACTCGAGGGAGGGCAGGTTCCCATTTACTTTGGAGGTGGCACTCCTGCAGCGCTGTGGGCCATGACTGTGCTTCAAAGACAATAATCTACCCTTTCCATTGGAAGAAGGCACGCAGGGAATGGGAAATCTCTGTTCTCTGGGAGAGGTGGGTGGTGCTACTGGGCCTGTGTATTTGGTGCCCCCCTGGCCACTAGCAATGTTTCTGCTCGCCACTGCGGGGAGAAACATTGTGCAGCTAAGCTCACTTAGGAAGTACAAGTGTCAGAATTCCTTTGCGGGGCACCATCCAGATATCACATTCGTAGCATGCGGGTCCTTTCCTGCTAAGCTCTGCATTCGCAGCCAGCTTCAAGGTGTTCCTGTTGTGGATAGACTCTCGTGCAGATGCCGCTGGAGACGGCCTCTGCTTCTATGCTCTTTGACAAGGCTGCTTTGAGGAAGCTCTTACCGTAGCCTCTGCCAAGTACAGCCTTCTGCCTCTCTCAAATACTCACTTACCTGTGAGACCTTGTCTTTCCTTTAGAGACAGAGAGCCCTTTTCCTGAAGGGAAACTGTCCGTGCTCTGTTGTTCTTTTGCACACAGGGAAATGCCTTCACGGCTGGTGTGCGGCCTTTACCCACTCGAGGGAGGGCAGGTTCCCATTTACTTTGGAGGTGGCACTCCTGCAGCGCTGTGGGCCATGACTGTGCTTCAAAGAAAGTCATCTACCCTTTCTATTGGAAGAGGGCACGCACGGAATGGGAAATCTCTGTTCTCTGGGAGAGGTTGGTGGTGCTACTGCGCCTGTGTATTTGGTGCCCCCCTGCCCACTAGCAATGTTTCTGCTCGCCACTGCGGGGAGAAACATTGTGCAGCTAAGCTCACTTAGGAAGTACAAGTGTCAGAATTCCTTTGCGGGGCACCATCCAGATATCACATTCGTAGCATGCGGGTCCTTTCCTGCTAAGCTCTGCATTCGCAGCCAGCTTCAAGGTGTTCCTGTTGTGGATAGACTCTCGTGCAGATGCCGCTGGAGACGGCCTCTGCTTCTATGCTCTTTGACAAGGCTGCTTTGAGGAAGCTCTTACCGTAGCCTCTGCCAAGTACAGCCTTCTGCCTCTCTCAAATACTCACTTACCTGTGAGACCTTGTCTTTCCTTTGGAAAGACAGAGAGCCCTTTTCCTGAAGGGAAACTTTCCGTGCTCTGTTCTTCTTTTGCACACAGGGAAATGCCTTCACGGCTGGTGTGCGGCCTTTACCCACTCGAGGGAGGGCAGGTTCCCATTTACTTTGGAGGTGGCACTCCTGCAGCGCTGTGGGCCATGACTGTGCTTCAAAGACAGTAATCTACCCTTTCCATTGGAAGAGGGCACGCACGGAATGGGAAATCTCTGTTCTCTGGGAGAGGTTGGTGGTGCTACTGCGCCTGTGTATTTGGTGCCCCCCTGCCCACTAGCAATGTTTCTGCTCGCCACTGCGGGGAGAAACATTGTGCAGCTAAGCTCACTTAGGATGTACAAGTGTCAGAATTCCTTTGCGGGGCACCATCCAGATATCACATTAGTAGCATGCGGGTCATTTCCTGCTAAGCTCTGCATTCGCAGCCAGCTTCAAGGTGTTCCTGTTGTGGATAGACTCTTGTGCAGATGCCGCTGGAGACGGCCTCTGCTTCTATGCTCTTTGACAAGGCTGCTTTGAGGAAGCTCTTACCGTAGCCTCTGCCAAGTACAGCCTTCTGCCTCTCTCAAATACTCACTTACCTGTGAGACCTTGTCTTTCCTTTGGAGAGACAGAGAGCCCTTTTCCTGAAGGGAAACTGTCCGTGCTCTATTCTTCTTTGGCACACAGGGAAATGCCTTCACGGCTGGTGTGCGGCCTTTACCCACTCGAGGGAGGGCAGGTTCCCATTTACTTTGGTGGTGGCACTCCTGCAGCGCTGTGGGCCATGACTGTGCTTCAGAGACAGTAATCTACCCTTTCTATTGGAAGAGGGCACGCACGGAATGGGAAATCTCTGTTCTCTGGGAGAGGTTGGTGGTGCTACTGCGCCTGTGTATTTGGTGCCTCCCTGCCCACTAGCAATGTTTATGCTCGGCACTGCGGGGAGAAACATTGTGCAGCTAAGCTCACTTAGGATGTACAAGTGTCAGAATTCCTTTGCGGGGCACCATCCAGATATCACATTCGTAGCATGCGGGTCATTTCCTGCTAAGCTCTGCTTTCGCAGCCAGCTTCAAGGTGTTCCTGTTCTGGATAGACTCTCGTGCAGATGCCGCTGGAGACGGACTCTGCTTTTATGCTCTTTGACAAGGCTGCTTTGAGGAAGCTCTTACCGTAGCCTCTGCCAAGTACAGCCTTCTGCCTCTCTCAAATACTCACTTACCTGTGAGACCTTGTCTTTCCTTTGGAGAGACAGAGAGCCCTTTTCCTGAAGGGAAACTGTCCGTGCTCTGTTCTTCTTTGGCACACAGGGAAATGCCTTCACGGCTGGTGTGCGGCCTTTACCCACTCGAGGGAGGGCAGGTTCCCATTTACTTTGGTGGTGGCACTCCTGCAGTGCTCTGGGCCATGACTGTGCTTCAAAGACAGTAATCTAACCTTTCCATTGGAAGAGGGCAGGCACGGAATGGGAAATCTCTATTCTCTGGGAGAGGTTGGTGGTGCTACTGCGCCTGTGTATTTGGTGCCCCCCTGCCCACTAGCAATGTTTCTGCTCGCCACTGCGGGGAGAAACATTGTGCAGCTAAGCTCACTTAGGATGTACAAGTGTCAGAATTCCTTTGCGGGGCACCATCCAGATATCACATTAGTAGCATGCGGGTCCTTTCCTGCTAAGCTCTGCATTCGCAGCCAGCTTCAAGGTGTTCCTGTTGTGGATAGACTCTCGTGCAGATGCCGCTGGAGACGGCCTCTGCTTCTATGCTCTTTGACAAGGCTGCTTTGAGGAAGCTCTTACCGTAGCCTCTGCCAAGTACAGCCTTCTGCCTCTCTCAAATACTCACTTACCTGTGAGACCTTGTCTTTCCTTTAGAGACAGAGAGCCCTTTTCCTGAAGGGAAACTGTCCGTGCTCTGTTGTTCTTTTGCACACAGGAAAATGCCTTCACGGCTGGTGTGCGGCCTTTACCCACTCGAGGGAGGGCAGGTTCCCATTTACTTTGGAGGTGGCACTCCTGCAGCGCTGTGGGCCATGACTGTGCTTCAAAGACAGTAATCTACCCTTTCCATTGGAAGAGGGCACGCACGGAATGGGAAATCTCTGTTCTCTGGGAGAGGTTGGTGGTGCTACTGCGCCTGTGTATTTGGTGCCCCCCTGCCCACTAGCAATGTTTCTGCTCGCCACTGCGGGGAGAAACATTGTGCAGCTAAGCTCACTTAGGATGTACAAGTGTCAGAATTCCTTTGCGGGGCACCATCCAGATATCACATTCTTAGCATGCGGGTCCTTTCCTGCTAAGCTCTGCATTCGCAGCCAGCTTCAAGGTGTTCCTGTTGTGGATAGACTCTCGTGCAAATGCCGCTGGAGACGGCCTCTGCTTCTATGCTCTTTGAGAAGGCTGCTTTGCGGAAGCTCTTACCATAGCCTCTGCCAAGTACAGCCTTCTGCATCTCTCAAATACTCACTTACCTGTGAGACCTTGTCTTTCCTTTGGAGAGACAGAGAGCCCTTTTCCTGAAGGGAAACTGTCCGTGCTCTGTTCTTCTTTTGCACACAGGAAAATACCTTCACGTCTGGTGTGCGGCCTTTACCCACTCGAGGGAGGGCAGGTTCCCATTTACTTTGGAGGTGGCACTCCTGCAGCGCTGTGGGCCATGACTGTGCTTCAAAGACAGTAATCTACCCTTTCCATTGGAAGAGGGCACGCACGGAATGGGAAATCTCTGTTCTCTGGGAGAGGTTGGTGGTGCTACTGCGCCTGTGTATTTGGTGCCCCCCTGCCCACTAGCAATGTTTCTGCTCGCCACTGCGGGGAGAAACATTGTGCAGCTAAGCTCACTTAGGATGTACAAGTGTCAGAATTCCTTTGCGGGGCACCATCCAGATATCACTTTCGTAGCATGAGGGTCATTTCCTGCTAAGCTCTGCATTCGCAGCCAGCTTCAAGGTGTTCCTGTTGTGGATAGACTCTTGTGCAGATGCCGCTGGAGACGGCCTCTGCTTCTATGCAATTGACAAGGCTGCTTTGAGGAAGCTCTTACCGTAGCCTCTGCCAAGTACAGCCTTCTGCCTCTCTCAAATACTCACTTACCTGTGAGACCTTGTCTTTCCTTTGGAGAGACAGAGAGCCCTTTACCTGAAGGGAAACTGTCCGTGCTCTGTTCTTCTTTGGCACACAGGGAAATGCCTTCACGGCTGGTGTGCGGCCTTTACCCACTCGAGGGAGGGCAGGTTCCCATTTACTTTGGTGGTGGAACTCCTGCAGCGCTGTGGGCCATGACTGTGCTTCAAAGACAGTAATCTACCCTTTCCATTGGAAGAGGGCACGCACGGAATGGGAAATCTCTGTTCTCTGGGAGAGGTTGGTGGTGCTACTGCGCCTGTGTATTTGGTGCCTCCCTGCCCACTAGCAATGTTTCTGCTCGGCACTGCGGGGAGAAACATTGTGCAGCTAAGCTCACTTAGGATGTACAAGTGCCAGAATTCCTTTGTGGGGCACCATTCAGATATCACATTCGTAGCATGCGGGTCCTTTCCTGCTAAGCTCTGCATTCGCAGCCAGCTTCAAGGTGTTCCTGTTGTGGATAGCCTCTCGTGCAGATGCCGCTGGAGACGGCCTCTGCTTCTATGCTCTTTGACAAGGCTGCTTTGCGGAAGGTCTTACCATAGCCTCTGCCAAGTACAGCCTTCTGCATCTCTCAAATACTCACTTACCTGTGAGACCTTGTCTTTCCTTTGGAGAGACAGAGAGCCCTTTTCCTGAAGGGAAACTGTCCGTGCTCTGTTCTTCTTTTGCACACAGGAAAATGCCTTCACGGCTGGTGTGCGGCCTTTACCCACTCGAGGGAGGGCAGGTTCCCATTTACTTTGGAGGTGGCACTCCTGCAGCGCTGTGGGCCATGACTGTGCTTCAAAGACAATAATCTACCCTTTCCATTGGAAGAAGGCACGCAGGGAATGGGAAATCTCTGTTCTCTGGGAGAGGTGGGTGGTGCTACTGGGCCTGTGTATTTGGTGCCCCCCTGGCCACTAGCAATGTTTCTGCTCGCCACTGCGGGGAGAAACATTGTGCAGCTAAGCTAACTTAGGAAGTACAAGTGTCAGAATTCCTTTGCGGGGCACCATCCAGATATCACATTCGTAGCATGCGGGTCCTTTCCTGCTAAGCTCTGCATTCGCAGCCAGCTTCAAGGTGTTCCTGTTGTGGATAGACTCTCGTGCAGATGCCGCTGGAGACGGCCTCTGCTTCTATGCTCTTTGACAAGGCTGCTTTGAGGAAGCTCTTACCGTAGCCTCTGCCAAGTACAGCCTTCTGCCTCTCTCAAATACTCACTTACCTGTGAGACCTTGTCTTTCGTTTAGAGACAGAGAGCCCTTTTCCTGAAGGGAAACTGTCCGTGCTCTTTTGTTCTTTTGCACACAGGGAAATGCCTTCACGGCTGGTGTGCGGCCTTTACCCACTCGAGGGAGGGCAGGTTCCCATTTACTTTGGAAGTGGCACTCCTGCAGCGCTGTGGGCCATGACTGTGCTTCAAAGACAGTAATCTACCCTTTCCATTGGAAGAGGGCACGCACGGAATGGGAAATCTCTGTTCTCTGGGAGAGGTTGGTGGTGCTACTGCGCCTGTGTATTTGGTGCCCCCCTGCCCACTAGCAATGTTTCTGCTCGCCACTGCGGGGAGAAACATTGTGCAGCTAAGCTCACTTAGGATGTACAAGTGTCAGAATTCCTTTGCGGGGCACCATCCAGATATCACATTAGTAGCATGCGGGTCATTTCCTGCTAAGCTCTGCATTCGCAGCCAGCTTCAAGGTGTTCCTGTTGTGGATAGACTCTTGTGCAGATGCCGCTGGAGACGGCCTCTGCTTCTATGCTCTTTGACAAGGCTGCTTTGAGGAAGCTCTTACCGTAGCCTCTGCCAAGTACAGCCTTCTGCCTCTCTCAAATACTCACTTACCTGTGAGACCTTGTCTTTCCTTTGGAGAGACAGAGAGCCCTTTTCCTGAAGGGAAACTGTCCGTGCTCTGTTCTTCTTTTGCACACAGGGAAATGCCTTCACGGCTGGTGTGCGGCCTTTACCCACTCGAGGGAGGGCAGGTTCCCATTTACTTTGGTGGTGGAACTCCTGCAGCGCTGTGGGCCATGACTGTGCTTCAAAGCCAGTAATTTACCATTTCTATTGGAAGAGGGCACGCACGGAATGGGAAATCTCTGTTCTCTGGGAGAGGTTGGTGGTGCTACTGCGCCTGTGTATTTGGTGCCTCCATGCCCACTAGCAATGTTTCTGCTCGGCACTGCGGGGAGAAACATTGTGCAGCTAAGCTCACTTAAGATGTACAAGTGTCAGAATTCCTTTGCGGGGCACCATCCAGATATCACATTCGTAGCATGCGGGTCATTTCCTGCTAAGCTCTGCTTTCGCAGCCAGCATCAAGGTGTTCCTGTTGTGGATAGCCTCTCGTGCAGATGCCGCTGGAGACGGACTCTGCTTTTATGCTCTTTGACAAGGCTGCTTTGAGGAAGCTCTTACCGTAGCCTCTGCCAAGTACGGCCTTCTGCCTCTCTCAAATACTCACTTACCTGTGAGACCTTGTCTTTCCTTTGGAGAGACAGAGAGCCCTTTTCCTGAAGGGAAACTGTCCGTGCTCTGTTCTTCTTTTGCACACAGGGAAATGCCTTCACGGCTGGTGTGCGGCCTTTACCCACTCGAGGGAGGGCAGGTTCCCATTTACTTTGGAGGTGGCACTCCTGCAGCGCTGTGGGCCATGACTGTGCTTCAAAGACAATAATCTACCCTTTCCATTGGAAGAAGGCACGCAGGGAATGGGAAATCTCTGTTCTCTGGGAGAGGTGGGTGGTGCTACTGGGCCTGTGTATTTGGTGCCCCCCTGGCCACTAGCAATGTTTCTGCTCGCCACTGCGGGGAGAAACATTGTGCAGCTAAGCTCACTTAGGAAGTACAAGTGTCAGAATTCCTTTGCGGGGCACCATCCAGATATCACATTCGTAGCATGCGGGTCCTTTCCTGCTAAGCTCTGCATTCGCAGCCAGCTTCAAGGTGTTCCTGTTGTGGATAGACTCTCGTGCAGATGCCGCTGGAGACGGCCTCTGCTTCTATGCTCTTTGACAAGGCTGCTTTGAGGAAGCTCTTACCGTAGCCTCTGCCAAGTACAGCCTTCTGCCTCTCTCAAATACTCACTTACCTGTGAGACCTTGTCTTTCCTTTAGAGACAGAGAGCCCTTTTCCTGAAGGGAAACTGTCCGTGCTCTGTTGTTCTTTTGCACACAGGGAAATGCCTTCACGGCTGGTGTGCGGCCTTTACCCACTCGAGGGAGGGCAGGTTCCCATTTACTTTGGAGGTGGCACTCCTGCAGCGCTGTGGGCCATGACTGTGCTTCAAAGAAAGTCATCTACCCTTTCTATTGGAAGAGGGCACGCACGGAATGGGAAATCTCTGTTCTCTGGGAGAGGTTGGTGGTGCTACTGCGCCTGTGTATTTGGTGCCCCCCTGCCCACTAGCAATGTTTCTGCTCGCCACTGCGGGGAGAAACATTGTGCAGCTAAGCTCACTTAGGAAGTACAAGTGTCAGAATTCCTTTGCGGGGCACCATCCAGATATCACATTCGTAGCATGCGGGTCCTTTCCTGCTAAGCTCTGCATTCGCAGCCAGCTTCAAGGTGTTCCTGTTGTGGATAGACTCTCGTGCAGATGCCGCTGGAGACGGCCTCTGCTTCTATGCTCTTTGACAAGGCTGCTTTGAGGAAGCTCTTACCGTAGCCTCTGCCAAGTACAGCCTTCTGCCTCTCTCAAATACTCACTTACCTGTGAGACCTTGTCTTTCCTTTGGAAAGACAGAGAGCCCTTTTCCTGAAGGGAAACTTTCCGTGCTCTGTTCTTCTTTTGCACACAGGGAAATACCTTCACGGCTGGTGTGCGGCCTTTACCCACTCGAGGGAGGGCAGGTTCCCATTTACTTTGGAGGTGGCACTCCTGCAGCGCTGTGGGCCATGACTGTGCTTCAAAGACAGTAATCTACCCTTTCCATTGGAAGAGGGCACGCACGGAATGGGAAATCTCTGTTCTCTGGGAGAGGTTGGTGGTGCTACTGCGCCTGTGTATTTGGTGCCCCCCTGCCCACTAGCAATGTTTCTGCTCGCCACTGCGGGGAGAAACATTGTGCAGCTAAGCTCACTTAGGATGTACAAGTGTCAGAATTCCTTTGCGGGGCACCATCCAGATATCACATTAGTAGCATGCGGGTCATTTCCTGCTAAGCTCTGCATTCGCAGCCAGCTTCAAGGTGTTCCTGTTGTGGATAGACTCTTGTGCAGATGCCGCTGGAGACGGCCTCTGCTTCTATGCTCTTTGACAAGGCTGCTTTGAGGAAGCTCTTACCGTAGCCTCTGCCAAGTACAGCCTTCTGCCTCTCTCAAATACTCACTTACCTGTGAGACCTTGTCTTTCCTTTGGAGAGACAGAGAGCCCTTTTCCTGAAGGGAAACTGTCCGTGCTCTGTTCTTCTTTGGCACACAGGGAAATGCCTTCACGGCTGGTGTGCGGCCTTTACCCACTCGAGGGAGGGCAGGTTCCCATTTACTTTGGTGGTGGCACTCCTGCAGCGCTGTGGGCCATGACTGTGCTTCAGAGACAGTAATCTACCCTTTCTATTGGAAGAGGGCACGCACGGAATGGGAAATCTCTGTTCTCTGGGAGAGGTTGGTGGTGCTACTGCGCCTGTGTATTTGGTGCCTCCCTGCCCACTAGCAATGTTTATGCTCGGCACTGCGGGGAGAAACATTGTGCAGCTAAGCTCACTTAGGATGTACAAGTGTCAGAATTCCTTTGCGGGGCACCATCCAGATATCACATTCGTAGCATGCGGGTCATTTCCTGCTAAGCTCTGCTTTCGCAGCCAGCTTCAAGGTGTTCCTGTTGTGGATAGCCTCTCGTGCAGATGCCGCTGGAGACGGACTCTGCTTTTATGCTCTTTGACAAGGCTGCTTTGAGGAAGCTCTTACCGTAGCCTCTGCCAAGTACAGCCTTCTGCCTCTCTCAAATACTCACTTACCTGTGAGACCTTGTCTTTCCTTTGGAGAGACAGAGAGCCCTTTTCCTGAAGGGAAACTGTCCGTGCTCTGTTCTTCTTTGGCACACAGGGAAATGCCTTCACGGCTGGTGTGCGGCCTTTACCCACTCGAGGGAGGGCAGGTTCCCATTTACTTTGGTGGTGGCACTCCTGCAGTGCTCTGGGCCATGACTGTGCTTCAAAGACAGTAATCTAACCTTTCCATTGGAAGAGGGCAGGCACGGAATGGGAAATCTCTATTCTCTGGGAGAGGTTGGTGGTGCTACTGCGCCTGTGTATTTGGTGCCCCCCTGCCCACTAGCAATGTTTCTGCTCGCCACTGCGGGGAGAAACATTGTGCAGCTAAGCTCACTTAGGATGTACAAGTGTCAGAATTCCTTTGCGGGGCACCATCCAGATATCACATTAGTAGCATGCGGGTCCTTTCCTGCTAAGCTCTGCATTCGCAGCCAGCTTCAAGGTGTTCCTGTTGTGGATAGACTCTCGTGCAGATGCCGCTGGAGACGGCCTCTGCTTCTATGCTCTTTGACAAGGCTGCTTTGAGGAAGCTCTTACCGTAGCCTCTGCCAAGTACAGCCTTCTCCCTCTCTCAAATACTCACTTACCTGTGAGACCTTGTCTTTCCTTTGGAGAGACAGAGAGCCCTTTTCCTGAAGGGAAACTGTCCGTGCTCTGTTCTTCTTTTGCACACAGGAAAATGCCTTCACGGCTGGTGTGCGGCCTTTACCCACTCGAGGGAGGGCAGGTTCCCATTTACTTTGGAGGTGGCACTCCTGCAGCGCTGTGGGCCATGACTGTGCTTCAAAGACAGTAATCTACCCTTTCCATTGGAAGAGGGCACGCACGGAATGGGAAATCTCTGTTCTCTGGGAGAGGTTGGTGGTGCTACTGCGCCTGTGTATTTGGTGCCCCCCTGCCCACTAGCAATGTTTCTGCTCGCCACTGCGGGGAGAAACATTGTGCAGCTAAGCTCACTTAGGATGTACAAGTGTCAGAATTCCTTTGCGGGGCACCATCCAGATATCACATTCTTAGCATGCGGGTCCTTTCCTGCTAAGCTCTGCATTCGCAGCCAGCTTCAAGGTGTTCCTGTTGTGGATAGACTCTCGTGCAAATGCCGCTGGAGACGGCCTCTGCTTCTATGCTCTTTGAGAAGGCTGCTTTGCGGAAGCTCTTACCATAGCCTCTGCCAAGTACAGCCTTCTGCATCTCTCAAATACTCACTTACCTGTGAGACCTTGTCTTTCCTTTGGAGAGACAGAGAGCCCTTTTCCTGAAGGGAAACTGTCCGTGCTCTGTTCTTCTTTTGCACACAGGAAAATGCCTTCACGGCTGGTGTGCGGCCTTTACCCACTCGAGGGAGGGCAGGTTCCCATTTACTTTGGAGGTGGCACTCCTGCAGCGCTGTGGGCCATGACTGTGCTTCAAAGACAGTAATCTACCCTTTCCATTGGAAGAGGGCACGCACGGAATGGGAAATCTCTGTTCTCTGGGAGAGGTGGGTGGTGCTACTGAGCCTGTGTATTTGGTGCCCCCCTGGCCACTAGCAATGTTTCTGCTCGCCACTGCGGGGAGAAACATTGTGCAGCTAAGCTAACTTAGGAAGTACAAGTGTCAGAATTCCTTTGCGGGGCACCATCCAGATATCACATTCGTAGCATGCGGGTCCTTTCCTGCTAAGCTCTGCATTCGCAGCCAGCTTCAAGGTGTTCCTGTTGTGGATAGACTCTCGTGCAGATGCCGCTGGAGACGGCCTCTGCTTCTATGCTCTTTGACAAGGCTGCTTTGAGGAAGCTCTTACCGTAGCCTCTGCCAAGTACAGCCTTCTGCCTCTCTCAAATACTCACTTACCTGTGAGACCTTGTCTTTCCTTTGGAGAGACAGAGAGCCCTTTTCCTGAAGGGAAACTGTCCGTGCTCTGTTCTTCTTTTGCACACAGGAAAATGCCTTCACGGCTGGTGTGCGGCCTTTACCCACTCGAGGGAGGGCAGGTTCCCATTTACTTTGGAGGTGGCACTCCTGCAGCGCTGTGGGCCATGACTGTGCTTCAAAGACAATAATCTACCCTTTCCATTGGAAGAGGGCACGCACGGAATGGGAAATCTCTGTTCTCTGGGAGAGGTTGGTGGTGCTACTGGGCCTGTGTATTTGGTGCCCCCATGGCCACTAGCAATGTTTCTGCTCGCCACTGCGGGGAGAAACATTGTGCAGCTAAGCTCACTTAGGAAGTACAAGTGTCAGAATTCCTTTGCGAGGCACCATCCAGATATCACATTAGTAGCATGCGGGTCCTTTCCTGCTAAGCTCTGCATTCGCAGCCAGCTTCAAGGTGTTCCTGTTGTGGATAGACTCTCGTGCAGATGCCGCTGGAGACGGCCTCTGCTTCTATGCTCTTTGACAAGGCTGCTTTGAGGAAGCTCTTACCGTAGCCTCTGCCAAGTACAGCCTTCTGCCTCTCTCAAATACTCACTTACCTGTGAGACCTTGTCTTTCCTTTGGAGAGACAGAGAGCCCTTTTCCTGAAGGGAAACTGTCCGTGCTCTGTTCTTCTTTTGCACACAGGGAAATGCCTTCACGGCTGGTGTGCGGCCTTTACCCACTCTAGGGAGGGCAGGTTCCCATTTACTTTGGAGGTGGCACTCCTGCAGCGCTGTGGGCCATGTCTGTGCTTCAAAGACAGTAATCTACCCTTTCTATTGGAAGAGGGCACGCACGGAATGGGAAATCTCTGTTCTCTGGGAGAGGTTGGTGGTGCTACTGCGCCTGTGTATTTGGTGCCCCCCTGCCCACTAGCAATGTTTCTGCTCGCCACTGCGGGGAGAAACATTGTGCAGCTAAGCTCACTTAGGATGTACAAGTGTCAGAATTCCTTTGCGGGGCAACATCCAGATATCACATTAGTAGCATGCGGGTCATTTCCTGCTAAGCTCTGCATTCGCAGCCAGCTTCAAGGTGTTCCTGTTGTGGATAGACTCTTGTGCAGATGCCGCTGGAGACGGCCTCTGCTTCTATGCTCTTTGACAAGGCTGCTTTGAGGAAGCTCTTACCGTAGCCTCTGCCAAGTACAGCCTTCTGCCTCTCTCAAATACTCACTTACCTGTGAGACCTTGTCTTTCCTTTGGAGAGACAGAGAGCCCTTTACCTGAAGGGAAACTGTCCGTGCTCTGTTCTTCTTTGGCACACAGGGAAATGCCTTCACGGCTGGTGTGCGGCCTTTACCCACTCGAGGGAGGGCAGGTTCCCATTTACTTTGGTGGTGGAACTCCTGCAGCGCTGTGGGCCATGACTGTGCTTCAAAGACAGTAATCTACCCTTTCTATTGGAAGAGGGCACGCACGGAATGGGAAATCTCTGTTCTCTGGGAGAGGTTGGTGGTGCTACTGCGCCTGTGTATTTGGTGCCTCCCTGCCCACTAGCAATGTTTCTGCTCGGCACTGCGGGGAGAAACATTGTGCAGCTAAGCTCACTTAGGATGTACAAGTGTCAGAATTCCTTTGCGGGGCACCATCCAGATATCACATTCGTAGCATGCGGGTCATTTCCTGCTAAGCTCTGCATTCGCAGCCAGCTTCAAGGTGTTCCTGTTGTGGATAGACTCTCGTGCAGATGCCGCTGGAGACGGACTCTGCTTTTATGCTCTTTGACAAGGCTGCTTTGAGGAAGCTCTTACCGTAGCCTCTGCCAAGTACAGCCTTCTGCCTCTCTCAAATACTCACTTACCTGTGAGACCTTGTCTTTCCTTTGGAGAGACAGAGAGCCCTTTTCCTGAAGGGAAACTGTCCGTGCTCTGTTCTTCTTTTGCACACAGGGAAATGCCTTCACGGCTGGTGTGCGGCCTTTACCCACTCGAGGGAGGGCAGGTTCCCATTTACTTTGGTGGTGGCACTCCTGCAGCGCTCTGGGCCATGACTGTGCTTCAAAGACAGTAATCTACCCTTTCCATTGGAAGAGGGCAGGCACGGAATGGGAAATCTCTATTCTCTGGGAGAGGTTGGTGGTGCTACTGCGCCTGTGTATTTGCTGCCCCCCTGCCCACTAGCAATGTTTCTGCTCGCCACTGCGGGGAGAAACATTGTGCAGCTAAGCTCACTTAGGATGTACAAGTGCCAGAATTCCTTTGTGGGGCACCATTCAGATATCACATTCGTATCATGCGGGTCCTTTCCTGCTAAGCTCTGCATTCGCAGCCAGCTTCAAGGTGTTCCTCTTGTGGATAGACTCTCGTGCAGATGCCGCTGGAGACGGCCTCTGCTTCTATGCTCTTTGACAAGGCTGCTTTGCGGAAGCTCTTACCGTAGCCTCTGCCAAGTACAGCCTTCTGCCTCTCTCAAATACTCACTTACCTGTGAGACCTTGTCTTTCCTTTGGAGAGACAGAGAGCCCTTTTCCTGAAGGGAAACTGTCCGTGCTCTGTTCTTCTTTGGCACACAGGAAAATGCCTTCACGGCTGGTGTGCGGCCTTTACCCACTCGAGGGAGGGCAGGTTCCCATTTACTTTGGTGGTGGCACTCCTGCAGCGCTGTGGGCCATGACTGTGCTTCAGAGACAGTAATCTACCCTTTCTATTGGAAGAGGGCACGCACGGAATGGGAAATCTCTGTTCTCTGGGAGAGGTTGGTGGTGCTACTGCGCCTGTGTATTTGGTGCCTCCCTGCCCACTAGCAATGTTTATGCTCGGCACTGCGGGGAGAAACATTGTGCAGCTAAGCTCACTTAGGATGTACAAGTGTCAGAATTCCTTTGCGGGGCACCATCCAGATATCACATTCGTAGCATGCGGGTCATTTCCTGCTAAGCTCTGCTTTCGCAGCCAGCTTCAAGGTGTTCCTGTTGTGGATAGCCTCTCGTGCAGATGCCGCTGGAGACGGACTCTGCTTTTATGCTCTTTGACAAGGCTGCTTTGAGGAAGCTCTTACCGTAGCCTCTGCCAAGTACAGCCTTCTGCCTCTCTCAAATACTCACTTACCTGTGAGACCTTGTCTTTCCTTTGGAGAGACAGAGAGCCCTTTTCCTGAAGGGAAACTGTCCGTGCTCTGTTCTTCTTTGGCACACAGGGAAATGCCTTCACGGCTGGTGTGCGGCCTTTACCCACTCGAGGGAGGGCAGGTTCCCATTTACTTTGGTGGTGGCACTCCTGCAGTGCTCTGGGCCATGACTGTGCTTCAAAGACAGTAATCTAACCTTTCCATTGGAAGAGGGCAGGCACGGAATGGGAAATCTCTATTCTCTGGGAGAGGTTGGTGGTGCTACTGCGCCTGTGTATTTGGTGCCCCCCTGCCCACTAGCAATGTTTCTGCTCGCCACTGCGGGGAGAAACATTGTGCAGCTAAGCTCACTTAGGATGTACAAGTGTCAGAATTCCTTTGCGGGGCACCATCCAGATATCACATTAGTAGCATGCGGGTCCTTTCCTGCTAAGCTCTGCATTCGCAGCCAGCTTCAAGGTGTTCCTGTTGTGGATAGACTCTCGTGCAGATGCCGCTGGAGACGGCCTCTGCTTCTATGCTCTTTGACAAGGCTGCTTTGAGGAAGCTCTTACCGTAGCCTCTGCCAAGTACAGCCTTCTCCCTCTCTCAAATACTCACTTACCTGTGAGACCTTGTCTTTCCTTTGGAGAGACAGAGAGCCCTTTTCCTGAAGGGAAACTGTCCGTGCTCTGTTCTTCTTTTGCACACAGGAAAATGCCTTCACGGCTGGTGTGCGGCCTTTACCCACTCGAGGGAGGGCAGGTTCCCATTTACTTTGGAGGTGGCACTCCTGCAGCGCTGTGGGCCATGACTGTGCTTCAAAGACAGTAATCTACCCTTTCCATTGGAAGAGGGCACGCACGGAATGGGAAATCTCTGTTCTCTGGGAGAGGTTGGTGGTGCTACTGCGCCTGTGTATTTGGTGCCCCCCTGCCCACTAGCAATGTTTCTGCTCGCCACTGCGGGGAGAAACATTGTGCAGCTAAGCTCACTTAGGATGTACAAGTGTCAGAATTCCTTTGCGGGGCACCATCCAGATATCACATTCTTAGCATGCGGGTCCTTTCCTGCTAAGCTCTGCATTCGCAGCCAGCTTCAAGGTGTTCCTGTTGTGGATAGACTCTCGTGCAAATGCCGCTGGAGACGGCCTCTGCTTCTATGCTCTTTGAGAAGGCTGCTTTGCGGAAGCTCTTACCATAGCCTCTGCCAAGTACAGCCTTCTGCATCTCTCAAATACTCACTTACCTGTGAGACCTTGTCTTTCCTTTGGAGAGACAGAGAGCCCTTTTCCTGAAGGGAAACTGTCCGTGCTCTGTTCTTCTTTTGCACACAGGAAAATGCCTTCACGGCTGGTGTGCGGCCTTTACCCACTCGAGGGAGGGCAGGTTCCCATTTACTTTGGAGGTGGCACTCCTGCAGCGCTGTGGGCCATGACTGTGCTTCAAAGACAGTAATCTACCCTTTCCATTGGAAGAGGGCACGCACGGAATGGGAAATCTCTGTTCTCTGGGAGAGGTGGGTGGTGCTACTGAGCCTGTGTATTTGGTGCCCCCCTGGCCACTAGCAATGTTTCTGCTCGCCACTGCGGGGAGAAACATTGTGCAGCTAAGCTAACTTAGGAAGTACAAGTGTCAGAATTCCTTTGCGGGGCACCATCCAGATATCACATTCGTAGCATGCGGGTCCTTTCCTGCTAAGCTCTGCATTCGCAGCCAGCTTCAAGGTGTTCCTGTTGTGGATAGACTCTCGTGCAGATGCCGCTGGAGACGGCCTCTGCTTCTATGCTCTTTGACAAGGCTGCTTTGAGGAAGCTCTTACCGTAGCCTCTGCCAAGTACAGCCTTCTGCCTCTCTCAAATACTCACTTACCTGTGAGACCTTGTCTTTCCTTTGGAGAGACAGAGAGCCCTTTTCCTGAAGGGAAACTGTCCGTGCTCTGTTCTTCTTTTGCACACAGGAAAATGCCTTCACGGCTGGTGTGCGGCCTTTACCCACTCGAGGGAGGGCAGGTTCCCATTTACTTTGGAGGTGGCACTCCTGCAGCGCTGTGGGCCATGACTGTGCTTCAAAGACAATAATCTACCCTTTCCATTGGAAGAGGGCACGCACGGAATGGGAAATCTCTGTTCTCTGGGAGAGGTTGGTGGTGCTACTGGGCCTGTGTATTTGGTGCCCCCATGGCCACTAGCAATGTTTCTGCTCGCCACTGCGGGGAGAAACATTGTGCAGCTAAGCTCACTTAGGAAGTACAAGTGTCAGAATTCCTTTGCGAGGCACCATCCAGATATCACATTAGTAGCATGCGGGTCCTTTCCTGCTAAGCTCTGCATTCGCAGCCAGCTTCAAGGTGTTCCTGTTGTGGATAGACTCTCGTGCAGATGCCGCTGGAGACGGCCTCTGCTTCTATGCTCTTTGACAAGGCTGCTTTGAGGAAGCTCTTACCGTAGCCTCTGCCAAGTACAGCCTTCTGCCTCTCTCAAATACTCACTTACCTGTGAGACCTTGTCTTTCCTTTGGAGAGACAGAGAGCCCTTTTCCTGAAGGGAAACTGTCCGTGCTCTGTTCTTCTTTTGCACACAGGGAAATGCCTTCACGGCTGGTGTGCGGCCTTTACCCACTCTAGGGAGGGCAGGTTCCCATTTACTTTGGAGGTGGCACTCCTGCAGCGCTGTGGGCCATGTCTGTGCTTCAAAGACAGTAATCTACCCTTTCTATTGGAAGAGGGCACGCACGGAATGGGAAATCTCTGTTCTCTGGGAGAGGTTGGTGGTGCTACTGCGCCTGTGTATTTGGTGCCCCCCTGCCCACTAGCAATGTTTCTGCTCGCCACTGCGGGGAGAAACATTGTGCAGCTAAGCTCACTTAGGATGTACAAGTGTCAGAATTCCTTTGCGGGGCAACATCCAGATATCACATTAGTAGCATGCGGGTCATTTCCTGCTAAGCTCTGCATTCGCAGCCAGCTTCAAGGTGTTCCTGTTGTGGATAGACTCTTGTGCAGATGCCGCTGGAGACGGCCTCTGCTTCTATGCTCTTTGACAAGGCTGCTTTGAGGAAGCTCTTACCGTAGCCTCTGCCAAGTACAGCCTTCTGCCTCTCTCAAATACTCACTTACCTGTGAGACCTTGTCTTTCCTTTGGAGAGACAGAGAGCCCTTTACCTGAAGGGAAACTGTCCGTGCTCTGTTCTTCTTTGGCACACAGGGAAATGCCTTCACGGCTGGTGTGCGGCCTTTACCCACTCGAGGGAGGGCAGGTTCCCATTTACTTTGGTGGTGGAACTCCTGCAGCGCTGTGGGCCATGACTGTGCTTCAAAGACAGTAATCTACCCTTTCTATTGGAAGAGGGCACGCACGGAATGGGAAATCTCTGTTCTCTGGGAGAGGTTGGTGGTGCTACTGCGCCTGTGTATTTGGTGCCTCCCTGCCCACTAGCAATGTTTCTGCTCGGCACTGCGGGGAGAAACATTGTGCAGCTAAGCTCACTTAGGATGTACAAGTGTCAGAATTCCTTTGCGGGGCACCATCCAGATATCACATTCGTAGCATGCGGGTCATTTCCTGCTAAGCTCTGCATTCGCAGCCAGCTTCAAGGTGTTCCTGTTGTGGATAGACTCTCGTGCAGATGCCGCTGGAGACGGACTCTGCTTTTATGCTCTTTGACAAGGCTGCTTTGAGGAAGCTCTTACCGTAGCCTCTGCCAAGTACAGCCTTCTGCCTCTCTCAAATACTCACTTACCTGTGAGACCTTGTCTTTCCTTTGGAGAGACAGAGAGCCCTTTTCCTGAAGGGAAACTGTCCGTGCTCTGTTCTTCTTTTGCACACAGGGAAATGCCTTCACGGCTGGTGTGCGGCCTTTACCCACTCGAGGGAGGGCAGGTTCCCATTTACTTTGGTGGTGGCACTCCTGCAGCGCTCTGGGCCATGACTGTGCTTCAAAGACAGTAATCTACCCTTTCCATTGGAAGAGGGCAGGCACGGAATGGGAAATCTCTATTCTCTGGGAGAGGTTGGTGGTGCTACTGCGCCTGTGTATTTGCTGCCCCCCTGCCCACTAGCAATGTTTCTGCTCGCCACTGCGGGGAGAAACATTGTGCAGCTAAGCTCACTTAGGATGTACAAGTGCCAGAATTCCTTTGTGGGGCACCATTCAGATATCACATTCGTATCATGCGGGTCCTTTCCTGCTAAGCTCTGCATTCGCAGCCAGCTTCAAGGTGTTCCTCTTGTGGATAGACTCTCGTGCAGATGCCGCTGGAGACGGCCTCTGCTTCTATGCTCTTTGACAAGGCTGCTTTGCGGAAGCTCTTACCGTAGCCTCTGCCAAGTACAGCCTTCTGCCTCTCTCAAATACTCACTTACCTGTGAGACCTTGTCTTTCCTTTGGAGAGACAGAGAGCCCTTTTCCTGAAGGGAAACTGTCCGTGCTCTGTTCTTCTTTTGCACACAGGAAAATGCCTTCACGGCTGGTGTGCGGCCATTACCCACTCGAGGGAGGGCAGGTTCCCATTTACTTTGGAGGTGGCACTCCTGCAGTGCTGTGGGCCATGACTGTGCTTCAAAGACAGTAATCTACCCTTTCCATTGGAAGAGGGCACGCACGGAATGGGAAATCTCTGTTCTCTGGGAGAGGTTGGTGGTGCTACTGCGCCTGTGTATTTGGTGCCCCCCTGCCCACTAGCAATGTTTCTGCTCGCCACTGCGGGGAGAAACATTGTGCAGCTAAGCTCACTTAGGATGTACAAGTGTCAGAATTCCTTTGCGGGGCGCCATCCAGATATCACATTCGTAGCATGCGGGTCCTTTCCTGCTAAGCTCTGCATTCGCAGCCAGCTTCAAGGTGTTCCTGTTGTGGATAGCCTCTCGTGCAGATGCCGCTGGAGACGGCCTCTGCTTCTATGCTCTTTGACAAGGCTGCTTTGCGGAAGCTCTTACCGTAGCCTCTGCCAAGTACAGCCTTCTGCATCTCTCAAATACTCACTTACCTGTGAGACCTTGTCTTTCCTTTGGAGAGACAGAGAGCCGTTTTCCTGAAGGGAAACTGTCCGTGCTCTGTTCTTCTTTTGCACACAGGAAAATGCCTTCACGGCTGGTGTGCGGCCTTTACCCACTCGAGGGAGGGCAGGTTCCCATTTACTTTGGAGGTGGCACTCCTGCAGCGCTGTGGGCCATGACTGTGCTTCAAAGACAATAATCTACCCTTTCCATTGGAAGAAGGCACGCAGGGAATGGGAAATCTCTGTTCTCTGGGAGAGGTGGGTGGTGCTACTGGGCCTGTGTATTTGGTGCCCCCCTGGCCACTAGCAATGTTTCTGCTCGCCACTGCGGGGAGAAACATTGTGCAGCTAAGCTAACTTAGGAAGTACAAGTGTCAGAATTCCTTTGCGGGGCACCATCCAGATATCACATTCGTAGCATGCGGGTCCTTTCCTGCTAAGCTCTGCATTCGCAGCCAGCTTCAAGGTGTTCCTGTTGTGGATAGACTCTCGTGCAGATGCCGCTGGAGACGGCCTCTGCTTCTATGCTCTTTGACAAGGCTGCTTTGAGGAAGCTCTTACCGTAGCCTCTGCCAAGTACAGCCTTCTGCCTCTCTCAAATACTCACTTACCTGTGAGACCTTGTCTTTCCTTTAGAGACAGAGAGCCCTTTTCCTGAAGGGAAACTGTCCGTGCTCTGTTCTTCTTTTGCACACAGGGAAATGCCTTCACGGCTGGTGTGCGGCCTTTACCCACTCGAGGGAGGGCAGGTTCCCATTTACTTTGGAGGTGGCACTCCTGCAGCGCTGTGGGCCATGACTGTGCTTCAAAGACAGTAATCTACCCTTTCCATTGGAAGAGGGCACGCACGGAATGGGAAATCTCTGTTCTCTGGGAGAGGTGGGTGGTGCTACTGCGCCTGTGTATTTGGTGCCCCCCTGCCCACTAGCAATGTTTCTGCTCGCCACTGCGGGGAGAAACATTGTGCAGCTAAGCTCACTTAGGATGTACAAGTGTCAGAATTCCTTTGCGGGGCACCATCCAGATATCACATTAGTAGCATGCGGGTCATTTCCTGCTAAGCTCTGCATTCGCAGCCAGCTTCAAGGTGTTCCTGTTGTGGATAGACTCTTGTGCAGATGCCGCTGGAGACGGCCTCTGCTTCTATGCTCTTTGAGAAGGCTGCTTTGAGGAAGCTCTTACCGTAGCCTCTGCCAAGTACAGCCTTCTGCCTCTCTCAAATACTCACTTACCTGTGAGACCTTGTCTTTCCTTTGGAGAGACAGAGAGCCCTTTTCCTGAAGGGAAACTGTCCGTGCTCTGTTCTTCTTTTGCACACAGGGAAATGCCTTCACGGCTGGTGTGCGGCCTTTACCCACTCGAGGGAGGGCAGGTTCCCATTTACTTTGGTGGTGGCACTCCTGCAGCGCTCTGGGCCATGACTGTGCTTCAAAGACAGTAATCTACCCTTTCCATTGGAAGAGGGCAGGCACGGAATGGGAAATCTCTATTCTCTGGGAGAGGTTTGTGGTGCTACTGCGCCTGTGTATTTGGTGCCCCCCTGCCCACTAGCAATGTTTCTGCTCGCCACTGCGGGGAGAAACATTGTGCAGCTAAGCTCACTTAGGATGTACAAGTGCCAGAATTCCTTTGTGGGGCACCATTCAGATATCACATTCGTAGCATGCGGGTCCTTTCCTGCTAAGCTCTGCATTCGCAGCCAGCTTCAAGGTGTTCCTCTTGTGGATAGACTCTCGTGCAGATGCCGCTGGAGACGGCCTCTGCTTCTATGCTCTTTGACAAGGCTGCTTTGCGGAAGCTCTTACCGTAGCCTCTGCCAAGTACAGCCTTCTGCCTCTCTCAAATACTCACTTACCTGTGAGACCTTGTCTTTCCTTTGGAGAGACAGAGAGCCCTTTTCCTGAAGGGAAACTGTCCGTGCTCTGTTCTTCTTTTGCACACAGGAAAATGCCTTCACGGCTGGTGTGCGGCCTTTACCCACTCGAGGGAGGGCAGGTTCCCATTTACTTTGGAGGTGGCACTCCTGCAGTGCTGTGGGCCATGACTGTGCTTCAAAGAAAGTCATCTACCTTTTCCATTGGAAGAGGGCACGCACGGAATGGGAAATCTCTGTTCTCTGGGAGAGGTGTGTGGTGCTACTGCGCCTGTGTATTTGGTGCCCCCCTGCCCACTAGCAATGTTTCTGCTCGCCACTGCGGGGAGAAACATTGTGCAGCGAAGCTCACTTAGGATGTACAAGTGTCAGAATTCCTTTGCGGGGCGCCATCCAGATATCACATTCGTAGCATGCGGGTCCTTTCCTGCTAAGCTCTGCATTCGCAGCCAGCTTCAAGGTGTTCCTGTTGTGGATAGCCTCTCGTGCAGATGCCGCTGGAGACGGCCTCTGCTTCTATGCTCTTTGACAAGGCTGCTTTGAGGAAGCTCTTACCGTAGCCTCTGCCAAGTACAGCCTTCTGCCTCTCTCAAATACTCACTTACCTGTGAGACCTTGTCTTTCCTTTGGAGAGACAGAGAGCCCTTTACCTGAAGGGAAACTGTCCGTGCTCTGTTCTTCTTTGGCACACAGGGAAATGCCTTCACGGCTGGTGTACGGCCTTTACCCACTCGAGGGAGGGCAGGTTCCCATTTACTTTGGTAGTGGAACTCCTGCAGCGCTGTGGGCCATGACTGTGCTTCAAAGACAGTAATCTACCCTTTCTATTGGAAGAGGGCACGCACGGAATGGGAAATCTCTGTTCTCTGGGAGAGGTTGGTGGTGCTACTGCGCCTGTGTATTTGGTGCCTCCCTGCCCACTAGCAATGTTTCTGCTCGGCACTGCGGGGAGAAACATTGTGCAGCTAAGCTCACTTAGGATGTACAAGTGTCAGAATTCCTTTGCGGGGCACCATCCAGATATCACATTCGTAGCATGCGGGTCATTTCCTGCTAAGCTCTGCATTCGCAGCCAGCTTCAAGGTGTTCCTGTTGTGGATAGACTCTCGTGCAGATGCCGCTGGAGACGGACTCTGCTTTTATGCTCTTTGACAAGGCTGCTTTGAGGAAGCTCTTACCGTAGCCTCTGCCAAGTACAGCCTTCTGCCTCTCTCAAATACTCACTTACCTGTGAGACCTTGTCTTTCCTTTGGAGAGACAGAGAGCCCTTTTCCTGAAGGGAAACTGTCCGTGCTCTGTTCTTCTTTTGCACACAGGGAAATGCCTTCACGGCTGGTGTGCGGCCTTTACCCACTCGAGGGAGGGCAGGTTCCCATTTACTTTGGTGGTGGCACTCCTGCAGCGCTCTGGGCCATGACTGTGCTTCAAAGACAGTAATCTACCCTTTCCATTGGAAGAGGGCAGGCACGGAATGGGAAATCTCTATTCTCTGGGAGAGGTTGGTGGTGCTACTGCGCCTGTGTATTTGCTGCCCCCCTGCCCACTAGCAATGTTTCTGCTCGCCACTGCGGGGAGAAACATTGTGCAGCTAAGCTCACTTAGGATGTACAAGTGCCAGAATTCCTTTGTGGGGCACCATTCAGATATCACATTCGTATCATGCGGGTCCTTTCCTGCTAAGCTCTGCATTCGCAGCCAGCTTCAAGGTGTTCCTCTTGTGGATAGACTCTCGTGCAGATGCCGCTGGAGACGGCCTCTGCTTCTATGCTCTTTGACAAGGCTGCTTTGCGGAAGCTCTTACCGTAGCCTCTGCCAAGTACAGCCTTCTGCCTCTCTCAAATACTCACTTACCTGTGAGACCTTGTCTTTCCTTTGGAGAGACAGAGAGCCCTTTTCCTGAAGGGAAACTGTCCGTGCTCTGTTCTTCTTTTGCACACAGGAAAATGCCTTCACGGCTGGTGTGCGGCCATTACCCACTCGAGGGAGGGCAGGTTCCCATTTACTTTGGAGGTGGCACTCCTGCAGTGCTGTGGGCCATGACTGTGCTTCAAAGACAGTAATCTACCCTTTCCATTGGAAGAGGGCACGCACGGAATGGGAAATCTCTGTTCTCTGGGAGAGGTTGGTGGTGCTACTGCGCCTGTGTATTTGGTGCCCCCCTGCCCACTAGCAATGTTTCTGCTCGCCACTGCGGGGAGAAACATTGTGCAGCTAAGCTCACTTAGGATGTACAAGTGTCAGAATTCCTTTGCGGGGCGCCATCCAGATATCACATTCGTAGCATGCGGGTCCTTTCCTGCTAAGCTCTGCATTCGCAGCCAGCTTCAAGGTGTTCCTGTTGTGGATAGCCTCTCGTGCAGATGCCGCTGGAGACGGCCTCTGCTTCTATGCTCTTTGACAAGGCTGCTTTGCGGAAGCTCTTACCGTAGCCTCTGCCAAGTACAGCCTTCTGCATCTCTCAAATACTCACTTACCTGTGAGACCTTGTCTTTCCTTTGGAGAGACAGAGAGCCGTTTTCCTGAAGGGAAACTGTCCGTGCTCTGTTCTTCTTTTGCACACAGGAAAATGCCTTCACGGCTGGTGTGCGGCCTTTACCCACTCGAGGGAGGGCAGGTTCCCATTTACTTTGGAGGTGGCACTCCTGCAGCGCTGTGGGCCATGACTGTGCTTCAAAGACAATAATCTACCCTTTCCATTGGAAGAAGGCACGCAGGGAATGGGAAATCTCTGTTCTCTGGGAGAGGTGGGTGGTGCTACTGGGCCTGTGTATTTGGTGCCCCCCTGGCCACTAGCAATGTTTCTGCTCGCCACTGCGGGGAGAAACATTGTGCAGCTAAGCTAACTTAGGAAGTACAAGTGTCAGAATTCCTTTGCGGGGCACCATCCAGATATCACATTCGTAGCATGCGGGTCCTTTCCTGCTAAGCTCTGCATTCGCAGCCAGCTTCAAGGTGTTCCTGTTGTGGATAGACTCTCGTGCAGATGCCGCTGGAGACGGCCTCTGCTTCTATGCTCTTTGACAAGGCTGCTTTGAGGAAGCTCTTACCGTAGCCTCTGCCAAGTACAGCCTTCTGCCTCTCTCAAATACTCACTTACCTGTGAGACCTTGTCTTTCCTTTAGAGACAGAGAGCCCTTTTCCTGAAGGGAAACTGTCCGTGCTCTGTTCTTCTTTTGCACACAGGGAAATGCCTTCACGGCTGGTGTGCGGCCTTTACCCACTCGAGGGAGGGCAGGTTCCCATTTACTTTGGAGGTGGCACTCCTGCAGCGCTGTGGGCCATGACTGTGCTTCAAAGACAGTAATCTACCCTTTCCATTGGAAGAGGGCACGCACGGAATGGGAAATCTCTGTTCTCTGGGAGAGGTGGGTGGTGCTACTGCGCCTGTGTATTTGGTGCCCCCCTGCCCACTAGCAATGTTTCTGCTCGCCACTGCGGGGAGAAACATTGTGCAGCTAAGCTCACTTAGGATGTACAAGTGTCAGAATTCCTTTGCGGGGCACCATCCAGATATCACATTAGTAGCATGCGGGTCATTTCCTGCTAAGCTCTGCATTCGCAGCCAGCTTCAAGGTGTTCCTGTTGTGGATAGACTCTTGTGCAGATGCCGCTGGAGACGGCCTCTGCTTCTATGCTCTTTGAGAAGGCTGCTTTGAGGAAGCTCTTACCGTAGCCTCTGCCAAGTACAGCCTTCTGCCTCTCTCAAATACTCACTTACCTGTGAGACCTTGTCTTTCCTTTGGAGAGACAGAGAGCCCTTTTCCTGAAGGGAAACTGTCCGTGCTCTGTTCTTCTTTTGCACACAGGGAAATGCCTTCACGGCTGGTGTGCGGCCTTTACCCACTCGAGGGAGGGCAGGTTCCCATTTACTTTGGTGGTGGCACTCCTGCAGCGCTCTGGGCCATGACTGTGCTTCAAAGACAGTAATCTACCCTTTCCATTGGAAGAGGGCAGGCACGGAATGGGAAAATCTCTATTCTCTGGGAGAGGTTTGTGGTGCTACTGCGCCTGTGTATTTGGTGCCCCCCTGCCCACTAGCAATGTTTCTGCTCGCCACTGCGGGGAGAAACATTGTGCAGCTAAGCTCACTTAGGATGTACAAGTGCCAGAATTCCTTTGTGGGGCACCATTCAGATATCACATTCGTAGCATGCGGGTCCTTTCCTGCTAAGCTCTGCATTCGCAGCCAGCTTCAAGGTGTTCCTCTTGTGGATAGACTCTCGTGCAGATGCCGCTGGAGACGGCCTCTGCTTCTATGCTCTTTGACAAGGCTGCTTTGCGGAAGCTCTTACCGTAGCCTCTGCCAAGTACAGCCTTCTGCCTCTCTCAAATACTCACTTACCTGTGAGACCTTGTCTTTCCTTTGGAGAGACAGAGAGCCCTTTTCCTGAAGGGAAACTGTCCGTGCTCTGTTCTTCTTTTGCACACAGGAAAATGCCTTCACGGCTGGTGTGCGGCCTTTACCCACTCGAGGGAGGGCAGGTTCCCATTTACTTTGGAGGTGGCACTCCTGCAGTGCTGTGGGCCATGACTGTGCTTCAAAGAAAGTCATCTACCTTTTCCATTGGAAGAGGGCACGCACGGAATGGGAAATCTCTGTTCTCTGGGAGAGGTGTGTGGTGCTACTGCGCCTGTGTATTTGGTGCCCCCCTGCCCACTAGCAATGTTTCTGCTCGCCACTGCGGGGAGAAACATTGTGCAGCGAAGCTCACTTAGGATGTACAAGTGTCAGAATTCCTTTGCGGGGCGCCATCCAGATATCACATTCGTAGCATGCGGGTCCTTTCCTGCTAAGCTCTGCATTCGCAGCCAGCTTCAAGGTGTTCCTGTTGTGGATAGCCTCTCGTGCAGATGCCGCTGGAGACGGCCTCTGCTTCTATGCTCTTTGACAAGGCTGCTTTGAGGAAGCTCTTACCGTAGCCTCTGCCAAGTACAGCCTTCTGCCTCTCTCAAATACTCACTTACCTGTGAGACCTTGTCTTTCCTTTGGAGAGACAGAGAGCCCTTTACCTGAAGGGAAACTGTCCGTGCTCTGTTCTTCTTTGGCACACAGGGAAATGCCTTCACGGCTGGTGTACGGCCTTTACCCACTCGAGGGAGGGCAGGTTCCCATTTACTTTGGTAGTGGAACTCCTGCAGCGCTGTGGGCCATGACTGTGCTTCAAAGACAGTAATCTACCCTTTCTATTGGAAGAGGGCACGCACGGAATGGGAAATCTCTGTTCTCTGGGAGAGGTTGGTGGTGCTACTGCGCCTGTGTATTTGGTGCCCCCCTGCCCACTAGCAATGTTTCTGCTCGGCACTGCGGGGAGAAACATTGTGCAGCTAAGCTCACTTAGGATGTACAAGTGTCAGAATTCCTTTGCGGGGCACCATCCAGATATCACATTCGTAGCATGCGGGTCCTTTCCTGCTAAGCTCTGCATTCGCAGCCAGCTTCAAGGTGTTCCTGTTGTGGATAGCCTCTCGTGCAGATGCCGCTGGAGACGGCCTCTGCTTCTATGCTCTTTGACAAGGCTGCTTTGCGGAAGCTCTTACCGTAGCCTCTGCCAAGTACAGCCTTCTGCATCTCTCAAATGCTCACTTACCTGTGAGACCTTGTCTTTCCTTTGGAGAGACAGAGAGCCCTTTTCCTGAAGGGAAACTGTCCGTGCTCTGTTCTTCTTTTGCACACAGGAAAATGCCTTCACGGCTGGTGTGCGGCCTTTACCCACTCGAGGGAGGGCAGGTTCCCATTTACTTTGGAGGTGGCACTCCTGCAGCGCTGTGGGCCATGACTGTGCTTCAAAGACAATAATCTACCCTTTCCATTGGAAGAAGGCACGCAGGGAATGGGAAATCTCTGTTCTCTGGGAGAGGTGGGTGGTGCTACTGGGCCTGTGTATTTGGTGCCCCCCTGGCCACTAGCAATGTTTCTGCTCGCCACTGCGGGGAGAAACATTGTGCAGCTAAGCTAACTTAGGAAGTACAAGTGTCAGAATTCCTTTGCGGGGCACCATCCAGATATCACATTCGTAGCATGCGGGTCCTTTCCTGCTAAGCTCTGCATTCGCAGCCAGCTTCAAGGTGTTCCTGTTGTGGATAGACTCTCGTGCAGATGCCGCTGGAGACGGCCTCTGCTTCTATGCTCTTTGACAAGGCTGCTTTGAGGAAGCTCTTACCGTAGCCTCTGCCAAGTACAGCCTTCTGCCTCTCTCAAATACTCACTTACCTGTGAGACCTTGTCTTTCCTTTAGAGACAGAGAGCCCTTTTCCTGAAGGGAAACTGTCCGTGCTCTGTTGTTCTTTTGCACACAGGGAAATGCCTTCACGGCTGTTGTGCGGCCTTTACCCACTCGAGGGAGGGCAGGTTCCCATTTACTTTGGAGGTGGCACTCCTGCAGCGCTGTGGGCCATGACTGTGCTTCAAAGAAAGTCATCTACCCTTTCTATTGGAAGAGGGCACGCACGGAATGGGAAATCTCTGTTCTCTGGGAGAGGTTGGTGGTGCTACTGCGCCTGTGTATTTGGTGCCCCCCTGCCCACTAGCAATGTTTCTGCTCACCACTGCGGGGAGAAACATTGTGCAGCTAAGCTCACTTAGGAAGTACAAGTGTCAGAATTCCTTTGCGGGGCACCATCCAGATATCACATTCGTAGCATGCGGGTCCTTTCCTGCTAAGCTCTGCATTCGCAGCCAGCTTCAAGGTGTTCCTGTTGTGGATAGACTCTCGTGCAGATGCCGCTGGAGACGACCTCTGCTTCTATGCTCTTTGACAAGGCTGCTTTGAGGAAGCTCTTACCGTAGCCTCTGCCAAGTACAGCCTTCTGCCTCTCTCAAATACTCACTTACCTGTGAGACCTTGTCTTTCCTTTGGAGAAACAGAGAGCCCTTTTCCTGAAGGGAAACTGTCCGTGCTCTGTTCTTCTTTTGCACACAGGGAAATGCCTTCACGGCTGGTGTGCGGCCTTTACCCACTCGAGGGAGGGCAGGTTCCCATTTACTTTGGAGGTGGAACTCCTGCAGCGCTGTGGGCCATGACTGTGCTTCAAAGACAGTAATCTACCCTTTCCATTGGAAGAGGGCACGCACGGAATGGGAAATCTCTGTTCTCTGGGAGAGGTTGGTGGTGCTACTGCGCCTGTGTATTTGATGCCCCCCTGCCCACTAGCAATGTTTCTGCTCGCCACTGCGGGGAGAAACATTGTGCAGCTAAGCTCACTTAGGATGTACAAGTGTCAGAATTCCTTTGCGGGGCACCATCCAGATATCACATTAGTAGCATGCGGGTCATTTCCTGCTAAGCTCTGCTTTCGCAGCCAGCTTCAAGGTGTTCCTGTTGTGGATAGACTCTTGTGCAGATGCCGCTGGAGACGGCCTCTGCTTCTATGCTCTTTGACAAGGCTGCTTTGAGGAAGCTCTTACCGTAGCCTCTGCCAAGTACAGCCTTCTGCCTCTCTCAAATACTCACTTACCTGTGAGACCTTGTCTTTCCTTTGGAGAGACAGAGAGCCCTTTACCTGAAGGGAAACTGTCCGTGCTCTGTTCTTCTTTGGCACACAGGGAAATGCCTTCACGGCTGGTGTGCGGCCTTTACCCACTCGAGGGAGGGCAGGTTCCCATTTACTTTGGTGGTGGAACTCCTGCAGCGCTGTGGGCCATGACTGTGCTTCAAAGACAGTAATCTACCCTTTCTATTGGAAGAGGGCACGCACGGAATGGGAAATCTCTGTTCTCTGGGAGAGGTTGGTGGTGCTACTGCGCCTGTGTATTTGGTGCCTCCCTGCCCACTAGCAATGTTTCTGCTCGGCACTGCGGGGAGAAACATTGTGCAGCTAAGCTCACTTAGGATGTACAAGTGTCAGAATTCCTTTGCGGGGCACCATCCAGATATCACATTCGTAGCATGCGGGTCATTTCCTGCTAAGCTCTGCTTTCGCAGCCAGCTTCAAGGTGTTCCTGTTGTGGATAGACTCTCGTGCAGATGCCGCTGGAGACGGACTCTGCTTTTATGCTCTTTGACAAGGCTGCTTTGAGGAAGCTCTTACCGTAGCCTCTGCCAAGTACAGCCTTCTGCCTCTCTCAAATACTCACTTACCTGTGAGACCTTGTCTTTCCTTTGGAGAGACAGAGAGCCCTTTTCCTGAAGGGAAACTGTCCGTGCTCTGTTCTTCTTTTGCACACAGGGAAATGCCTTCACGGCTGGTGTGCGGCCTTTACCCACTCGAGGGAGGGCAGGTTCCCATTTACTTTGGAGGTGGCACTCCTGCAGCGCTGTGGGCCATGACTGTGCTTCAAAGAAAGTCATCTACCCTTTCTATTGGAAGAGGGCACGCACGGAATGGGAAATCTCTGTTCTCTGGGAGAGGTTGGTGGTGCTACTGCGCCTGTGTATTTGGTGCCCCCCTGCCCACTAGCAATGTTTCTGCTCGCCACTGCGGGGAGAAACATTGTGCAGCTAAGCTCACTTAGGAAGTACAAGTGTCAGAATTCCTTTGCGGGGCACCATCCAGATATCACATTCGTAGCATGCGGGTCCTTTCCTGCTAAGCTCTGCATTCGCAGCCAGCTTCAAGGTGTTCCTGTTGTGGATAGACTCTCGTGCAGATGCCGCTGGAGACGACCTCTGCTTCTATGCTCTTTGACAAGGCTGCTTTGAGGAAGCTCTTACCGTAGCCTCTGCCAAGTACAGCCTTCTGCCTCTCTCAAATACTCACTTACCTGTGAGACCTTGTCTTTCCTTTCGAGAAACAGAGAGCCCTTTTCCTGAAGGGAAACTGTCCGTGCTCTGTTCTTCTTTTGCACACAGGGAAATGCCTTCACGGCTGGTGTGCGGCCTTTACCCACTCGAGGGAGGGCAGGTTCCCATTTACTTTGGAGGTGGAACTCCTGCAGCGCTGTGGGCCATGACTGTGCTTCAAAGACAGTAATCTACCCTTTCCATTGGAAGAGGGCACGCACGGAATGGGAAATCTCTGTTCTCTGGGAGAGGTTGGTGGTGCTACTGCGCCTGTGTATTTGGTGCCCCCCTGCCCACTAGCAATGTTTCTGCTCGCCACTGCGGGGAGAAACATTGTGCAGCTAAGCTCACTTAGGATGTACAAGTGTCAGAATTCCTTTGCGGGGCACCATCCAGATATCACATTAGTAGCATGCGGGTCATTTCCTGCTAAGATCTGCTTTCGCAGCCAGCTTCAAGGTGTTCCTGTTGTGGATAGACTCTTGTGCAGATGCCGCTGGAGACGGCCTCTGCTTCTATGCTCTTTGACAAGGCTGCTTTGAGGAAGCTCTTACCGTAGCCTCTGCCAAGTACAGCCTTCTGCCTCTCTCAAATACTCACTTACCTGTGAGACCTTGTCTTTCCTTTGGAGAGACAGAGAGCCCTTTACCTGAAGGGAAACTGTCCGTGCTCTGTTCTTCTTTGGCACACAGGGAAATGCCTTCACGGCTGGTGTGCGGCCTTTACCCACTCGAGGGAGGGCAGGTTCCCATTTACTTTGGTGGTGGAATTCCTGCAGCGCTGTGGGCCATGACTGTGCTTCAAAGACAGTAATCTACCCTTTCTATTGGAAGAGGGCACGCACGGAATGGGAAATCTCTGTTCTCTGGGAGAGGTTGGTGGTGCTACTGCGCCTGTGTATTTGGTGCCTCCCTGCCCACTAGCAATGTTTCTGCTCGGCACTGCGGGGAGAAACATTGTGCAGCTAAGCTCACTTAGGATGTACAAGTGTCAGAATTCCTTTGCGGGGCACCATCCAGATATCACATTCGTAGCATGCGGGTCATTTCCTGCTAAGCTCTGCTTTCGCAGCCAGCTTCAAGGTGTTCCTGTTGTGGATAGACTCTCGTGCAGATGCCGCTGGAGACGGACTCTGCTTTTATGCTCTTTGACAAGGCTGCTTTGAGGAAGCTCTTACCGTAGCCTCTGCCAAGTACAGCCTTCTGCCTCTCTCAAATACTCACTTACCTGTGAGACCTTGTCTTTCCTTTGGAGAGACAGAGAGCCCTTTTCCTGAAGGGAAACTGTCCGTGCTCTGTTCTTCTTTTGCACACAGGGAAATGCCTTCACGGCTGGTGTGCGGCCTTTACCCACTCGAGGGAGGGCAGGTTCCCATTAACTTTGGTGGTGGCACTCCTGCAGCGCTGTGGGCCATGACTGTGCTTCAAAGACAGTAATCTACCCTTTCCATTGGAAGAGGGCAGGCACGGAATGGGAAATCTCTATTCTCTGGGAGAGGTTGGTGGTGCTACTGCGCCTGTGTATTTGGTGCCCCCCTGGCCACTAGCAATGTTTCTGCTCGCCACTGCGGGGAGAAACATTGTGCAGCTAAGCTCACTTAGGAAGTACAAGTGTCAGAATTCCTTTGCGGGGCACCATCCAGATATCACATTCGTAGCATGCGGGTCCTTTCCTGCTAAGCTCTGCATTCGCAGCCAGCTTCAAGGTGTTCCTGTTGTGGATAGACTCTCGTGCAGATGCCGCTGGAGACGGCCTCTGCTTCTATGCTCTTTGACAAGGCTGCTTTGAGGAAGCTCTTACCGTAGCCTCTGCCAAGTACAGCCTTCTGCCTCTCTCAAATACTCACTTACCTGTGAGACCTTGTCTTTCCTTTAGAGACAGAGAGCCCTTTTCCTGAAGGGAAACTGTCCGTGCTCTGTTGTTCTTTTGCACACAGGGAAATGCCTTCACGGCTGGTGTGCGGCCTTTACCCACTCGAGGGAGGGCAGGTTCCCATTTACTTTGGAGGTGGCACTCCTGCAGCGCTGTGGGCCATGACTGTGCTTCAAAGAAAGTCATCTACCCTTTCTATTGGAAGAGGGCACGCACGGAATGGGAAATCTCTGTTCTCTGGGAGAGGTTGGTGGTGCTACTGCGCCTGTGTATTTGGTGCCCCCCTGCCCACTAGCAATGTTTCTGCTCGCCACTGCGGGGAGAAACATTGTGCAGCTAAGCTCACTTAGGATGTACAAGTGTCAGAATTCCTTTGCGGGGCACCATCCAGATATCACATTAGTAGCATGCGGGTCATTTCCTGCTAAGCTCTGCATTCGCAGCCAGCTTCAAGGTGTTCCTGTTGTGGATAGACTCTTGTGCAGATGCCGCTGGAGACGGCCTCTGCTTCTATGCTCTTTGACAAGGCTGCTTTGAGGAAGCTCTTACCGTAGCCTCTGCCAAGTACAGCCTTCTGCCTCTCTCAAATACTCACTTACCTGTGAGACCTTGTCTTTCCTTTGGAGAGACAGAGAGCCCTTTTCCTGAAGGGTAACTGTCCGTGCTCTGTTCTTCTTTTGCACACAGGAAAATGCCTTCACGGCTGGTGTGCGGCCTTTACCCACTCGAGGGAGGGCAGGTTCCCATTTACTTTGGAGGTGGCACTCCTGCAGCGCTGTGGGCCATGACTGTGCTTCAAAGACAATAATCTACCCTTTCCATTGGAAGAAGGCACGCAGGGAATGGGAAATCTCTGTTCTCTGGGAGAGGTGCGTGGTGCTACTGGGCCTGTGTATTTGGTGCCCCCCTGGCCACTACCAATGTTTCTGCTCGCCACTGCGGGGAGAAACATTGTGCAGCTAAGCTAACTTAGGAAGTACAAGTGTCAGAATTCCTTTGCGGGGCACCATCCAGATATCACATTCGTAGCATGCGGGTCCTTTCCTGCTAAGCTCTGCATTCGCAGCCAGCTTCAAGGTGTTCCTGTTGTGGATAGACTCTCGTGCAGATGCCGCTGGAGACGGCCTCTGCTTCTATGCTCTTTGACAAGGCTGCTTTGAGGAAGCTCTTACCGTAGCCTCTGCCAAGTACAGCCTTCTGCCTCTCTCAAATACTCACTTACCTGTGAGACCTTGTCTTTCCTTTAGAGACAGAGAGCCCTTTTCCTGAAGGGAAACTGTCCGTGCTCTGTTGTTCTTTTGCACACAGGAAAATGCCTTCACGGCTGGTGTGCGGCCTTTACCCACTCGAGGGAGGGCAGGTTCCCATTTACTTTGGAGGTGGCACTCCTGCAGCGCTGTGGGCCATGACTGTGCTTCAAAGAAAGTCATCTACCCTTTCCATTGGAAGAAGGCACGCAGGGAATGGGAAATCTCTGTTCTCTGGGAGAGGTTGGTGGTGCTACTGCGCCTGTGTATTTGGTGCCCCCCTGCCCACTAGCAATGTTTCTGCTCGCCACTGCGGGGAGAAACATTGTGCAGCTAAGCTCACTTAGGAAGTACAAGTGTCAGAATTCCTTTGCGGGGTACCATCCAGATATCACATTCGTAGCATGCGGGTCCTTTCCTGCTAAGCTCTGCATTCGCAGCCAGCTTCAAGGTGTTCCTGTTGTGGATAGACTCTCGTGCAGATGCCGCTGGAGACGGCCTCTGCTTCTATGCTCTTTGACAAGGCTGCTTTGAGGAAGCTCTTACCGTAGCCTCTGCCAAGTACAGCCTTCTGCCTCTCTCAAATACTCACTTACCTGTGAGACCTTGTCTTTCCTTTGGAGAGACAGACAGCCCTTTTCCTGAAGGGAAACTGTCCGTGCTCTGTTCTTCTTTTGCACACAGGGAAATGCCTTCACGGCTGGTGTGCGGCCTTTACCCACTCGAGGGAGGGCAGGTTCCCATTTACTTTGGTGGTGGCACTCCTGCAGCGCTCTGGGCCATGACTGTGCTTCAAAGACAGTAATCTACCCTTTCCATTGGAAGAGGGCACGCACGGAATGGGAAATCTCTGTTCTCTGGGAGAGGTTGGTGGTGCTACTGCGCCTGTGTATTTGGTGCCCCCCTGCCCACTAGCAATGTTTCTGCTCGCCACTGCGGGGAGAAACATTGTGCAGCTAAGCTCACTTAGGATGTACAAGTGTCAGAATTCCTTTGCGGGGCACCATCCAGATATCACATTCGTAGCATGCGGGTCCTTTCCTGCTAAGCTCTGCATTCGCAGCAAGCTTCAAGGTGTTCCTGTTGTGGATAGCCTCTCGTGCAGATGCCGCTGGAGACGGCCTCTGCTTCTATGCTCTTTGACAAGGCTGCTTTGCGGAAGCTCTTACCATAGCCTCTGCCAAGTACAGCCTTCTGCATCTCTCAAATACTCACTTACCTGTGAGACCTTGTCTTTCCTTTGGAGAGACAGAGAGCCCGTTTCCTGAAGGGAAACTGTCCGTGCTCTGTTGTTCTTTTGCACACAGGAAAATGCCTTCACGGCTGGTGTGCGGCCTTTACCCACTCGAGGGAGGGCAGGTTCCCATTTACTTTGGAGGTGGCACTCCTGCAGCGCTGTGGGCCATGACTGTGCTTCAAAGACAATAATCTACCCTTTCCATTGGAAGAAGGCACGCAGGGAATGGGAAATCTCTGTTCTCTGGGAGAGGTGCGTGGTGCTACTGGGCCTGTGTATTTGGTGCCCCCCTGGCCACTAGCAATGTTTCTGCTCGCCACTGCGGGGAGAAACATTGTGCAGCTAAGCTAACTTAGGAAGTACAAGTGTCAGAATTCCTTTGCGGGGCACCATCCAGATATCACATTCGTAGCATGCGGGTCCTTTCCTGCTAAGCTCTGCATTCGCAGCCAGCTTCAAGGTGTTCCTGTTGTGGATAGACTCTCGTGCAGATGCCGCTGGAGACGGCCTCTGCTTCTATGCTCTTTGACAAGGCTGCTTTGCGGAAGCTCTTACCGTAGCCTCTGGCAAGTACAGCCTTCTGCATCTCTCAAATACTCACTTACCTGTGAGACCTTGTCTTTCCTTTGGAGAGACAGAGAGCCCTTTTCCTGAAGGGAAACTGTCCGTGCTCTGTTCTTCTTTTGCACACAGGAAAATGCCTTCACGGCTGGTGTGCGGCCTTTACCCACTCGAGGGAGGGCAGGTTCCCATTTACTTTGGAGGTGGCACTCCTGCAGTGCTGTGGGCCATGACTGTGCTTCAAAGACAGTAATCTACCCTTTCCATTGGAAGAGGGCACGCACGGAATGGGAAATCTCTGTTCTCTGGGAGAGGTTGGTGGTGCTACTGCGCCTGTGTATTTGGTGCCCCCCTGCCCACTAGCAATGTTTCTGCTCGCCACTGCGGGGAGAAACATTGTGCAGCTAAGCTCACTTAGGATGTACAAGTGTCAGAATTCCTTTGCGGGGCACCATCCAGATATCACATTCGTAGCATGCGGGTCCTTTCCTGCTAAGCTCTGCATTCGCAGCCAGCTTCAAGGTGTTCCTGTTGTGGATAGCCTCTCGTGCAGATGCCGCTGGAGACGGCCTCTGCTTCTATGCTCTTTGACAAGGCTGCTTTGCGGAAGCTCTTACCATAGCCTCTGCCAAGTACAGCCTTCTGCATCTCTCAAATACTCACTTACCTGTGAGACCTTGTCTTTCCTTTGGAGAGACAGAGAGCCCTTTTCCTGAAGGGAAACTGTCCGTGCTCTGTTCTTCTTTTGCACACAGGAAAATGCCTTCACGGCTGGTGTGCGGCCTTTACCCACTCGAGGGAGGGCAGGTTCCCATTTACTTTGGAGGTGGCACTCCTGCAGCGCTGTGGGCCATGACTGTGCTTCAAAGACAGTAATCTACCCTTTCCATTGGAAGAGGGCACGCACGGAATGGGAAATCTCTGTTCTCTGGGAGAGGTTGGTGGTGCTACTGCGCCTGTGTATTTGGTGCCCCCCTGCCCACTATCAATGTTTCTGCTCGCCACTGCGGGGAGAAACATTGTGCAGCTAAGCTCACTTAGGAAGTACAAGTGTCAGAATTCCTTTGCGGGGCACCATCCAGATATCACATTCGTAGCATGCGGGTCATTTCCTGCTAAGCTCTGCTTTCGCAGCCAGCTTCAAGGTGTTCCTGTTGTGGATAGACTCTCGTGCAGATGCCGCTGGAGACGGACTCTGCTTTTATGCTCTTTGACAAGGCTGCTTTGAGGAAGCTCTTACCGTAGCCTCTGCCAAGTACAGCCTTCTGCCTCTCTCAAATACTCACTTACCTGTGAGACCTTGTCTTTCCTTTGGAGAGACAGAGAGCCCTTTTCCTGAAGGGAAACTGTCCGTGCTCTGTTCTTCTTTTGCACACAGGGAAATGCCTTCACGGCTGGTGTGCGGCCTTTACCCACTCGAGGGAGGGCAGGTTCCCATTTACTTTGGTGGTGGCACTCCTGCAGCGCTCTGGGCCATGACTGTGTTTCAAAGACAGTAATCTACCCTTTCCATTGGAAGAGGGCAGGCACGGAATGGGAAATCTCTATTCTCTGGGAGAGGTTGGTGGTGCTACTGCGCCTGTGTATTTGGTGCCCCCCTGCCCACTAGCAATGTTTCTGCTCGCCACTGCGGGGAGAAACATTGTGCAGCTAAGCTCACTTAGGATGTACAAGTGCCAGAATTCCTTTGTGGGGCACCATTCAGATATCACATTCGTAGCATGCGGGTCCTTTCCTGCTAAGCTCTGCATTCGCAGCCAGCTTCAAGGTGTTCCTGTTGTGGATAGACTCTCGTGCAGATGCCGCTGGAGACGGCCTCTGCTTCTATGCTCTTTGACAAGGCTGCTTTGCGGAAGCTCTTACCGTAGCCTCTGCCAAGTACAGCCTTCTGCCTCTCTCAAATACTCACTTACCTGTGAGACCTTGTCTTTCCTTTGGAGAGACAGAGAGCCCTTTTCCTGAAGGGAAACTGTCCGTGCTCTGTTCTTCTTTTGCACACAGGAAAATGCCTTCACGGCTGGTGTTCGGCCTTTACCCACTCGAGGGAGGGCAGGTTCCCATTTACTTTGGAGGTGGCACTCCTGCAGTGCTGTGGGCCATGACTGTGCTTCAAAGACAGTAATCTACCCTTTCCATTGGAAGAGGGCACGCACGGAATGGGAAATCTCTGTTCTCTGGGAGAGGTGGGTGGTGCTACTGGGCCTGTGTATTTGGTGCCCCCATGCCCACTAGCAATGTTTCTGCTCGCCACTGCGGGGAGAAACATTGTGCAGCTAAGCTCACTTAGAAAGTACAAGTGTCAGAATTCCTTTGCGGGGCACCATCCAGATATCACATTCGTAGCATGCGGGTCCTTTCCTGCTAAGCTCTGCATTCGCAGCCAGCTTCAAGGTGTTCCTGTTGTGGATAGACTCTCGTGCAGATGCCGCTGGAGACGGCCTCTTCTTCTATGCTCTTTGACAAGGCTGCTTTGAGGAAGCGCTTACCGTAGCCTCTGCCAAGTACAGCCTTCTGCCTCTCTCAAATACTCACTTACCTGTGAGACCTTGTCTTTCCTTTAGAGACAGAGAGCCCTTTTCCTGAAGGGAAACTGTCCGTGCTCTGTTGTTCTTTTGCACACAGGAAAATGCCTTCACGGCTGGTGTGCGGCCTTTACCCACTCGAGGGAGGGCAGGTTCCCATTTACTTTGGAGGTGGCACTCCTGCAGCGCTGTGGGCCATGACTGTGCTTCAAAGAAAGTCATCTACCCTTTCCATTGGAAGAAGGCACGCAGGGAATGGGAAATCTCTGTTCTCTGGGAGAGGTTGGTGGTGCTACTGCGCCTGTGTATTTGGTGCCCCCCTGCCCACTAGCAATGTTTCTGCTCGCCACTGCGGGGAGAAACATTGTGCAGCTAAGCTCACTTAGGAAGTACAAGTTTCAGAATTCCTTTGCGGGGTACCATCCAGATATCACATTCGTAGCATGCGGGTCCTTTCCTGCTAAGCTCTGCATTCGCAGCCAGCTTCAAGGTGTTCCTGTTGTGGATAGACTCTCGTGCAGATGCCGCTGGAGACGGCCTCTGCTTCTATGCTCTTTGACAAGGCTGCTTTGCGGAAGCTCTTACCGTAGCCTCTGCCAAGTACAGCCTTCTGCCTCTCTCAAACACTCACTTACCTGTGAGACCTTGTCTTTCCTTTGGAGAGACAGACAGCCCTTTTCCTGAAGGGAAACTGTCCGTGCTCTGTTCTTCTTTTGCACACAGGGAAATGCCTTCACGGCTGGTGTGCGGCCTTTACCCACTCGAGGGAGGGCAGGTTCCCATTTACTTTGGTGGTGGCACTCCTGCAGCGCTCTGGGCCATGACTGTGCTTCAAAGACAGTAATCTACCCTTTCCATTGGAAGAGGGCACGCACGGAATGGGAAATCTCTGTTCTCTGGGAGAGGTTGGTGGTGCTACTGCGCCTGTGTATTTGGTGCCCCCCTGCCCACTAGCAATGTTTCTGCTCGCCACTGCGGGGAGAAACATTGTGCAGCTAAGCTCACTTAGGATGTACAAGTGTCAGAATTCCTTTGCGGGGCACCATCCAGATATCACATTCGTAGCATGCGGGTCCTTTCCTGCTAAGCTCTGCATTCGCAGCCAGCTTCAAGGTGTTCCTGTTGTGGATAGCCTCTCGTGCAGATGCCGCTGGAGACGGCCTCTGCTTCTATGCTCTTTGACAAGGCTGCTTTGCGGAAGCTCTTACCATAGCCTCTGCCAAGTACAGCCTTCTGCATCTCTCAAATACTCACTTACCTGTGAGACCTTGTCTTTCCTTTGGAGAGACAGAGAGCCCTTTTCCTGAAGGGAAACTGTCCGTGCTCTGTTCTTCTTTTGCACACAGGAAAATGCCTTCACGGCTGGTGTGCGGCCTTTACCCACTCGAGGGAGGGCAGGTTCCCATTTACTTTGGAGGTGGCACTCCTGCAGCGCTGTGGGCCATGACTGTGCTTCAAAGACAATAATCTACCCTTTCCATTGGAAGAAGGCACGCAGGGAATGGGAAATCTCTGTTCTCTGGGAGAGGTGGGTGGTGCTACTGGGCCTGTGTATTTGGTGCCCCCCTGGCCACTAGCAATGTTTCTGCTCGCCACTGCGGGGAGAAACATTGTGCAGCTAAGCTAACTTAGGAAGTACAAGTGTCAGAATTCCTTTGCGGGGCACCATCCAGATATCACATTCGTAGCATGCGGGTCCTTTCCTGCTAAGCTCTGCATTCGCAGCCAGCTTCAAGGTGTTCCTGTTGTGGATAGACTCTCGTGCAGATGCCGCTGGAGACGGCCTCTGCTTCTATGCTCTTTGACAAGGCTGCTTTGAGGAAGCTCTTACCGTAGCCTCTGCCAAGTACAGCCTTCTGCCTCTTTCAAATACTCACTTACCTGTGAGACCTTGTCTTTCCTTTAGAGACAGAGAGCCCTTTTCCTGAAGGGAAACTGTCCGTGCTCTGTTGTTCTTTTGCACACAGGGAAATGCCTTCACGGCTGGTGTGCGGCCTTTACCCATTCGAGGGAGGGCAGGTTCCCATTTACTTTGGAGGTGGCACTCCTGCAGCGCTGTGGGCCATGACTGTGCTTCAAAGAAAGTCATCTACCCTTTCTATTGGAAGAGGGCACGCACGGACTGGGAAATCTCTGTTCTCTGGGAGAGGTTGGTGGTGCTACTGCGCCTGTGTATTTGGTGCCCCCCTGCCCACTAGCAATGTTTCTGCTCGCCACTGCGGGGAGAGACATTGTGCAGCTAAGCTCACTTAGGAAGTACAAGTGTCAGAATTCCTTTGCGGGGCACCATCCAGATATCACATTCGTAGCATGCGGGTCCTTTCCTGCTAAGCTCTGCATTCGCAGCCAGCTTCAAGGTGTTCCTGTTGTGGATAGACTCTCGTGCAGATGCCGCTGGAGACGGCCTCTGCTTCTATGCTCTTTGACAAGGCTGCTTTGAGGAAGCTCTTACCGTAGCCTCTGCCAAGTACAGCCTACTGCCTCTCTCAAATACTCACTTACCTGTGAGACCTTGTCTTTCCTTTGGAGAGACAGAGAGCCCTTTTCCTGAAGGGAAACTGTCCGTGCTCTGTTCTTCTTTTGCACACAGGGAAATGCCTTCACGGCTGGTGTGCGGCCTTTACCCACTCGAGGGAGGGCAGGTTCCCATTTACTTTGGAGGTGGCACTCCTGCAGCGCTGTGGGCCATGACTGTGCTTCAAAGACAGTAATCTACCCTTTCCATTGGAAGAGGGCACGCACGGAATGGGAAATCTCTGTTCTCTGGGAGAGGTTGGTGGTGCTACTGCGCCTGTGTATTTGGTGCCCCCTTGCCCACTAGCAATGTTTCTACTCGCCACTGCGGGGAGAAACATTGTGCAGCTAAGCTCACTTAGGATGTACAAGTGTCAGAATTCCTTTGCGGGGCACCATCCAGATATCACATTAGTAGCATGCGGGTCCTTTCCTGCTAAGCTCTGCATTCGCAGCCAGCTTCAAGGTGTTCCTGTTGTGGATAGACTCTCGTGCAGATGCCGCTGGAGACGGCCTCTGCTTCTATGCTCTTTGACAAGGCTGCTTTGAGGAAGCTCTTACCGTAGCCTCTGCCAAGTACAGCCTTCTGCCTCTCTCAAATACTCACTTACCTGTGAGACCTTGTCTTTCCTTTGGAGAGACAGAGAGCCCTTTACCTGAAGGGAAACTGTCCGTGCTCTGTTCTTCTTTTGCACACAGGGAAATGCCTTCACGGCTGGTGTGCGGCCTTTACCCACTCGAGGGAGGGCAGGTTCCCATTTACTTTGGTGGTGGAACTCCTGCAGCGCTGTGGGCCATGACTGTGCTTCAAAGACAGTAATCTACCCTTTCTATTGGAAGAGGGCACGCACGGAATGGGAAATCTCTGTCCTCTGGGAGAGGTTGGTGGTGCTACTGCGCCTGTGTATTTGGTGCCTCCTTGCCCACTAGCAATGTTTCTGCTCGGCACTGCGGGGAGAAACATTGTGCAGCTAAGCTCACTTAGGATGTACAAGTGTCAGAATTCCTTTGCGGGGCACCATCCAGATATCACATTCGTAGCATGCGGGTCATTTCCTGCTAAGCTCTGCTTTCACAGCCAGCTTCAAGGTGTTCCTGTTGTGGATAGACTCTCGTGCAGATGCCGCTGGAGACAGACTCTGCTTTTATGCTCTTTGACAAGGCTGCTTTGAGGAAGCTCTTACCGTAGCCTCTGCCAAGTACAGCCTTCTGCCTCTCTCAAATACTCACATACCTGTGAGACCTTGTCTTTCCTTTGGAGAGACAGAGAGCCATTTTCCTGAAGGGAAACTGTCCGTGCTCTGTTCTTCTTTTGCACACAGGGAAATGCCTTCACGGCTGGTGTGCGGCCTTTACCCACTCGAGGGAGGGCAGGTTCCCATTTACTTTGGTGGTGGCACTCCTGCATCGTTCTGGGCCATGACTGTGCTTCAACGACAGTAATCTACCCTTTCCATTGGAAGAGGGCAGGCACGGAATGGGAAATCTCTATTCTCTGGGAGAGGTTGGTGGTGCTACTGCGCCTGTGTATTTGGTGCCCCCCTGCCCACTAGCAATGTTTCTGCTCGCCACTGCGGGGAGAAACATTGTGCAGCTAAGCTAACTTAGGAAGTACAAGTGTCAGAATTCCTTTGCGGGGCACCATCCAGATATCACATTCGTAGCATGCGGGTCCTTTCCTGCTAAGCTGTGCATTCGCAGCCAGCTTCAAGGTGTTCCTGTTGTGGATAGACTCTCGTGCAGATGCCGCTGGAGACGGCCTCTGCTTCTATGCTGTTTGACAAGGCTGCTTTGAGGAAGCTCTTACCATAGCCTCTGCCAAGTACAGCCTTCTGCCTCTCTCAAATACTCACTTACCTGTGAGACCTTGTCTTTCCTTTAGAGACAGAGAGCCCTTTTCCTGAAGGGAAACTGTCCGTGCTCTGTTGTGCTTTTGCACACAGGGAAATGCCTTCACGGCTGGTGTGCGGCCTTTACCCACTCGAGGGAGGGCAGGTTCCCATTTACTTTGGAGGTGGCACTCCTGCAGCGCTGTGGGCCATGACTGTGCTTCAAAGAAAGTCATCTACCCTTTCTATTGGAAGAGGGCACGCACGGAATGGGAAATCTCTGTTCTCTGGGAGAGGTTGGTGGTGCTACTGCGCCTGTGTATTTGGTGCCCCCCTGCCCACTAGCAATGTTTCTGCTCGCCACTGCGGGGAGAAACATTGTGCAGCTAAGCTCACTTAGGAAGTACAAGTGTCAGAATTCCTTTGCGGGGCACCATCCAGATATCACATTCGTAGCATGCGGGTCCTTTCCTGCTAAGCTCTGCATTCGCAGCCAGCTTCAAGGTGTTCCTGTTGTGGATAGCCTCTCGTTCAGATGCCGCTGGAGACGGCCTCTGCTTCTATGCTCTTTGACAAGGCTGCTTTGCGGAAGCTCTTACCATAGCCTGTGCCAAGTACAGCCTTCTGCATCTCTCAAATACTCACTTACCTGTGAGACCTTGTCTTTCCTTTGGAGAGACAGAGAGCCCTTTTCCTGAAGGGAAACTGTCCGTGCTCTGTTGTTCTTTTGCACACAGGGAAATGCCTTCACGGCTGGTGTGCGGCCTTTACCCACTCGAGGGAGGGCAGGTTCCCATTTACTTTGGAGGTGGCACTCCTGCAGCGCTGTGGGCCATGACTGTGCTTCAAAGAAAGTCATCTACCCTTTCTATTGGAAGAGGGCACGCACGGAATGGGAAATCTCTGTTCTCTGGGAGAGGTTGGTGGTGCTACTGCGCCTGTGTATTTGGTGCCCCCCTGCCCACTAGCAATGTTTCTGCTCGCCACTGCGGGGAGAAACATTGTGCAGCTAAGCTCACTTAGGAAGTACAAGTGTCAGAATTCCTTTGCGGGGCACCATCCAGATATCACATTCGTAGCATGCGGGTCCTTTCCTGCTAAGCTCTGCATTCGCAGCCAGCTTCAAGGTGTTCCTGTTGTGGATAGACTCTCGTGCAGATGCCGCTGGAGACGGCCTCTGCTTCTATGCTCTTTGACAAGGCTGCTTTGAGGAAGCTCTTACCGTAGCCTCTGCCAAGTACAGCCTTCTGCCTCTCTCAAATACTCACTTACCTGTGAGACCTTGTCTTTCCTTTGGAGAGACAGAGAGCCCTTTTCCTGAAGGGAAACTGTCCGTGCTCTGTTCTTCTTTTGCACACAGGGAAATGCCTTCACGGCTGGTGTGCGGCCTTTACCCACTCGAGGGAGGGCAGGTTCCCATTTACTTTGGTGGTGGCACTCCTGCAGCGCTCTGGGCCATGACTGTGCTTCAAAGACAGTAATCTACCCTTTCCATTGGAAGAGGGCAGGCACGGAATGGAAAATCTCTATTCTCTGAGAGAGGTTGGTGGTGCTACTGCGCCTGTGTATTTGGTGCCCCCCTGCCCACTAGCAATGTTTCTGCTCGCCACTGCGGGGAGAAACATTGTGCAGCTAAGCTCACTTAGGATGTACAAGTGCCAGAATTCCTTTGTGGGGCACCATTCAGATATCACATTCGTAGCATGCGGGTCCTTTCCTGCTAAGCTCTGCATTCGCAGCCAGCTTCAAGGTGTTCCTGTTGTGGATAGACTCTCGTGCAGATGCCGCTGGAGACGGCCTCTGCTTCTATGCTCTTTGACAAGGCTGCTTTGCGGAAGCTCTTACCGTAGCCTCTGCCAAGTACAGCCTTCTGCATCTCTCAAATACTCACTTACCTGTGAGACCTTGTCTTTCCTTTGGAGAGACAGAGAGCCCTTTTCCTGAAGGGAAACTGTCCGTGCTCTGTTCTTCTTTTGCACACAGGAAAATGCCTTCACGGCTGGTGTGCGGCCTTTACCCACTCGAGGGAGGGCAGGTTCCCATTTACTTTGGAGGTGGCACTCCTGCAGTGCTGTGGGCCATGACTGTGCTTCAAAGACAGTAATCTACCCTTTCCATTGGAAGAGGGCACGCACGGAATGGGAAATCTCTGTTCTCTGGGAGAGGTTGGTGGTGCTACTGCGCCTGTGTATTTGGTGCCCCCCTGCCCACTAGCAATGTTTCTGCTCGCCACTGCGGGGAGAAACATTGTGCAGCTAAGCTCACTTAGGATGTACAAGTGTCAGAATTCCTTTGCGCGGCACCATCCAGATATCACATTCGTAGCATGCGGGTCCTTTCCTGCTAAGCTCTGCATTCGCAGCCAGCTTCAAGGTGTTCCTGTTGTGGATAGCCTCTCGTGCAGATGCCGCTGGAGACGGCCTCTGCTTCTATGCTCTTTGACAAGGCTGCTTTGCGGAAGCTCTTACCATAGCCTCTGCCAAGTACAGCCTTCTGCATCTCTCAAATACTCACTTATCTGTGAGACCTTGTCTTTCCTTTGGAGAGACAGAGAGCCCTTTTCCTGAAGGGAAACTGTCCGTGCTCTGTTCTTCTTTTGCACACAGGAAAATGCCTTCACGGCTGGTGTGCGGCCTTTACCCACTCGAGGGAGGGCAGGTTCCCATTTACTTTGGAGGTGGCACTCCTGCAGCGCTGTGGGCCATGACTGTGCTTCAAAGACAGTAATCTACCCTTTCCATTGGAAGAGGGCACGCACGGAATGGGAAATCTCTGTTCTCTGGGAGAGGTTGGTGGTGCTACTGCGCCTGTGTATTTGGTGCCCCCCTGCCCACTAGCAATGTTTCTGCTCGCCACTGCGGGGAGAAACATTGTGCAGCTAAGCTCACTTAGGAAGTACAAGTGTCAGAATTCCTTTGCGGGGCACCATCCAGATATCACATTCGTAGAATGCGGGTCATTTCCTGCTAAGCTCTGCTTTCGCAGCCAGCTTCAAGGTGTTCCTGTTGTGGATAGACTCTCGTGCAGATGCCGCTGGAGACGGACTCTGCTTTTATGCTCTTTGACAAGGCTGCTTTGAGGAAGCTCTTACCGTAGCCTCTGCCAAGTACAGCCTTCTGCCTCTCTCAAATACTCACTTACCTGTGAGACCTTGTCTTTCCTTTGGAGAGACAGAGAGCCCTTTTCCTGAAGGGAAACTGTCCGTGCTCTGTTCTTCTTTTGCACACAGGGAAATGCCTTCACGGCTGGTGTGCGGCCTTTACCCACTCGAGGGAGGGCAGGTTCCCATTTACTTTGGTGGTGGCACTCCTGCAGCGCTCTGGGCCATGACTGTGCTTCAAAGACAGTAATCTACCCTTTCCATTGGAAGAGGGCAGGCACGGAATGGGAAATCTCTATTCCCTGGGAGAGGTTGGTGGTGCTACTGCGCCTGTGTATTTGGTGCCCCCCTGCCCACTAGCAATGTTTCTGCTCGCCACTGCGGGGAGAAACATTGTGCAGCTAAGCTCACTTAGGATGTACAAGTGCCAGAATTCCTTTGTGGGGCACCATTCAGATATCACATTCGTAGCATGCGGGTCCTTTCCTGCTAAGCTCTGCATTCGCAGCCAGCTTCAAGGTGTTCCTGTTGTGGATAGACTCTCGTGCAGATGCCGCTGGAGACGGCCTCTGCTTCTATGCTCTTTGACAAGGCTGCTTTGCGGAAGCTCTTACCGTAGCCTCTGCCAAGTACAGCCTTCTGCCTCTCTCAAATACTCACTTACCTGTGAGACCTTGTCTTTCCTTTGGAGAGACAGAGAGCCCTTTTCCTGAAGGGAAACTGTCCGTGCTCTGTTCTTCTTTTGCACACAGGAAAATGCCTTCACGGCTGGTGTGCGGCCTTTACCCATTCGAGGGAGGGCAGGTTCCCATTTACTTTGGAGGTGGCACTCCTGCAGTGCTGTGGGCCATGACTGTGCTTCAAAGACAGTAATCTACCCTTTCCATTGGAAGAGGGCACGCACGGAATGGGAAATCTCTGTTCTCTGGGAGAGGTGGGTGGTGCTACTGGGCCTGTGTATTTGGTGCCCCCCTGCCCACTAGCAATGTTTCTGCTCGCCACTGCGGGGAGAAACATTGTGCAGCTAAGCTCACTTAGGAAGTACAAGTGTCAGAATTCCTTTGCGGGGCACCATCCAGATATCACATTCGTAGCATGCGGGTCCTTTCCTGCTAAGCTCTGCATTCGCAGCCAGCTTCAAGGTGTTCCTGTTGTGGATAGACTCTCGTGCAGATGCCGCTGGAGACGGCCTCTGCTTCTATGCTCTGTGACAAGGCTGCTTTGAGGAAGCTCTTACCGTAGCCTCTGCCAAGTACAGCCTTCTGCCTCTCTCAAATACTCACTTACCTGTGAGACCTTGTCTTTCCTTTAGAGACAGAGAGCCCTTTTCCTGAAGGGAAACTGTCCGTGCTCTGTTCTTCTTTTGCACACAGGGAAATGCCTTCACGGCTGGTGTGCGGCCTTTACCCACTCGAGGGAGGGCAGGTTCCCATTTACTTTGGAGGTGGCACTCCTGCAGCGCTGTGGGCCATGACTGTGCTTCAAAGAAAGTCATCTACCCTTTCCATTGGAAGAAGGCACGCAGGGAATGGGAAATCTCTGTTCTCTGGGAGAGGTTGGTGGTGCTACTGCGCCTGTGTATTTGGTGCCCCCCTGCCCACTAGCAATGTTTCTGCTCGCCACTGCGGGGAGAAACATTGTGCAGCTAAGCTCACTTAGGAAGTACAAGTGTCAGAATTCCTTTGCGGGGTACCATCCAGATATCACATTCGTAGCATGCGGGTCCTTTCCTGCTAAGCTCTGCATTCGCAGCCAGCTTCAAGGTGTTCCTGTTGTGGATAGACTCTCGTGCAGATGCCGCTGGAGACGGCCTCTGCTTCTATGCTCTTTGACAAGGCTGCTTTGAGGAAGCTCTTACCGTAGCCTCTGCCAAGTACAGCCTTCTGCCTCTCTCAAATACTCACTTACCTGTGAGACCTTGTCTTTCCTTTGGAGAGACAGACAGCCCTTTTCCTGAAGGGAAACTGTCCGTGCTCTGTTCTTCTTTTGCACACAGGGAAATGCCTTCACGGCTGGTGTGCGGCCTTTACCCACTCGAGGGAGGGCAGGTTCCCATTTAGTTTGGTGGTGGCACTCCTGCAGCGCTCTGGGCCATGACTGTGCTTCAAAGACAGTAATCTACCCTTTCCATTGGAAGAGGGCACGCACGGAATGGGAAATCTCTGTTCTCTGGGAGAGGTTGGTGGTGCTACTGCGCCTGTGTATTTGGTGCCCCCCTGCCCATTAGCAATGTTTCTGCTCGCCACTGCGGGGAGAAACATTGTGCAGCTAAGCTCACTTAGGATGTACAAGTGTCAGAATTCCTTTGCGGGGCACCATCCAGATATCACATTCGTAGCATGCGGGTCCTTTCCTGCTAAGCTCTGCATTCGCAGCCAGCTTCAAGGTGTTCCTGTTGTGGATAGCCTCTCGTGCAGATGCCGCTGGAGACGGCCTCTGCTTCTATGCTCTTTGACAAGGCTGCTTTGCGGAAGCTCTTACCATAGCCTCTGCCAAGTACAGCCTTCTGCATCTCTCAAATACTCACTTACCTGTGAGACCTTGTCTTTCCTTTGGAGAGACAGAGAGCCCTTTTCCTGAAGGGAAACTGTCCGTGCTCTGTTCTTCTTTTGCACACAGGAAAATGCCTTCACGGCTGGTGTGCGGCCTTTACCCACTCGAGGGAGGGCAGGTTCCCATTTACTTTGGAGGTGGCACTCCTGCAGCGCTGTGGGCCATGACTGTGCTTCAAAGACAATAATCTACCCTTTCCATTGGAAGAAGGCACGCAGGGAATGGGAAATCTCTGTTCTCTGGGAGAGGTGGGTGGTGCTACTGGGCCTGTGTATTTGGTGCCCCCCTGGCCACTAGCAATGTTTCTGCTCGCCACTGCGGGGAGAAACATTTTGCAGCTAAGCTAACTTAGGAAGTACAAGTGTCAGAATTCCTTTGCGGGGCACCATCCAGATATCACATTCGTAGCATGCGGGTCCTTTCCTGCTAAGCTCTGCATTCGCAGCCAGCTTCAAGGTGTTCCTGTTGTGGATAGACTCTCGTGCAGATGCCGCTGGAGACGGCCTCTGCTTCTATGCTCTTTGACAAGGCTGCTTTGCGGAAGCTCTTACCGTAGCCTCTGGCAAGTACAGCCTTCTGCATCTCTCAAATACTCACTTACCTGTGAGACCTTGTCTTTCCTTTGGAGAGACAGAGAGCCCTTTTCCTGAAGGGAAACTGTCCATGCTCTGTTCTTCTTTTGCACACAGGAAAATGCCTTCACGGCTGGTGTGCGGCCTTTACCCACTCGAGGGAGGGCAGGTTCCCATTTACTTTGGAGGTGGCACTCCTGCAGTGCTGTGGGCCATGACTGTGCTTCAAAGACAGTAATCTACCCTTTCCATTGGAAGAGGGCACGCACGGAATGGGAAATCTCTGTTCTCTGGGAGAGGTTGGTGGTGCTACTGCGCCTGTGTATTTGGTGCCCCCCTGCCCACTAGCAATGTTTCTGCTCGCCACTGCGGGGAGAAACATTGTGCAGCTAAGCTCACTTAGGATGTACAAGTGTCAGAATTCCTTTGCGGGGTACCATCCAGATATCACATTCGTAGCATGCGGGTCCTTTCCTGCTAAGCTCTGCATTCGCAGCCAGCTTCAAGGTGTTCCTGTTGTGGATAGACTCTCGTGCAGATGCCGCTGGAGACGGCCTCTGCTTCTATGCTCTTTGACAAGGCTGCTTTGCGGAAGCTCTTACCATAGCCTCTGCCAAGTACAGCCTTCTGCATCTCTCAAATACTCACTTACCTGTGAGACCTTGTCTTTCCTTTGGAGAGACAGAGAGCCCTTTTCCTGAAGGGAAACTGTCCGTGCTCTGTTCTTCTTTTGCACACAGGAAAATGCCTTCACGGCTGGTGTGCGGCCTTTACCCACTCGAGGGAGGGCAGGTTCCCATTTACTTTGGAGGTGGCACTCCTGCAGCGCTGTGGGCCATGACTGTGCTTCAAAGACAGTAATCTACCCTTTCCATTGGAAGAGGGCACGCACGGAATGGGAAATCTCTGTTCTCTGGGAGAGGTTGGTGGTGCTACTGCGCCTGTGTATTTGGTGCCCCCCTGCCCACTAGCAATGTTTCTGCTCGCCACTGCGGGGAGAAACATTGTGCAGCTAAGCTCACTTAGGAAGTACAAGTGTCAGAATTCCTTTGCGGGGCACCATCCAGATATCACATTCGTAGCATGCGGGTCATTTCCTGCTAAGCTCTGCTTTCGCAGCCAGCTTCAAGGTGTTCCTGTTGTGGATAGACTCTCGTGCAGATGCCGCTGGAGACGGACTCTGCTTTTATGCTCTTTGACAAGGCTGCTTTGAGGAAGCTCTTACCGTAGCCTCTGCCAAGTACAGCCTTCTGCCTCTCTCAAATACTCACTTACCTGTGAGACCTTGTCTTTCCTTTGGAGAGACAGAGAGCCCTTTTCCTGAAGGGAAACTGTCCGTGCTCTGTTCTTCTTTTGCACACAGGGAAATGCCTTCACGGCTGGTGTGCGGCCTTTACCCACTCGAGGGAGGGCAGGTTCCCATTTACTTTGGTGGTGGCACTCCTGCAGCGCTCTGGGCCATGACTGTGCTTCAAAGACAGTAATCTACCCTTTCCATTGGAAGAGGGCAGGCACGGAATGGGAAATCTCTATTCCCTGGGAGAGGTTGGTGGTGCTACTGCGCCTGTGCATTTGGTGCCCCCCTGCCCACTAGCAATGTTTCTGCTCGCCACTGCGGGGAGAAACATTGTGCAGCTAAGCTCACTTAGGATGTACAAGTGCCAGAATTCCTTTGTGGGGCACCATTCAGATATCACATTCGTAGCATGCGGGTCCTTTCCTGCTAAGCTCTGCATTCGCAGCCAGCTTCAAGGTGTTCCTGTTGTGGATAGACTCTCATGCAGATGCCGCTGGAGACGGCCTCTGCTTCTATGCTCTTTGACAAGGCTGCTTTGCGGAAGCTCTTACCGTAGCCTCTGCCAAGTACAGCCTTCTGCCTCTCTCAAATACTCACTTACCTGTGAGACCTTGTCTTTCCTTTGGAGAGACAGAGAGCCCTTTTCCTGAAGGGAAACTGTCCGTGCTCTGTTCTTCTTTTGCACACAGGAAAATGCCTTCACGGCTGGTGTGCGGCCTTTACCCATTCGAGGGAGGGCAGGTTCCCATTTACTTTGGAGGTGGCACTCCTGCAGTGCTGTGGGCCATGACTGTGCTTCAAAGACAGTAATCTACCCTTTCCATTGGAAGAGGGCACGCACGGAATGGGAAATCTCTGTTCTCTGGGAGAGGTGGGTGGTGCTACTGGGCCTGTGTATTTGGTGCCCCCCTGCCCACTAGCAATGTTTCTGCTCGCCACTGCGGGGAGAAACATTGTGCAGCTAAGCTCACTTAGGAAGTACAAGTGTCAGAATTCCTTTGCGGGGCACCATCCAGATATCACATTCGTAGCATGCGGGTCCTTTCCTGCTAAGCTCTGCATTCGCAGCCAGCTTCAAGGTGTTCCTGTTGTGGATAGACTCTCGTGCAGATGCCGCTGGAGACGGCCTCTGCTTCTATGCTCTTTGACAAGGCTGCTTTGAGGAAGCTCTTACCGTAGCCTCTGCCAAGTACAGCCTTCTGCCTCTCTCAAATACTCACTTACCTGTGAGACCTTGTCTTTCCTTTAGAGACAGAGAGCCCTTTTCCTGAAGGGAAACTGTCCGTGCTCTGTTGTTCTTTTGCACACAGGGAAATGCCTTCACGGCTGGTGTGCGGCCTTTACCCACTCGAGGGAGGGCAGGTTCCCATTTACTTTGGAGGTGGCACTCCTGCAGCGCTGTGGGCCATGACTGTGCTTCAAAGAAAGTCATCTACCCTTTCCATTGGAAGAAGGCACGCAGGGAATGGGAAATCTCTGTTCTCTGGGAGAGGTTGGTGGTGCTACTGCGCCTGTGTATTTGGTGCCCCCCTGCCCACTAGCAATGTTTCTGCTCGCCACTGCGGGGAGAAACATTGTGCAGCTAAGCTCACTTAGGAAGTACAAGTGTCAGAATTCCTTTGCGGGGTACCATCCAGATATCACATTCGTAGCATGCGGGTCCTTTCCTGCTAAGCTCTGCATTCGCAGCCAGCTTCAAGGTGTTCCTGTTGTGGATAGACTCTCGTGCAGATGCCGCTGGAGACGGCCTCTGCTTCTATGCTCTTTGACAAGGCTGCTTTGAGGAAGCTCTTACCGTAGCCTCTGCCAAGTACAGCCTTCTGCCTCTCTCAAATACTCACTTACCTGTGAGACCTTGTCTTTCCTTTGGAGAGACAGACAGCCCTTTTCCTGAAGGGAAACTGTCCGTGCTCTGTTCTTCTTTTGCACACAGGGAAATGCCTTCACGGCTGGTGTGCGGCCTTTACCCACTCGAGGGAGGGCAGGTTCCCATTTAGTTTGGTGGTGGCACTCCTGCAGCGCTCTGGGCCATGACTGTGCTTCAAAGACAGTAATCTACCCTTTCCATTGGAAGAGGGCACGCACGGAATGGGAAATCTCTGTTCTCTGGGAGAGGTTGGTGGTGCTACTGCGCCTGTGTATTTGGTGCCCCCCTGCCCATTAGCAATGTTTCTGCTCGCCACTGCGGGGAGAAACATTGTGCAGCTAAGCTCACTTAGGATGTACAAGTGTCAGAATTCCTTTGCGGGGCACCATCCAGATATCACATTCGTAGCATGCGGGTCCTTTCCTGCTAAGCTCTGCATTCGCAGCCAGCTTCAAGGTGTTCCTGTTGTGGATAGCCTCTCGTGCAGATGCCGCTGGAAACGGCCTCTGCTTCTATGCTCTTTGACAAGGCTGCTTTGCGGAAGCTCTTACCATAGCCTCTGCCAAGTACAGCCTTCTGCATCTCTCAAATACTCACTTACCTGTGAGACCTTGTCTTTCCTTTGGAGAGACAGAGAGCCCTTTTCCTGAAGGGAAACTGTCCGTGCTCTGTTCTTCTTTTGCACACAGGAAAATGCCTTCACGGCTGGTGTGCGGCCTTTACCCACTCGAGGGAGGGCAGGTTCCCATTTACTTTGGAGGTGGCACTCCTGCAGCGCTGTGGGCCATGACTGTGCTTCAAAGACAGTAATCTACCCTTTCCATTGGAAGAGGGCACGCACGGAATGGGAAATCTCTGTTCTCTGGGAGAGGTTGGTGGTGCTACTGCGCCTGTGTATTTGGTGCCCCCCTGCCCACTAGCAATGTTTCTGCTCGCCACTGCGGGGAGAAACATTGTGCAGCTAAGCTCACTTAGGAAGTACAAGTGTCAGAATTCCTTTGCGGGGCACCATCCAGATATCACATTCGTAGCATGCGGGTCATTTCCTGCTAAGCTCTGCTTTCGCAGCCAGCTTCAAGGTGTTCCTGTTGTGTATAGACTCTCGTGCAGATGCCGCTGGAGACAGACTCTGCTTTTATGCTCTTTGACAAGGCTGCTTTGAGGAAGCTCTTACCGTAGCCTCTGCCAAGTACAGCCTTCTGCCTCTCTCAAATACTCACATACCTGTGAGACCTTGTCTTTCCTTTGGAGAGACAGAGAGCCATTTTCCTGAAGGGAAACTGTCCGTGCTCTGTTCTTCTTTTGCACACAGGGAAATGCCTTCACGGCTGGTGTGCGGCCTTTACCCACTCGAGGGAGGGCAGGTTCCCATTTACGTTGGTGGTGGCACTCCTGCATCGCTCTGGGCCATGACTGTGCTTCAAAGACAGTAATCTACCCTTTCCATTGGAAGAGGGCAGGCACGGAATGGGAAATCTCTATTCTCTGGGAGAGGTTGGTGGTGCTACTGCGCCTGTGTATTTGGTGCCTCCCTGCCCACTAGAAATGTTTCTGCTCGGCACTGCGGGGAGAAACATTGTGCAGCTAAGCTCACTTAGGATGTACAAGTGTCAGAATTCCTTTGCGGGGCACCATTCAGATATCACATTCGTAGCATGCGGGTCATTTCCTGCTAAGCTCTGCTTTCGCAGCCAGCTTGAAAGTGTTCCTGTTGTGGATAGACTCTCGTGCAGATGCCGCTGGAGACGGCCTCTGCTTCTATGCTCTTTGACAAGGCTGCTTTGCGGAAGCTCTTACCGTAGCCTCTGCCAAGTACAGCCTTCTGCCTCTCTCAAATACTCACTTACCTGTGAGACCTTGTCTTTCCTTTGGAGAGACAGAGAGCCCTTTTCCTGAAGGGAAACTGTCCGTGCTCTGTTCTTCTTTTGCACACAGGGAAATGCCTTCACGGCTGGTGTGCGGCCTTTACCCACTCGAGGGAGGGCAGGTTCCCATTTACTTTGGTGGTGGCACTCCTGCAGCGCTCTGGGCCATGACTGTGCTTCAAAGACAGTAATCTACCCTTTCCATTGGAAGAGGGCAGGCACGGAATGGGAAATCTCTATTCTCTGGGAGAGGTTGGTGGTGCTACTGCGCCTGTGTATTTGGTGCCCCCCTGCCCACTAGCAATGTTTCTGCTCGCCACTGCGGGGAGAAACATTGTGCAGCTAAGCTCACTTAGGATGTACAAGTGCCAGAATTCCTTTGTGGGGCACCATTCAGATATCACATTCGTAGCATGCGGGTCCTTTCCTGCTAAGCTCTGCATTCGCAGCCAGCTTCAAGGTGTTCCTGTTGTGGATAGACTCTCGTGCAGATGCCGCTGGAGACGGCCTCTGCTTCTATGCTCTTTGACAAGGCTGCTTTGCGGAAGCTCTTACCGTAGCCTCTGCCAAGTACAGCCTTCTGCCTCTCTCAAATACTCACTTACCTGTGAGACCTTGTCTTTCCTTTGGAGAGACAGAGAGCCCTTTTCCTGAAGGGAAACTGTCCGTGCTCTGTTGTTCTTTTGCACACAGGAAAATGCCTTCACGGCTGGTGTGCGGCCTTTACCCACTCGAGGGAGGGCAGGTTCCCATTTACTTTGGAGGTGGCACTCCTGCAGTGCTGTGGGCCATGACTGTGCTTCAAAGACAGTAATCTACCCTTTCCATTGGAAGAGGGCACGCAGGGAATGGGAAATCTCTGTTCTCTGGGAGAGGTGGGTGGTGCTACTGGGCCTGTGTATTTGGTGCCCCCCTGCCCACTAGCAATGTTTCTGCTCGCCACTGCGGGGAGAAACACTGTGCAGCTAAGCTCACTTAGGAAGTACAAGTGTCAGAATTCCTTTGCGGGGCACCATCCAGATATCACATTCGTAGCATGCGGGTCCTTTCCTGCTAAGCTCTGCATTCGCAGCCAGCTTCAAGGTGTTCCTGTTGTGGATAGACTCTCGTGCAGATGCCGCTGGAGACGGCCTCTGCTTCTATGCTCTTTGACAAGGCTGCTTTGAGGAAGCTCTTACCGTAGCCTCTGCCAAGTACAGCCTTCTGCCTCTCTCAAATACTCACTTACCTGTGAGACCTTGTCTTTCCTTTGGAGAGACAGACAGCCCTTTTCCTGAAGGGAAACTGTCCGTGCTCTGTTCTTCTTTTGCACACAGGGAAATGCCTTCACGGCTGGTGTGCGGCCTTTACCCACTCGAGGGAGGGCAGGTTCCCATTTACTTTGGTGGTGGCACTCCTGCAGCGCTCTGGGCCATGACTGTGCTTCAAAGACAGTAATCTACCCTTTCCATTGGAAGAGGGCACGCACGGAATGGGAAATCTCTGTTCTCTGGGAGAGGTTGGTGGTGCTACTGCGCCTGTGTATTTGGTGCCCCCCTGCCCACTAGCAATGTTTCTGCTCGCCACTGCGGGGAGAAACATTGTGCAGCTAAGCTCACTTAGGATGTACAAGTGTCAGAATTCCTTTGCGGGGCACCATCCAGATATCACATTCGTAGCATGCGGGTCCTTTCCTGCTAAGCTCTGCATTCGCAGCCAGCTTCAAGGTGTTCCTGTTGTGGATAGCCTCTCGTGCAGATGCCGCTGGAGACGGCCTCTGCTTCTATGCTCTTTGACAAGGCTGCTTTGCGGAAGCTCTTACCATAGCCTCTGCCAAGTACAGCCTTCTGCATCTCTCAAATACTCACTTACCTGTGAGACCTTGTCTTTCCTTTGGAGAGACAGAGAGCCCTCTTCCTGAAGGGAAACTGTCCGTGCTCTGTTCTTCTTTTGCACACAGGAAAATGCCTTCACGGCTGGTGTGCGGCCTTTACCCACTCGAGGGAGGGCAGGTTCCCATTTACTTTGGAGGTGGCACTCCTGCAGCGCTGTGGGCCATGACTGTGCTTCAAAGACAATAATCTACCCTTTCCATTGGAAGAAGGCACGCAGGGAATGGGAAATCTCTGTTCTCTGGGAGAGGTGGGTGGTGCTACTGGGCCTGTGTATTTGGTGCCGCCCTGGCCACTAACAATGTTTCTGCTCGCCACTGCGGGGAGAAACATTGTGCAGCTAAGCTAACTTAGGAAGTACAAGTGTCAGAATTCCTTTGCGGGGCACCATCCAGATATCACATTCGTAGCATGCGGGTCCTTTCCTGCTAAGCTCTGCATTCGCAGCCAGCTTCAAGGTGTTCCTGTTGTGGATAGACTCTCGTGCAGATGCCGCTGGAGACGGCCTCTGCTTCTATGCTCTTTGACAAGGCTGCTTTGAGGAAGCTCTTACCGTAGCCTCTGCCAAGTACAGCCTTCTGCCTCTTTCAAATACTCACTTACCTGTGAGACCTTGTCTTTCCTTTAGAGACAGAGAGCCCTTTTCCTGAAGGGAAACTGTCCGTGCTCTGTTGTTCTTTTGCACACAGGGAAATGCCTTCACGGCTGGTGTGCGGCCTTTACCCATTCGAGGGAGGGCAGGTTCCCATTTACTTTGGAGGTGGCACTCCTGCAGCGCTGTGGGCCATGACTGTGCTTCAAAGAAAGTCATCTACCCTTTCTATTGGAAGAGGGCACGCACGGAATGGGAAATCTCTGTTCTCTGGGAGAGGTTGGTGGTGCTACTGCGCCTGTGTATTTGGTGCCCCCCTGCCCACTAGCAATGTTTCTGCTCGCCACTGCGGGGAGAAACATTGTGCAGCTAAGCTCACTTACGAAGTACAAGTGTCAGAATTCCTTTGCGGAGCACCATCCAGATATCACATTCGTAGCATGCGGGTCCTTTCCTGCTAAGCTCTGCATTCGCAGCCAGCTTCAAGGTGTTCCTGTTGTGGATAGACTCTCGTGCAGATGCCGCTGGAGACGGCCTCTGCTTCTATGCTCTTTGACAAGGCTGCTTTGAGGAAGCTCTTACCGTAGCCTCTGCCAAGTACAGCCTTCTGCCTCTCTCAAATACTCACTTACCTGTGAGACCTTGTCTTTCCTTTGGAGAGACAGAGAGCCCTTTTCCTGAAGGGAAACTGTCCGTGCTCTGTTCTTCTTTTGCACACAGGGAAATGCCTTCACGGCTGGTGTGCGGCCTTTACCCACTCGAGGGAGGGCAGGTTCCCATTTACTTTGGAGGTGGCACTCCTGCAGCGCTGTGGGCCATGACTGTGCTTCAAAGACAGTAATCTACCCTTTCCATTGGAAGAGGGCACGCACGGAATGGGAAATCTCTGTTCTCTGGGAGAGGTTGGTGGTGCTACTGCGCCTGTGTATTTGGTGCCCCCCTGCCCACTAGCAATGTTTCTGCTCGCCACTGCGGGGAGAAACATTGTGCAGCTAAGCTCACTTAGGATGTACAAGTGTCAGAATTCCTTTGCGGGGCACCATCCAGATATCACATTAGTAGCATGCGGGTCCTTTCCTGCTAAGCTCTGCATTCGCAGCCAGCTTCAAGGTGTTCCTGTTGTGGATAGACTCTCGTGCAGATGCCGCTGGAGACGGCCTCTGCTTCTATGCTCTTTGACAAGGCTGCTTTGAGGAAGCTCTTACCGTAGCCTCTACCAAGTACAGCCTTCTGCCTCTCTCAAATACTCACTTACCTGTGAGACCTTGTCTTTCCTTTGGGGAGACCGAGAGCCCTTTACCTGAAGGGAAACTGTCCGTGCTCTGTTCTTCTTTGGCACACAGGGAAATGCCTTCACGGCTGGTGTGCGGCCTTTACCCACTCGAGGGAGGGCAGGTTCCCATTTGCTTTGGTGGTGGAACTCCTGCAGCGCTGTGGGCCATGACTGTGCTTCAAAGACAGTAATCTACCCTTTCTATTGGAAGAGGGCACGCACGGAATGGGAAATCTCTGTCCTCTGGGAGAGGTTGGTGGTGCTACTGCGCCTGTGTATTTGGTGCCTCCTTGCCCACTAGCTATGTTTCTCTGCTTCTATGCTCTTTGACAAGGCTGCTTTGCGGAAGCTCTTACCATAGCCTCTGCCAAGTACAGCCTTCTGCATCTCTCAAATACTCACTTACCTGTGAGACCTTGTCTTTACTTTGGAGAGACAGAGAGCCCTTTTCCTGAAGGGAAACTGTCCGTGCTCTGTTCTTCTTTTGCACACAGGAAAATGCCTTCACGGCTGGTGTGCGGCCTTTACCCACTCGAGGGAGGGCAGGTTCCCATTTACTTTGGAGGTGGCACTCCTGCAGCGCTGTGGGCCATGACTGTGCTTCAAAGACAGTAATCTACCCTTTCCATTGGAAGAGGGCACGCACGGAATGGGAAATCTCTGTTCTCTGGGAGAGGTTGGTGGTGCTACTGCGCCTGTGTATTTGGTGCCCCCCTGCCCACTAGCAATGTTTCTGCTCGCCACTGCGGGGAGAAACATTGTGCAGCTAAGCTCACTTAGGAAGTACAAGTGTCAGAATTCCTTTGCGGGGCACCATCCAGATATCACATTCGTAGCATGCGGGTCATTTCCTGCTAAGCTCTGCTTTCGCAGCCAGCTTCAAGGTGTTCCTGTTGTGGATAGACTCTCGTGCAGATGCCGCTGGAGACAGACTCTGCTTTTATGCTCTTTGACAAGGCTGCTTTGAGGAAGCTCTTACCGTAGCCTCTGCCAAGTACAGCCTTCTGCCTCTCTCAAATACTCACATACCTGTGAGACCTTGTCTTTCCTTTGGAGAGACAGAGAGCCATTTTCCTGAAGGGAAACTGTCCGTGCTCTGTTCTTCTTTTGCACACAGGGAAATGCCTTCACGGCTGGTGTGCGGCCTTTACCCACTCGAGGGAGGGCAGGTTCCCATTTACGTTGGTGGTGGCACTCCTGCATCGCTCTGGGCCATGACTGTGCTTCAAAGACAGTAATCTACCCTTTCCATTGGAAGAGGGCAGGCACGGAATGGGAAATCTCTATTCTCTGGGAGAGGTTGGTGGTGCTACTGCGCCTGTGTATTTGGTGCCTCCCTGCCCACTAGAAATGTTTCTGCTCGGCACTGCGGGGAGAAACATTGTGCAGCTAAGCTCACTTAGGATGTACAAGTGTCAGAATTCCTTTGCGGGGCACCATTCAGATATCACATTCGTAGCATGTGGGTCATTTCCTGCTAAGCTCTGCTTTCGCAGCCAGCTTGAAAGTGTTCCTGTTGTGGATAGACTCTCGTGCAGATGCCGCTGGAGACGGCCTCTGCTTCTATGCTCTTTGACAAGGCTGCTTTGCGGAAGCTCTTACCGTAGCCTCTGCCAAGTACAGCCTTCTGCCTCTCTCAAATACTCACTTACCTGTGAGACCTTGTCTTTCCTTTGGAGAGACAGAGAGCCCTTTTCCTGAAGGGAAACTGTCCGTGCTCTGTTCTTCTTTTGCACACAGGAAAATGCCTTCACGGCTGGTGTGCGGCCTTTACCCACTCGAGGGAGGGCAGGTTCCCATTTACTTTGGAGGTGGCACTCCTGCAGTGCTGTGGGCCATGACTGTGCTTCAAGGACAGTAATCTACCCTTTCCATTGGAAGAGGGCACGCACGGAATGGGAAATCTCTGTTCTCTGGGAGAGGTTGGTGGTGCTACTGCGCCTGTGTATTTGGTGCCCCCCTGCCCACTAGCAATGTTTCTGCTCGCCACTGCGGGGAGAAACATTGTGCAGCTGAGCTCACTTAGGATGTACAAGTGTCAGAATTCCTTTGCGGGGCACCATCCAGATATCACATTCGTAGCATGCGGGTCCTTTCCTGCTAAGCTCTGCATTCGCAGCAAGCTTCAAGGTGTTCCTGTTGTGGATAGACTCTCGTGCAGATGCCGCTGGAGACGGCCTCTGCTTCTATGCTCTTTGACAAGGCTGCTTTGCGGAAGCTCTTACCATAGCCTCTGCCAAGTACAGCCTTCTGCATCTCTCAAATACTCACTTACCTGTGAGACCTTGTCTTTCCTTTGGAGAGACAGAGAGCCCTTTTCCTGAAGGGAAACTGTCCGTGCTCTGTTCTTCTTTTGCACACAGGAAAATGCCTTCACGGCTGGTGTGCGGCCTTTACCCACTGGAGGGAGGGCAGGTTCCCATTTACTTTGGAGGTGGCACTCCTGCAGCGCTGTGGGCCATGACTGTGCTTCAAAGACAGTAATCTACCCTTTCCATTGGAAGAGGGCACGCACGGAATGGGAAATCTCTGTTCTCTGGGAGAGGTTGGTGGTGCTACTGCGCCTGTGTATTTGGTGCCCCCCTGCCCACTAGCAATGTTTCTGCTCGCCACTGCGGGGAGAAACATTGTGCAGCTAAGCTCACTTAGGAAGTACAAGTGTCAGAATTCCTTTGCGGGGCACCATCCAGATATCACATTCGTAGCATGCGGGTCATTTCCTGCTAAGCTCTGCTTTCGCAGCCAGCTTCAAGGTGTTCCTGTTGTGGATAGACTCTCGTGCAGATGCCGCTGGAGACAGACTCTGCTTTTATGCTCTTTGACAAGGCTGCTTTGAGGAAGCTCTTACCGTAGCCTCTGCCAAGTACAGCCTTCTGCCTCTCTCAAATACTCACTTACCTGTGAGAACTTGTCTTTCCTTTGGAGAGACAGAGAGCCCTTTTCCTGAAGGGAAACTGTCCGTGCTCTGTTCTTCTTTTGCACACAGGGAAATGCCTTCACGGCTGGTGTGCGGCCTTTACCCACTCGAGGGAGGGCAGGTTCCCATTTACTTTGGTGGTGGCACTCCTGCAGCGCTCTGGGCCATGACTGTGCTTCAAAGACAGTAATCTACCCTTTCCATTGGAAGAGGGCAGGCACGGAATGGGAAATCTCTATTCTCTGGGAGAGGTTGGTGGTGCTACTGCTCCTGTGTATTTGGTGCCCCCCTGCCCACTAGCAATGTTTCTGCTCGCCACTGCGGGGAGAAACATTGTGCAGCTAAGCTCACTTAGGATGTACAAGTGCCAGAATTCCTTTGTGGGGCACCATTCAGATATCACATTCGTAGCATGCGGGTCCTTTCCTGCTAAGCTCTGCATTCGCAGCCAGCTTCAAGGTGTTCCTGTTGTGGATAGACTCTCGTGCAGATGCCAGTGGAGACGGCCTCTGCTTCTATGCTCTTTGACAAGGCTGCTTTGCGGAAGCTCTTACCGTAGCCTCTGCCAAGTACAGCTTTCTGCCTCTCTCAAATACTCACTTACCTGTGAGACCTTGTCTTTCCTTTGGAGAGACAGAGAGCCCTTTTCCTGAAGGGAAACTGTCCGTGCTCTGTTGTTCTTTTGCACACAGGAAAATGCCTTCACGGCTGGTGTGCGGCCTTTACCCACTCGAGGGAGGGCAGGTTCCCATTTACTTTGGAGGTGGCACTCCTGCAGTGCTGTGGGCCATGACTGTGCTTCAAAGACAGTAATCTACCCTTTCCATTGGAAGAGGGCACGCAGGGAATGGGAAATCTCTGTTCTCTGGGAGAGGTGGGTGGTGCTACTGGGCCTGTGTATTTGGTGCCCCCCTGCCCACTAGCAATGTTTCTGCTCGCCACTGCGGGGAGAAACATTGTGCAGCTAAGCTCACTTAGGAAGTACAAGTGTCAGAATTCCTTTGCGGGGCACCATCCAGATATCACATTCGTAGCATGCGGGTCCTTTCCTGCTAAGCTCTGCATTCGCAGCCAGCTTCAAGGTGTTCCTGTTGTGGATAGACTCTCGTGCAGATGCCGCTGGAGACGGCCTCTGCTTCTATGCTCTTTGACAAGGCTGCTTTGAGGAAGCTCTTACCGTAGCCTCTGCCAAGTACAGCCTTCTGCCTCTCTCAAATACTCACTTACCTGTGAGACCTTGTCTTTCCTTTGGAGAGACAGACAGCCCTTTTCCTGAAGGGAAACTGTCCGTGCTCTGTTCTTCTTTTGCACACAGGGAAATGCCTTCACGGCTGGTGTGCGGCCTTTACCCACTCGAGGGAGGGCAGGTTCCCATTTACTTTGGTGGTGGCACTCCTGCAGCGCTCTGGGCCATGACTGTGCTTCAAAGACAGTAATCTACCCTTTCCATTGGAAGAGGGCACGCACGGAATGGGAAATCTCTGTTCTCTGGGAGAGGTTGGTGGTGCTACTGCGCCTGTGTATTTGGTGCCCCCCTGCCCACTAGCAATGTTTCTGCTCGCCACTGCGGGGAGAAACATTGTGCAGCTAAGCTCACTTAGGATGTACAAGTGTCAGAATTCCTTTGCGGGGCACCATCCAGATATCACATTCGTAGCATGCGGGTCCTTTCCTGCTAAGCTCTGCATTCGCAGCAAGCTTCAAGGTGTTCCTGTTGTGGATAGACTCTCGTGCAGATGCCAGTGGAGACGGCCTCTGCTTCTATGCTCTTTGACAAGGCTGCTTTGCGGAAGCTCTTACCGTAGCCTCTGCCAAGTACAGCTTTCTGCCTCTCTCAAATACTCACTTACCTGTGAGACCTTGTCTTTCTTTTGGAGAGACAGAGAGCCCTTTTCCTGAAGGGAAACTGTCCGTGCTCTGTTGTTCTTTTGCACACAGGAAAATGCCTTCACGGCTGGTGTGCGGCCTTTACCCACTCGAGGGAGGGCAGGTTCCCATTTACTTTGGAGGTGGCACTCCTGCAGTGCTGTGGGCCATGACTGTGCTTCAAAGACAGTAATCTACCCTTTCCATTGGAAGAGGGCACGCAGGGAATGGGAAATCTCTGTTCTCTGGGAGAGGTGGGTGGTGCTACTGGGCCTGTGTATTTGGTGCCCCCCTGCCCACTAGCAATGTTTCTGCTCGCCACTGCGGGGAGAAACATTGTGCAGCTAAGCTCACTTAGGAAGTACAAGTGTCAGAATTCCTTTGCGGGGCACCATCCAGATATCACATTCGTAGCATGCGGGTCCTTTCCTGCTAAGCTCTGCATTCGCAGCCAGCTTCAAGGTGTTCCTGTTGTGGATAGACTCTCGTGCAGATGCCGCTGGAGACGGCCTCTGCTTCTATGCTCTTTGACAAGGCTGCTTTGAGGAAGCTCTTACCGTAGCCTCTGCCAAGTACAGCCTTCTGCCTCTCTCAAATACTCACTTACCTGTGAGACCTTGTCTTTCCTTTGGAGAGACAGACAGCCCTTTTCCTGAAGGGAAACTGTCCGTGCTCTGTTCTTCTTTTGCACACAGGGAAATGCCTTCACGGCTGGTGTGCGGCCTTTACCCACTCGAGGGAGGGCAGGTTCCCATTTACTTTGGTGGTGGCACTCCTGCAGCGCTCTGGGCCATGACTGTGCTTCAAAGACAGTAATCTACCCTTTCCATTGGAAGAGGGCACGCACGGAATGGGAAATCTCTGTTCTCTGGGAGAGGTTGGTGGTGCTACTGCGCCTGTGTATTTGGTGCCCCCCTGCCCACTAGCAATGTTTCTGCTCGCCACTGCGGGGAGAAACATTGTGCAGCTAAGCTCACTTAGGATGTACAAGTGTCAGAATTCCTTTGCGGGGCACCATCCAGATATCACATTCGTAGCATGCGGGTCCTTTCCTGCTAAGCTCTGCATTCGCAGCCAGCTTCAAGGTGTTCCTGTTGTGGATAGCCTCTCGTGCAGATGCCGCTGGAGACGGCCTCTGCTTCTATGCTCTTTGACAAGGCTGCTTTGCGGAAGCTCTTACCATAGCCTCTGCCAAGTACAGCCTTCTGCATCTCTCAAATACTCACTTACCTGTGAGACCTTGTCTTTCCTTTGGAGAGACAGAGAGCCCTCTTCCTGAAGGGAAACTGTCCGTGCTCTGTTCTTCTTTTGCACACAGGAAAATGCCTTCACGGCTGGTGTGCGGCCTTTACCCACTCGAGGGAGGGCAGGTTCCCATTTACTTTGGAGGTGGCACTCCTGCAGCGCTGTGGGCCATGACTGTGCTTCAAAGACAATAATCTACCCTTTCCATTGGAAGAAGGCACGCAGGGAATGGGAAATCTCTGTTCTCTGGGAGAGGTGGGTGGTGCTACTGGGCCTGTGTATTTGGTGCCGCCCTGGCCACTAACAATGTTTCTGCTCGCCACTGCGGGGAGAAACATTGTGCAGCTAAGCTAACTTAGGAAGTACAAGTGTCAGAATTCCTTTGCGGGGCACCATCCAGATATCACATTCGTAGCATGCGGGTCCTTTCCTGCTAAGCTCTGCATTCGCAGCCAGCTTCAAGGTGTTCCTGTTGTGGATAGACTCTCGTGCAGATGCCGCTGGAGACGGCCTCTGCTTCTATGCTCTTTGACAAGGCTGCTTTGAGGAAGCTCTTACCGTAGCCTCTGCCAAGTACAGCCTTCTGCCTCTTTCAAATACTCACTTACCTGTGAGACCTTGTCTTTCCTTTAGAGACAGAGAGCCCTTTTCCTGAAGGGAAACTGTCCGTGCTCTGTTGTTCTTTTGCACACAGGGAAATGCCTTCACGGCTGGTGTGCGGCCTTTACCCATTCGAGGGAGGGCAGGTTCCCATTTACTTTGGAGGTGGCACTCCTGCAGCGCTGTGGGCCATGACTGTGCTTCAAAGAAAGTCATCTACCCTTTCTATTGGAAGAGGGCACGCACGGAATGGGAAATCTCTGTTCTCTGGGAGAGGTTGGTGGTGCTACTGCGCCTGTGTATTTGGTGCCCCCCTGCCCACTAGCAATGTTTCTGCTCGCCACTGCGGGGAGAAACATTGTGCAGCTAAGCTCACTTACGAAGTACAAGTGTCAGAATTCCTTTGCGGAGCACCATCCAGATATCACATTCGTAGCATGAGGGTCCTTTCCTGCTAAGCTCTGCATTCGCAGCCAGCTTCAAGGTGTTCCTGTTGTGGATAGACTCTCGTGCAGATGCCGCTGGAGACGGCCTCTGCTTCTATGCTCTTTGACAAGGCTGCTTTGAGGAAGCTCTTACCGTAGCCTCTGCCAAGTACAGCCTTCTGCCTCTCTCAAATACTCACTTACCTGTGAGACCTTGTCTTTCCTTTGGAGAGACAGAGAGCCCTTTTCCTGAAGGGAAACTGTCCGTGCTCTGTTCTTCTTTTGCACACAGGGAAATGCCTTCACGGCTGGTGTGCGGCCTTTACCCACTCGAGGGAGGGCAGGTTCCCATTTACTTTGGAGGTGGCACTCCTGCAGCGCTGTGGGCCATGACTGTGCTTCAAAGACAGTAATCTACCCTTTCCATTGGAAGAGGGCACGCACGGAATGGGAAATCTCTGTTCTCTGGGAGAGGTTGGTGGTGCTACTGCGCCTGTGTATTTGGTGCCCCCCTGCCCACTAGCAATGTTTCTGCTCGCCACTGCGGGGAGAAACATTGTGCAGCTAAGCTCACTTAGGATGTACAAGTGTCAGAATTCCTTTGCGGGGCACCATCCAGATATCACATTAGTAGCATGCGGGTCCTTTCCTGCTAAGCTCTGCATTCGCAGCCAGCTTCAAGGTGTTCCTGTTGTGGATAGACTCTCGTGCAGATGCCGCTGGAGACGGCCTCTGCTTCTATGCTCTTTGACAAGGCTGCTTTGAGGAAGCTCTTACCGTAGCCTCTACCAAGTACAGCCTTCTGCCTCTCTCAAATACTCACTTACCTGTGAGACCTTGTCTTTCCTTTGGAGAGACAGAGAGCCCTTTACCTGAAGGGAAACTGTCCGTGCTCTGTTCTTCTTTGGCACACAGGGAAATGCCTTCACGGCTGGTGTGCGGCCTTTACCCACTCGAGGGAGGGCAGGTTCCCATTTGCTTTGGTGGTGGAACTCCTGCAGCGCTGTGGGCCATGACTGTGCTTCAAAGACAGTAATCTACCCTTTCTATTGGAAGAGGGCACGCACGGAATGGGAAATCTCTGTCCTCTGGGAGAGGTTGGTGGTGCTACTGCGCCTGTGTATTTGGTGCCTCCTTGCCCACTAGCTATGTTTCTGCTCGGCACTGCGGGGAGAACCATTGTGCAGCTAAGCTCACTTAGGATGTACAAGTGTCAGAATTCCTTTGCGGGGCACCATCCAGATATCACATTCGTAGCATGCGGGTCATTTCCTGCTAAGCTCTGCTTTCGCAGCCAGCTTCAAGGTGTTCCTGTTGTGGATAGACTCTCGTGCAGATGCCGCTGGAGACGGACTCTGCTTTTAGGCTCTTTGACAAGGCTGCTTTGAGGAAGCTCTTACCGTAGCCTCTGCCAAGTACAGCCTTCTGCCTCTCTCAAATACTCACATACCTGTGAGACCTTGTCTTTCCTTTGGAGAGACAGAGAGCCATTTTCCTGAAGGGAAACTGTCCGTGCTCTGTTCTTCTTTTGCACACAGGGAAATGCCTTCACGGCTGCTGTGCGGCCTTTACCCACTCGAGGGAGGGCAGGTTCCCATTTACGTTGGTGGTGGCACTCCTGCATCGCTCTGGGCCATGACTGTGCTTCAAAGACAGTAATCTACCCTTTCCATTGGAAGAGGGCAGGCACGGAATGGGAAATCTCTATTCTCTGGGAGAGGTTGGTGGTGCTACTGCGCCTGTGTATTTGGTGCCTCCCTGCCCACTAGAAATGTTTCTGCTCGGCACTGCGGGGAGAAACATTGTGCAGCTAAGCTCACTTAGGATGTACAAGTGTCAGAATTCCTTTGCGGGGCACCATTCAGATATCACATTCGTAGCATGCGGGTCATTTCCTGCTAAGCTCTGCTTTCGCAGCCAGCTTGAAAGTGTTCCTGTTGTGGATAGACTCTCGTGCAGATGCCGCTGGAGACGGCCTCTGCTTCTATGCTCTTTGACAAGGCTGCTTTGCGGAAGCTCTTACCGTAGCCTCTGCCAAGTACAGCCTTCTGCCTCTCTCAAATACTCACTTACCTGTGAGACCTTGTCTTTCCTTTGGAGAGACAGAGAGCCCTTTTCCTGAAGGGAAACTGTCCGTGCTCTGTTCTGCTTTTGCACACAGGAAAATGCCTTCACGGCTGGTGTGCGGCCTTTACCCACTCGAGGGAGGGCAGGTTCCCATTTACTTTGGAGGTGGCACTCCTGCAGTGCTGTGGGCCATGACTGTGCTTCAAGGACAGTAATCTACCCTTTCCATTGGAAGAGGGCACGCACGGAATGGGAAATCTCTGTTCTCTGGGAGAGGTTGGTGGTGCTACTGCGCCTGTGTATTTGGTGCCCCCCTGCCCACTAGCAATGTTTCTGCTCGCCACTGCGGGGAGAAACATTGTGCAGCTGAGCTCACTTAGGATGTACAAGTGTCAGAATTCCTTTGCGGGGCACCATCCAGATATCACATTCGTAGCATGCGGGTCCTTTCCTGCTAAGCTCTGCATTCGCAGCCAGCTTCAAGGTGTTTCTGTTGTGGATAGACTCTCGTGCAGATGCCGCTGGAGACGGCCTCTGCTTCTATGCTCTTTGACAAGGCTGCTTTGCGGAAGCTCTTACCATAGCCTCTGCCAAGTACAGCCTTCTGCATCTCTCAAATACTCACTTACCTGTGAGACCTTGTCTTTCCTTTGGAGAGACAGAGAGCCCTTTTTCTGAAGGGAAACTGTCCGTGCTCTGTTCTTCTTTTGCACACAGGAAAATGCCTTCACGGCTGGTGTGCTGCCTTTACCCACTCGAGGGAGGGCAGGTTCCCATTTACTTTGGAGGTGGCACTCCTGCAGCGCTGTGGGCCATGACTGTGCTTCAAAGACAGTAATCTACCCTTTCCATTGGAAGAGGGCACGCACGGAATGGGAAATCTCTGTTCTCTGGGAGAGGTTGGTGGTGCTACTGCGCCTGTGTATTTGGTGCCCCCCTGCCCACTAGCAATGTTTCTGCTCGCCACTGCGGGGAGAAACATTGTGCAGCTAAGCTCACTTAGGAAGTACAAGTGTCAGAATTCCTTTGCGGGGCACCATCCAGATATCACATTCGTAGCATGCGGGTCATTTCCTGCTAAGCTCTGCTTTCGCAGCCAGCTTCAAGGTGTTCCTGTTGTGGATAGACTCTCGTGCAGATGCCGCTGGAGACGGACTCTGCTTTTATGCTCTTTGACAAGGCTGCTTTGAGGAAGCTCTTACCGTAGCCTCTGCCAAGTACAGCCTTCTGCCTCTCTCAAATACTCACTTACCTGTGAGACCTTGTCTTTCCTTTGGAGAGACAGACAGCCCTTTTCCTGAAGGGAAACTGTCCGTGCTCTGTTCTTCTTTTGCACACAGGGAAATGCCTTCACGGCTGGTGTGCGGCCTTTACCCACTCGAGGGAGGGCAGGTTCCCATTTACTTTGGTGGTGGCACTCCTGCAGCGCTCTGGGCCATGACTGTGCTTCAAAGACAGTAATCTACCCTTTCCATTGGAAGAGGGCAGGCACGGAATGGGAAATCTCTATTCTCTGGGAGAGGTTGGTGGTGCTACTGCGCCTGTGTATTTGGTGCCCCCCTGCCCACTAGCAATGTTTCTGCTCGCCACTGCGGGGAGAAACATTGTGCAGCTAAGCTCACTTAGGATGTACAAGTGCCAGAATTCCTTTGTGGGGCACCATTCAGATATCACATTCGTAGCATGCGGGTCCTTTCCTGCTAAGCTCTGCATTCGCAGCCAGCTTCAAGGTGTTCCTGTTGTGGATAGACTCTCGTGCAGATGCCGCTGGAGACGGCCTCTGCTTCTATGCTCTTTGACAAGGCTGCTTTGCGGAAGCTCTTACCGTAGCCTCTGCCAAGTACAGCCTTCTGCCTCTCTCAAATACTCACTTACCTGTGAGACCTTGTCTTTCCTTTGGAGAGACAGAGAGCCCTTTTCCTGAAGGGAAACTGTCCGTGCTCTGTTGTTCTTTTGCACACAGGAAAATGCCTTCACCGCTGGTGTGCGGCCTTTACCCACTCGAGGGAGGGCAGGTTCCCATTTACTTTGGAGGTGGCACTCCTGCAGTGCTGTGGGCCATGACTGTGCTTCAAAGACAGTAATCTACCCTTTCCATTGGAAGAGGGCACGCAGGGAATGGGAAATCTCTGTTCTGTGGGAGAGGTGGGTGGTGCTACTGGGCCTGTGTATTTGGTGCCCCCCTGCCCACTAGCAATGTTTCTGCTCGCCACTGCGGGGAGAAACATTGTGCAGCTAAGCTAACTTAGGAAGTACAAGTGTCAGAATTCCTTTGCGGGGCACCATCCAGATATCACATTCGTAGCATGCGGGTCCTTTCCTGCTAAGCTCTGCATTCGCAGCCAGCTTCAAGGTGTTCCTGTTGTGGATAGACTCTCGTGCAGATGCCGCTGGAGACGGCCTCTGCTTCTATGCTCTTTGACAAGGCTGCTTTGAGGAAGCTCTTACCGTAGCCTCTGCCAAGTACAGCCTTCTGCCTCTCTCAAATACTCACTTACCTGTGAGACCTTGTCTTTCCTTTGGAGAGACAGACAGCCCTTTTCCTGAAGGGAAACTGTCCGTGCTCTGTTCTTCTTTTGCACACAGGGAAATGCCTTCACGGCTGGTGTGCGGCCTTTACCCACTCGAGGGAGGGCAGGTTCCCATTTACTTTGGTGGTGGCACTCCTGCAGCGCTCTGGGCCATGACTGTGCTTCAAAGACAGTAATCTACCCTTTCCATTGGAAGAGGGCACGCACGGAATGGGAAATCTCTGTTCTCTGGGAGAGGTTGGTGGTGCTACTGCGCCTGTGTATTTGGTGCCCCCCTGCCCACTAGCAATGTTTCTGCTCGCCACTGCGGGGAGAAACATTGTGCAGCTAAGCTCACTTAGGATGTACAAGTGTCAGAATTCCTTTGCGGGGCACCATCCAGATATCACATTCGTAGCATGCGGGTCCTTTCCTGCTAAGCTCTGCATTCGCAGCCAGCTTCAAGGTGTTCCTGTTGTGGATAGCCTCTCGTGCAGATGCCGCTGGAGACGGCCTCTGCTTCTATGCTCTTTGACAAGGCTGCTTTGCGGAAGCTCTTACCATAGCCTCTGCCAAGTACAGCCTTCTGCATCTCTCAAATACTCACTTACCTGTGAGACCTTGTCTTTCCTTTGGAGAGACAGAGAGCCCTCTTCCTGAAGGGAAACTGTCCGTGCTCTGTTCTTCTTTTGCACACAGGAAAATGCCTTCACGGCTGGTGTGCGGCCTTTACCCACTCGAGGGAGGGCAGGTTCCCATTTACTTTGGAGGTTGCACTCCTGCAGCGCTGTGGGCCATGACTGTGCTTCAAAGACAATAATCTACCCTTTCCATTGGAAGAAGGCACGCAGGGAATGGGAAATCTCTGTTCTCTGGGAGAGGTGGGTGGTGCTACAGGGTCTGTGTATTTGGTGCCGCCCTGGCCACTAACAATGTTTCTGCTCGCCACTGCGGGGAGAAACATTGTGCAGCTAAGCTAACTTAGGAAGTACAAGTGTCAGAATTCCTTTGCGGGGCACCATCCAGATATCACATTCGTAGCATGCGGGTCCTTTCCTGCTAAGCTCTGCATTCGCAGCCAGCTTCAAGGTGTTTCTGTTGTGGATAGACTCTCGTGCAGATGCCGCTGGAGACGGCCTCTGCTTCTATGCTCTTTGACAAGGCTGCTTTGAGGAAGCTCTTACCGTAGCCTCTGCCAAGTACAGCCTTCTGCCTCTTTCAAATACTCACTTACCTGTGAGACCTTGTCTTTCCTTTAGAGACAGAGAGCCCTTTTCCTGAAGGGAAACTGTCCGTGCTCTGTTGTTCTTTTGCACACAGGGAAATGCCTTCACGGCTGGTGTGCGGCCTTTACCCATTCGAGGGAGGGCAGGTTCCCATTTACTTTGGAGGTGGCACTCCTGCAGCGCTGTGGGCCATGACTGTGCTTCAAAGAAAGTCATCTACCCTTTCTATTGGAAGAGGGCACGCACGGAATGGGAAATCTCTGTTCTCTGGGAGAGGTTGGTGGTGCTACTGCGCCTGTGTATTTGGTGCCCCCCTGCCCACTAGCAATGTTTCTGCTCGCCACTGCGGGGAGAATCATTGTGCAGCTAAGCTCACTTACGAAGTACAAGTGTCAGAATTCCTTTGCGGAGCACCATCCAGATATCACATTCGTAGCATGCGGGTCCTTTCCTGCTAAGCTCTGCATTCGCAGCCAGCTTCAAGGTGTTCCTGTTGTGGATAGACTCTCGTGCAGATGCCGCTGGAGACGGCCTCTGCTTCTATGCTCTTTGACAAGGCTGCTTTGAGGAAGCTCTTACCGTAGCCTCTGCCAAGTACAGCCTTCTGCCTCTCTCAAATACTCACTTACCTGTGAGACCTTGTCTTTCCTTTGGAGAGACAGAGAGCCCTTTTCCTGAAGGGAAACTGTCCGTGCTCTGTTCTTCTTTTGCACACAGGGAAATGCCTTCACGGCTGGTGTGCGGCCTTTACCCACTCGAGGGAGGGCAGGTTCCCATTTACTTTGGAGGTGGCACTCCTGCAGCGCTGTGGGCCATGACTGTGCTTCAAAGACAGTAATCTACCCTTTCCATTGGAAGAGGGCACGCACGGAATGGGAAATCTCTGTTCTCTGGGAGAGGTTGGTGGTGCTACTGCGCCTGTGTATTTGGTGCCCCCCTGCCCACTAGCAATGTTTCTGCTCGCCACTGCGGGGAGAAACATTGTGCAGCTAAGCTCACTTAGGATGTACAAGTGTCAGAATTCCTTTGCGGGGCACCATCCAGATATCACATTAGTAGCATGCGGGTCCTTTCCTGCTAAGCTCTGCATTCGCAGCCAGCTTCAAGGTGTTCCTGTTGTGGATAGACTCTCGTGCAGATGCCGCTGGAGACGGCCTCTGCTTCTATGCTCTTTGACAAGGCTGCTTTGAGGAAGCTCTTACCGTAGCCTCTACCAAGTACAGCCTTCTGCCTCTCTCAAATACTCACTTACCTGTGAGACCTTGTCTTTCCTTTGGAGAGACAGAGAGCCCTTTACCTGAAGGGAAACTGTCCGTGCTCTGTTCTTCTTTGGCACACAGGGAAATGCCTTCACGGCTGGTGTGCGGCCTTTACCCACTCGAGGGAGGGCAGGTTCCCATTTGCTTTGGTGGTGGAACTCCTGCAGCGCTGTGGGCCATGACTGTGCTTCAAAGACAGTAATCTACCCTTTCTATTGGAAGAGGGCACGCACGGAATGGGAAATCTCTGTCCTCTGGGAGAGGTTGGTGGTGCTACTGCGCCTGTGTATTTGGTGCCTCCTTGCCCACTAGCTATGTTTCTGCTCGGCACTGCGGGGAGAACCATTGTGCAGCTAAGCTCACTTAGGATGTACAAGTGTCAGAATTCCTTTGCGGGGCACCATCCAGATATCACATTCGTAGCATGCGGGTCATTTCCTGCTAAGCTCTGCTTTCGCAGCCAGCTTCAAGGTGTTCCTGTTGTGGATAGACTCTCGTGCAGATGCCGCTGGAGACGGACTCTGCTTTTATGCTCTTTGACAAGGCTGCTTTGAGGAAGCTCTTACCGTAGCCTCTGCCAAGTACAGCCTTCTGCCTCTCTCAAATACTCACATACCTGTGAGACCTTGTCTTTCCTTTGGAGAGACAGAGAGCCATTTTCCTGAAGGGAAACTGTCCGTGCTCTGTTCTTCTTTTGCACACAGGGCAATGCCTTCACGGCTGGTGTGCGGCCTTTACCCACTCGAGGGAGGGCAGGTTCCCATTTACGTTGGTGGTGGCACTCCTGCATCGCTCTGGGCCATGACTGTGCTTCAAAGACAGTAATCTACCCTTTCCATTGGAAGAGGGCAGGCACGGAATGGGAAATCTCTATTCTCTGGGAGAGGTTGGTGGTGCTACTGCGCCTGTGTATTTGGTGCCTCCCTGCCCACTAGAAATGTTTCTGCTCGGCACTGCGGGGAGAAACATTGTGCAGCTAAGCTCACTTAGGATGTACAAGTGTCAGAATTCCTTTGCGGGGCACCATTCAGATATCACATTCGTAGCATGCGGGTCATTTCCAGCTAAGCTCCGCTTTCGCAGCCAGCTTGAAAGTGTTCCTGTTGTGGATAGACTCTCGTGCAGATGCCGCTGGAGACGGCCTCTGCTTCTATGCTCTTTGACAAGGCTGCTTTGCGGAAGCTCTTACCGTAGCCTCTGCCAAGTACAGCCTTCTGCCTCTCTCAAATACTCACTTACCTGTGAGACCTTGTCTTTCCTTTGGAGAGACAGAGAGCCCTTTTCCTGAAGGGAAACTGTCCGTGCTCTGTTCTTCTTTTGCACACAGGAAAATGCCTTCACGGCTGGTGTGCGGCCTTTACCCACTCGAGGGAGGGCAGGTTCCCATTTACTTTGGAGGTGGCACTCCTGCAGTGCTGTGGGCCATGACTGTGCTTCAAGGACAGTAATCTACCCTTTCCATTGGAAGAGGGCACGCACGGAATGGGAAATCTCTGTTCTCTGGGAGAGGTTGGTGGTGCTACTGCGCCTGTGTATTTGGTGCCCCCCTGCCCACTAGCAATGTTTCTGCTCGCCACTGCGGGGAGAAACATTGTGCAGCTGAGCTCACTTAGGATGTACAAGTGTCAGAATTCCTTTGCGGGGCACCATCCAGATATCACATTCGTAGCATGCGGGTCCTTTCCTGCTAAGCTCTGCATTCGCAGCCAGCTTCAAGGTGTTCCTGTTGTGCATAGCCTCTCGTGCAGATGCCGCTGGAGACGGCCTCTGCTTCTATGCTCTTTGACAAGGCTGCTTTGCGGAAGCTCTTACCATAGCCTCTGCCAAGTACAGCCTTCTGCATCTCTCAAATACTCACTTACCTGTGAGACCTTGTCTTTCCTTTGGAGAGACAGAGAGCCCTTTTCCTGAAGGGAAACTGTCCGTGCTCTGTTCTTCTTTTGCACACAGGAAAATGCCTTCACGGCTGGTGTGCGGCCTTTACCCACTCGAGGGAGGGCAGGTTCCCATTTACTTTGGAGGTGGCACTCCTGCAGCGCTGTGGGCCATGACTGGGCTTCAAAGACAATAATCTACCCTTTCCATTGGAAGAAGGCACGCAGGGAATGGGAAATCTCTGTTCTCTGGGAGAGGTGGGTGGTGCTACGGGGCCTGTGTATTTGGTGCCCCCCTGGCCACTAGCAATGTTTCTGCTCGCCACTGCGGGGAGAAACATTGTGCAGCTAAGCTAACTTAGGAAGTACAAGTGTCAGAATTCCTTTGCGGGGCACCATCCAGATATCACATTCGTAGCATGCGGGTCCTTTCCTGCTAAGCTCTGCATTCGCAGCCAGCTTCAAGGTGTTCCTGTTGTGGATAGACTCTCGTGCAGATGCCGCTGGAGACGGCCTCTGCTTCTATGCTCTTTGACAAGGCTGCTTTGAGGAAGCTCTTACCGTAGCCTCTGCCAAGTACAGCCTTCTGCCTCTCTCAAATACTCACTTACCTGTGACACCTTGTCTTTCCTTTAGAGACAGAGAGCCCTTTTCCTGAAGGGAAACTGTCCGTGCTCTGTTGTTCTTTTGCACACAGGGAAATGCCTTCACGGCTGGTGTGCGGCCTTTACCCACTCGAGGGAGGGCAGGTTCCCATTTACTTTGGAGGTGGCACTCCTGCAGCGCTGTGGGCCATGACTGTGCTTCAAAGAAAGTCATCTACCCTTTCTATTGGAAGAGGGCACGCACGGAATGGGAAATCTCTGTTCACTGGGAGAGGTTGGTGGTGCTACTGCGCCTGTGTATTTGGTGCCCCCCTGCCCACTAGCAATGTTTCTGCTCGCCACTGCGGGGAGAAACATTGTGCAGCTAAGCTCACTTAGGAAGTACAAGTGTCAGAATTCCTTTGCGGGGCACCATCCAGATATCACATTCGTAGCATGCGGGTCCTTTCCTGCTAAGCTCTGCATTCGCAGCCAGCTTCAAGGTGTTCCTGTTGTGGATAGACTCTCATGCAGATGCCGCTGGAGACGGCCTCTGCTTCTATGCTCTTTGACAAGGCTGCTTTGAGGAAGCTCTTACCGTAGCCTCTGCCAAGTACAGCCTTCTGCCTCTCTCAAATACTCACTTACCTGTGAGACCTTGTCTTTCCTTTGGAGAGACAGAGAGCCCTTTTCCTGAAGGGAAACTGTCCGTGCTCTGTTCTTCTTTTGCACACAGGGAAATGCCTTCACGGCTGGTGTGCGGCCTTTACCCACTCGAGGGAGGGCAGGTTCCCATTTACTTTGGAGGTGGCACTCCTGCAGCGCTGTGGGCCATGACTGTGCTTCAAAGACAGTAATCTACCCTTTCTATTGGAAGAGGGCACACACGGAATGGGAAATCTCTGTTCTCTGGGAGAGGTTGGTGGTGCTACTGCGCCTGTGTATTTGGTGCCTCCCTGCCCACTAGCAATGTTTCTGCTCGGCACTGCGGGGAGAAACATTGTGCAGCTAAGCTCACTTAGGATGTACAAGTGTCAGAATTCCTTTGCGGGGCACCATCCAGATATCACATTCGTAGCATGCGGGTCATTTCCTGCTAAGCTCTGCTTTCGCAGCCAGCTTCAAGGTGTTCCTGTTGTGGATAGACTCTCGTGCAGATGCCGCTGGAGACGGACTCTGCTTTTATGCTCTTTGACAAGGCTGCTTTGAGGAAGCTCTTACCGTAGCCTCTGCCAAGTACAGCCTTCTGCCTCTCTCAAATACTCACTTACCTGTGAGACCTTGTCTTTCCTTTGGAGAGACAGAGAGCCCTTTTCCTGAAGGGAAACTGTCCGTGCTCTGTTCTTCTTTTGCACACAGGGAAATGCCTTCACGGCTGGTGTGCGGCCTTTACCCACTCGAGGGAGGGCAGGTTCCCATTTACTTTGGTGGTGGCACTCCTGCAGGGCTCTGGGCCATGACTGTGCTTCAAAGACAGTAATCTACCCTTTCCATTGGAAGAGGGCAGGCACGGAATGGGAAATCTCTGTTCTCTGGGAGAGGTTGGTGGTGCTACTGCGCCTGTGTATTTGGTGCCCCCCTGCCCACTAGCAATGTTTCTGCTCGCCACTGCGGGGAGAAACATTGTGCAGCTAAGCTCACTTAGGATGTACAAGTGCCAGAATTCCTTTGCGGGGCACCATTCAGATATCACATTCGTAGCATGCGGGTCCTTTCCTGCTAAGCTGTGCATTCGCAGCCAGCTTCAAGGTGTTCCTGTTGTGGATAGACTCTCGTGCAGATGCCGCTGGAGACGGCCTCTGCTTCTATGCTCTTTGACAAGGCTGCTTTGCGGAAGCTCTTACCGTAGCCTCTGCCAAGTACAGCCTTCTGCCTCTCTCAAATACTCACTTACCTGTGAGACCTTGTCTTTCCTTTGGAGAGACAGAGAGCCCTTTTCCTGAAGGGAAACTGTCCGTGCACTGTTCTTCTTTTGCACACAGGAAAATGCCTTCACGGCTGGTGTGCGGCCTTTACCCACTCGAGGGAGGGCAGGTTCCCATTTACTTTGGAGGTGGCACTCCTGCAGTGCTGTGGGCCATGACTGTGCTTCAAAGACAGTAATCTACCCTTTCCATTGGAAGAGGGCACGCACGGAATGGGAAATCTCTGTTCTCTGGGAGAGGTTGGTGGTGCTACTGCGCCTGTGTATTTGGTGCCCCCCTGCCCACTAGCAATGTTTCTGCTCGCCACTGCGGGGAGAAACATTGTGCAGCTAAGCTCACTTAGGATGTACAAGTGTCAGAATTCCTTTGCGGGGCACCATCCAGATATCACATTCGTAGCATGCGGGTCCTTTCCTGCTAAGCTCTGCATTCGCAGCCAGCTTCAAGGTGTTCCTGTTGTGGATAGACTCTCGTGCAGATGCCGCTGGAGACGGCCTCTGCTTCTATGCTCTTTGACAAGGCTGCTTTGCGGAAGCTCTTACCATAGCCTCTGCCAAGTACAGCCTTCTGCCTCTCTCAAATACTCACTTACCTGTGAGACCTTGTCTTTCCTTTGGAGAGACAGAGAGCCCTTTTCCTGAAGGGAAACTGTCCGTGCTCTCTTCTTCTTTTGCACACAGGAAAATGCCTTCACGGCTGGTGTGCGGCCTTTACCCACTCGAGGGAGGGCAGGTTCCCATTTACTTTGGAGGTGGCACTCCTGCAGCGCTGTGGGCCATGACTGTGCTTCAAAGACAATAATCTACCCTTTCCATTGGAAGAAGGCACGCAGGGAATGGGAAATCTCTGTTCTCTGGGAGAGGTGGGTGGTGCTACCGCGCCTGTGTATTTGGTGCCCCCCTGCCCACTAGCAATGTTTCTGCTCGCCACTGCGTGGAGAAACATTGTGCAGCTAAGCTCACTTAGGAAGTACAAGTGTCAGAATTCCTTTGCGGGGCACCATCCAGATATCACATTCGTAGCATGCGGGTCCTTTCCTGCTAAGCTCTGCATTCGCAGCCAGCTTCAAGGTGTTCCTGTTGTGGATAGACTCTCGTGCAGATGCCGCTGGAGACGGCCTCTGCTTCTATGCTCTTTGACAAGGCTGCTTTGAGGAAGCTCTTACCGTAGCCTCTGCCAAGTACAGCCTTCTGCCTCTCTCAAATACTCACTTACCTGTGAGACCTTGTCTTTCCTTTGGAGAGACAGAGAGCCCTTTTCCTGAAGGGAAACTGTCCGTGCTCTGTTCTTCTTTTGCACACAGGGAAATGCCTTCACGGCTGGTGTGCGGCCTTTACCCACTCGAGGGAGGGCTGGTTCCCATTTACTTTGGAGGTGGCACTCCTGCAGCGCTGTGGGCCATGACTGTGCTTCAAAGACAGTAATCTACCCTTTCCATTGGAAGAGGGCACGCACGGAATGGGAAATCTCTGTTCTCTGGGAAAGGTGGGTGGTGCTACTGCGCCTGTGTATTTGGTGCCCCCCTGCCCACTAGCAATGTTTCTGCTCGCCACTGCGGGGAGAAACATTGTGCAGCTAAGCTCACTTAGGATGTACAAGTGTCAGAATTCCTTTGCGGGGCACCATCCAGATATCACATTCGTAGCATGCGGGTCATTTCCTGCTAAGCTCTGCTTTCGCAGCCAGCTTCAAGGTGTTCCTGTTGTGGATAGACTCTCGTGCAGATGCCGCTGGAGACGGACTCTGCTTTTATGCTCTTTGACAAGGCTGCTTTGAGGAAGCTCTTACCGTAGCCTCTGCCAAGTACAGCCTTCTGCCTCTCTCAAATACTCACTTACCTGTGAGACCTTGTCTTTCCTTTGGAGAGACAGAGAGCCCTTTTCCTGAAGGGAAACTGTCCGTGCTCTGTTCTTCTTTTGCACACAGGGAAATGCCTTCACGGCTGGTGTGCGGCCTTTACCCACTCGAGGGAGGGCAGGTTCCCATTTACTTTGGAGGTGGCACTCCTGCAGCGCTGTGGGCCATGACTGTGCTTCAAAGACAATAATCTACCCTTTCCATTGGAAGAAGGCACGCAGGGAATGGGAAATCTCTGTTCTCTGGGAGAGGTGGGTGGTGCTACTGGGCCTGTGTATTTGGTGCCCCCCTGGCCACTAGCAATGTTTCTGCTCGCCACTGCGGGGAGAAACATTGTGCAGCTAAGCTAACTTAGGAAGTACAAGTGTCAGAATTCCTTTGCGGGGCACCATCCAGATATCACATTCGTAGCATGCGGGTCCTTTCCTGCTAAGCTCTGCATTCGCAGCCAGCTTCAAGGTGTTCCTGTTGTGGATAGACTCTCGTGCAGATGCCGCTGGAGACGGCCTCTGCTTCTATGCTCTTTGACAAGGCTGCTTTGAGGAAGCTCTTACCGTAGCCTCTGCCAAGTACAGCCTTCTGCCTCTCTAAAATACTCACTTACCTGTGAGACCTTGTCTTTCCTTTAGAGACAGAGAGCCCTTTTCCTGAAGGGAAACTGTCCGTGCTCTGTTGTTCTTTTGCACACAGGAAAATGCCTTCAGGGCTGGTGTGCGGCCTTTACCCACACTCGAGGGAGGGCAGGTTCCCATTTACTTTGGAGGTGGCACTCCTGCAGCGCTGTGGGCCATGACTGTGCTTCAAAGAAAGTCATCTACCCTTTCTATTGGAAGAGGGCACGCACGGAATGGGAAATCTCTGTTCTCTGGGAGAGGTTGGTGGTGCTACTGCGCCTGTGTATTTGGTGCCCCCCTGCCCACTAGCAATGTTTCTGCTCGCCACTGCGGGGAGAAACATTGTGCAGCTAAGCTCACTTAGGATGTACAAGTGCCAGAATTCCTTTGTGGGGCACCATTCAGATATCACATTCGTAGCATGCGGGTCCTTTCCTGCTAAGCTGTGCATTCGCAGCCAGCTTCAAGGTGTTCCTGTTGTGGATAGACTCTCGTGCAGATGCCGCTGGAGACGGCCTCTGCTTCTATGCTCTTTGACAAGGCTGCTTTGCGGAAGCTCTTACCGTAGCCTCTGCCAAGTACAGCCTTCTGCCTCTCTCAAATACTCACTTACCTGTGAGACCTTGTCTTTCCTTTGGAGAGACAGAGAGCCCTTTTCCTGAAGGGAAACTGTCCGTGCTCTGTTCTTCTTTTGCACACAGGAAAATGCCTTCACGGCTGGTGTGCGGCCTTTACCCACTCGAGGGAGGGCAGGTTCCCATTTACTTTGGAGGTGGCACTCCTGCAGTGCTGTGGGCCATGACTGTGCTTCAAAGACAGTAATCTACCCTTTCCATTGGAAGAGGGCAGGCACGGAATGGGAAATCTCTGTTCTCTGGGAGAGGTTGGTGGTGCTACTTCGCCTGTGTATTTGGTGCCCCCCTGCCCACTAGCAATGTTTCTGCTCGCCACTGCGGGGAGAAACATTGTGCAGCTAAGCTCACTTAGGATGTACAAGTGTCAGAATTCCTTTGCGGGGCACCATCCAGATATCACATTCGTAGCATGCGGGTCCTTTCCTGCTAAGCTCTGCATTCGCAGCCAGCTTCAAGGTGTTCCTGTTGTGGACAGCCTCTCGTGCAGATGCCGCTGGAGACGGCCTCTGCTTCTATGCTCTTTGACAAGGCTGCTTTGCGGAAGCTCTTACCGTAGCCTCTGCCAAGTACAGCCTTCTGCCTCTCTCAAATACTCACTTACCTGTGAGACCTTGTCTTTCCTTTGGAGAGACAGAGAGCCCTTTTCCTGAAGGGAAACTGTCCGTGCTCTGTTCTTCTTTTTTTCACACAGGAAAATGCCTTCACGGCTGGTGTGCGGCCTTTACCCACTCGAGGGAGGGCAGGTTCCCATTTACTTTGGAGGTGGCACTCCTGCAGCGCTGTGGGCCATGACTGTGCTTCAAAGACAGTAATCTACCCTTTCCATTGGAAGAGGGCACGCAGGGAATGGGAAATCTCTGTTCTCTGGGAGAGGAGGGTGGGGCTACTGGGCCTGTGTATTTGGTGCCCCCCTGGCCACTAGCAATGTTTCTGCTCGCCACTGCGGGGAGAAACATTGTGCAGCTAAGCTAACTTAGGAAGTACAAGTGTCAGAATTCCTTTGCGGGGCACCATCCAGATATCACATTCGTAGCATGCGGGTCCTTTCCTGCTAAGCTCTGCATTCGCAGCCAGCTTCAAGGTGTTCCTGTTGTGGATAGACTCTCGTGCAGATGCCGCTGGAGACGGCCTCTGCTTCTATGCTCTTTGACAAGGCTGCTTTGAGGAAGCTCTTACCGTAGCCTCTGCCAAGTACAGCCTTCTGCCTCTCTCAAATACTCACTTACCTGTGAGACCTTGTCTTTCCTTTAGAGACAGAGAGCCCTTTTCCTGAAGGGAAACTGTCCGTGCTCTGTTGTTCTTTTGCACACAGGGAAATGCCTTCAGGGCTGGTGTGCGGCCTTTACCCACTCGAGGGAGGGCAGGTTCCCATTTACTTTGGAGGTGGCACTCCTGCAGCGCTGTGGGCCATGACTGTGCTTCAAAGAAAGTCATCTACCCTTTCCATTGGAAGAGGGCACGCACGGAATGGGAAATCTCTGTTCTCTGGGAGAGGTTGGTGGTGCTACTGCGCCTGTGTATTTGGTGCCCCCCTGCCCACTAGCAATGTTTCTGCTCGCCACTGCGGGGAGAAACATTGTGCAGCTAAGCTCACTTAGGATGTACAAGTGCCAGAATTCCTTTGTGGGGCACCATTCAGATATCACATTCGTAGCATGCGGGTCCTTTCCTGCTAAGCTCTGCATTCGCAGCCAGCTTCAAGGTGTTCCTGTTGTGGATAGACTCTCGTGCAGATGCCGCTGGAGACGGCCTCTGCTTCTATGCTCTTTGACAAGGCTGCTTTGCGGAAGCTCTTACCGTAGCCTCTGACAAGTACAGCCTTCTGCCTCTCTCAAATACTCACTTACCTGTGAGACCTTGTCTTTCCTTTGGAGAGACAGAGAGCCCTTTTCCTGAAGGGAAACTGTCCGTGCTCTGTTCTTCTTTTGCACACAGGAAAATGCCTTCACGGCTGGTGTGCGGCCTTTACCCACTCGAGGGAGGGCAGGTTCCCATTTACTTTGGTGGTGGCACTCCTGCAGTGCTGTGGGCCATGACTGTGCTTCAAGGACAGTAATCTACCCTTTCCATTGGAAGAGGGCACGCACGGAATGGGAAATCTCTGTTCTCTGGGAGAGGTTGGTGGTGCTACTGCTCCTGTGTATTTGGTGCCCCCCTGCCCACTAGCAATGTTTCTGCTCGCCACTGCGGGGAGAAACATTGTGCAGCTAAGCTCACTTAGGATGTACAAGTGTCAGAATTCCTTTGCGGGGCACCATCCAGATATCACATTCGTAGCATGCGGGGCCTTTCCTGCTAAGCTCTGCATTCGCAGCCAGCTTCAAGGTGTTCCTGTTGTGGATAGCCTCTCGTGCAGATGCCGCTGGAGACGGCCTCTGCTTCTATGCTCTTTGACAAGGCTGCTTTGCGGAAGCTCTTACCATAGCCTCTGCCAAGTACAGCCTTCTGCATCTCTCAAATACTCACTTACCTGTGAGACCTTGTCTTTCCTTTGGAGAGACAGAGAGCCCTTTTCCTGAAGGGAAACTGTCCATGCTCTGTTCTTCTTTTGTACACAGGAAAATGCCTTCACGGCTGGTGTGCGGCCTTTACCCACTCGAGGGAGGGCAGGTTCCCATTTACTTTGGAGGTGGCACTCCTGCAGCGCTGTGGGCCATGACTGTGCTTCAAAGACAATAATCTACCCTTTCCATTGGAAGAAGGCACGCAGGGAATGGGAAATCTCTGTTCTCTGGGAGAGGTGGGTGGTGCTACTGGTCCTGTGTATTTGGTGCCCCCCTGGCCACTAGCAATGTTTCTGCTCGCCACTGCGGGGAGAAACATTGTGCAGCTAAGCTAACTTAGGAAGTACAAGTGTCAGAATTCCTTTGCGGGGCACCATCCAGATATCACATTCGTAGCATGCGGGTCCTTTCCTGCTAAGCTCTGCCTTCGCAGCCAGCTTCAAGGTGTTCCTGTTGTGGATAGACTCTTGTGCAGATGCCGCTGGAGACGGCCTCTACTTCTATGCTCTTTGACAAGGCTGCTTTGAGGAAGCTCTTACCGTAGCCTCTGCCAAGTACAGCCTTCTGCCTCTCTCAAATACTCACTTACCTGTGAGACCTTGTCTTTCCTTTGGAGAGACAGAGAGCCCTTTACCTGAAGGGAAACTGTCCGTGCTCTGTTCTTCTTTGGCACACAGGGAAATGCCTTCACGGCTGGTGTGCGGCCTTTACCCACTCGAGGGAGGGCAGGTTCCCATTTACTTTGGTGGTGGCACTCCTGCAGCGCTGTGGGCCATGACTGTGCTTCAAAGACAGTAATCTACCCTTTCTATTGGAAGAGGGCACGCACGGAATGGGAAATCTCTGTTCTCTGGGAGAGGTTGGTGGTGCTACTGCGCCTGTGTATTTGGTGCCTCCCTGCCCACTAGCAATGTTTCTGCTCGGCACTGCGGGGAGAAACATTGTGCAGCTAAGCTCACTTAGGATGTACAAGTGTCAGAATTCCTTTGCGGGGCACCATCCAGATATCACATTCGTAGCATGCGGGTCATTTCCTGCTAAGCTCTGCTTTCGCAGCCAGCTTCAAGGTGTTCCTGTTGTGGATAGACTCTCGTGCAGATGCCGCTGGAGACGGACTCTGCTTTTATGCTCTTTGACAAGGCTGCTTTGAGGAAGCTCTTACCGTAGCCTCTGCCAAGTACAGCCTTCTGCCTCTCTCAAATACTCACTTACCTGTGAGACCTTGTCTTTCCTTTGGAGAGACAGAGAGCCCTTTTCCTGAAGGGAAACTGTCCGTGCTCTGTTCTTCTTTGGCACACAGGGAAATGCCTTCACGGCTGGTGTGCGGCCTTTACCCACTCGAGGGAGGGCAGGTTCCCATTTACTTTGGTGGTGGCACTCCTGCAGCGCTCTGGGCCATGACTGTGCTTCAAAGACAGTAATCTACCCTTTCCATTGGAAGAGGGCAGGCACGGAATGGGAAATCTCTATTCTCTGGGAGAGGTTGGTGGTGCTACTGCGCCTGTGTATTTGGTGCCCCCCTGCCCACTAGCAATGTTTCTGCTCGCCACTGCGGGGAGAAACATTGTGCAGCTAAGCTCACTTAGGATGTACAAGTGCCAGAATTCCTTTGTGGGGCACCATTCAGATATCACATTCGTAGCATGCGGGTCCTTTCCTGCTAAGCTCTGCATTCGCAACCAGCTTCAAGGTGTTCCTGTTGTGGATAGACTCTCGTGCAGATGCCGCTGGAGACGGCCTCTGCTTCTATGCTCTTTGACAAGGCTGCTTTGCGGAAGCTCTTACCGTAGCCTCTGCCAAGTACAGCCTTCTGCCTCTCTCAAATACTCACTTACCTGTGAGACCTTGTCTTTCCTTTGGAGAGACAGAGAGCCCTTTTCCTGAAGGGAAACTGTCCGTGCTCTGTTCTTCTTTTGCACACAGGGAAATGCCTTCACGGCTGGTGTGCGGCCTTTACCCACTCGAGGGAGGGCAGGTTCCCATTTACTTTGGAGGTGGCACTCCTGCAGCGCTGTGGGCCATGACTGTGCTTCAAAGACAGTAATCTACCCTTTCCATTGGAAGAGGGCACGCACGGAATGGGAAATCTCTGTTCTCTGGGAGAGGTTGGTGGTGCTACTGCGCCTGTGTATTTGGTGCCCCCCTGCCCACTAGCAATGTTTCTGCTCGCCACTGCGGGGAGAAACATTGTGCAGCTAAGCTCACTTAGGATGTACAAGTGTCAGAATTCCTTTGCGGGGCACCATCCAGATATCACATTAGTAACATGCGGGTCATTTCCTGCTAAGCTCTGCATTCGCAGCCAGCTTCAAGGTGTTCCTGTTGTGGATAGACTCTTGTGCAGATACCGCTGGAGACGGCCTCTGCTTCTATGCTCTTTGACAAGGCTGCTTTGAGGAAGCTCTTACCGTAGCCTCTGCCAAGTACAGCCTTCTGCCTCTCTCAAATACTCACTTACCTGTGAGACCTTGTCTTTCCTTTGGAGAGACAGAGAGCCCTTTACCTGAAGGGAAACTGTCCGTGCTCTGTTCTTCTTTGGCACACAGGGAAATGCCTTCACGGCTGGTGTGCGGCCTTTACCCACTCGAGGGAGGGCAGGTTCCCATTTACTTTGGTGGTGGAACTCCTGCAGCGCTGTGGGCCATGACTGTGCTTCAAAGACAGTAATCTACCCTTTCTATTGGAAGAGGGCACGCACGGAATGGGAAATCTCTGTTCTCTGGGAGAGGTTGGTGGTGCTACTGCGCCTGTGTATTTGGTGCCTCCCTGCCCACTAGCAATGTTTCTGCTCGGCACTGCGGGGAGAAACATTGTGCAGCTAAGCTCACTTAGGATGTACAAGTGTCAGAATTCCTTTGCGGGGCAACATCCAGATATCACATTCGTAGCATGCGGGTCATTTCCTGCTAAGCTCTCTTTCGCAGCCAGCTTCAAGGTGTTCCTGTTGTGGATAGCCTCTCGTGCAGATGCCGCTGGAGACGGACTCTGCTTTTATGCTCTTTGACAAGGCTGCTTTGAGGAAGCTCTTACCGTAGCCTCTGCCAAGTACAGCCTTCTGCCTCTCTCAAATACTCACTTACCTGTGACACTTTGTCTTTCCTTTGGAGAGACAGAGAGCCCTTTTCCTGAAGGGAAACTGTCCGTGCTCTGTTCTTCTTTTGCACACAGGGAAATGCCTTCACGGCTGGTGTGCGGCCTTTACCCACTCGAGGGAGGGCAGGTTCCCATTTACTTTGGTGGTGGCACTCCTGCAGCGCTCTGGGCCATGACTGTGCTTCAAAGACAGTAATCTACCCTTTCCATTGGAAGAGGGCAGGCACGGAATGGGAAATCTCTATTCTCTGGGAGAGGTTGGTGGTGCTACTGCGCCTGTGTATTTGGTGCCCCCCTGCCCACTAGCAATGTTTCTGCTCACCACTGCGGGGAGAAACATTCTGCAGCTAAGCTCACTTAGGATGTACAAGTGCCAGAATTCCTTTGCGGGGCACCATCCAGATATCACATTCGTAGCATGCGGGTCCTTTCCTGCTAAGCTCTGCATTCGCAGCCAGCTTCAAGGTGTTCCTGTTGTGGATAGCCTCTCGTGCAGATGCCGCTGGAGACGGCCTCTGCTTCTATGCTCTTTGACAAGGATGCTTTGCGGAAGCTCTTACTATAGCCTCTGCCAAGTACAGCCTTCTGCATCTCTCAAATACTCACTTACCTGTGAGACCTTGTCTTTCCTTTGGAGAGACAGAGAGCCCTTTTCCTGAAGGGAAACTGTCCGTGCTCTGTTCTTCCTTTGCACACAGGAAAATGCCTTCACGGCTGGTGTGCGGCCTTTACCCACTCGAGGGAGGGCAGGTTCCCATTTACTTTGGAGGTGGCACTCCTGCAGCGCTGTGGGCCATGACTGTGCTTCAAAGAAAGTCATCTACCCTTTCTATTGGAAGAGGGCACGCACGGAATGGGAAATCTCTGTTCTCTGGGAGAGGTTGGTGGTGCTACTGCGCCTGTGTATTTGGTGCCCCCCTGCCCACTAGCAATGTTTCTGCTCGCCACTGCGGGGAGAAACATTGTGCAGCTAAGCACACTTAGGAAGTACAAGTGTCAGAATTCCTTTGCGGGTCACCATCCAGATATCACATTCGTAGCATGCGGGTCCTTTCCTGCTAAGCTCTGCATTCGCAGCCAGCTTCAAGGTGTTCCTGTTGTGGATAGACTCTCGTGCAGATGCCGCTGGAGACGGCCTCTGCTTCTATGCTCTTTGACAAGGCTGCTTTGAGGAAGCTCTTACCGTAGCCTCTGCCAAGTACAGCCTTCTGCCTCTCTCAAATACTCACTTACCTGTGAGACCTTGTCTTTCCTTTGGAGAGACAGAGAGCCCTTTTCCTGAAGGGAAACTGTCCGTGCTCTGTTCTTCTTTTGCACACAGGGAAATGCCTTCACGGCTGGTGTGCGGCCTTTACCCACTCGAGTGAGGGCAGGTTCCCATTTACTTTGGAGGTGGCACTCCTGCAGCGCTGTGGGCCATGACTGTGCTTCAAAGACAGTAATCTACCCTTTCCATTGGAAGAGGGCACGCACGGAATGGGAAATCTCTGTTCTCTGGGAGAGGTTGGTGGTGCTACTGCGCCTGTGTATTTGGTGCCCCCCTGCCCACTAGCAATGTTTCTGCTCGCCACTGCGGGGAGAAACATTGTGCAGCTAAGCTCACTTAGGATGTACAAGTGTCAGAATTCCTTTGCGGGGCACCATCCAGATATCACATTCGTAGAATGCGGGTCCTTTCCTGCTAAGCTCTGCCTTCGCAGCCAGCTTCAAGGTGTTCCTGTTGTGGATAGACTCTTGTGCAGATGCCGCTGGAGACGGCCTCTGCTTCTATGCTCTTTGACAAGGCTGCTTTGAGGAAGCTCTTACCGTAGCCTCTGCCAAGTACAGCCTTCTGCCTCTCTCAAATACTCACTTACCTGTGAGACCTTGTCTTTCCTTTGGAGAGACAGAGAGCCCTTTACCTGAAGGGAAACTGTCCGTGCTCTGTTCTTCTTTGGCACACAGGGAAATGCCTTCACGGCTGGTGTGCGGCCTTTACCCACTCGAGGGAGGGCAGGTTCCCATTTACTTTGGTGGTGGCACTCCTGCAGCGCTGTGGGCCATGACTGTGCTTCAAAGACAGTAATCTACCCTTTCTATTGGAAGAGGGCACGCACGGAATGGGAAATCTCTGTTCTCTGGGAGAGGTTGGTGGTGCTACTGCGCCTGTGTATTTGGTGCCTCCCTGCCCACTAGCAATGTTTCTGCTCGGCACTGCGGGGAGAAACATTGTGCAGCTAAGCTCACTTAGGATGTACAAGTGTCAGAATTCCTTTGCGGGGCACCATCCAGATATCACATTCGTAGCATGCGGGTCATTTCCTGCTAAGCTCTGCTTTCGCAGCCAGCTTCAAGGTGTTCCTGTTGTGGATAGACTCTCGTGCAGATGCCGCTGGAGACGGACTCTGCTTTTATGCTCTTTGACAAGGCTGCTTTGAGGAAGCTCTTACCGTAGCCTCTGCCAAGTACAGCCTTCTGCCTCTCTCAAATACTCACTTACCTGTGAGACCTTGTCTTTCCTTTGGAGAGACAGAGAGCCCTTTTCCTGAAGGGAAACTGTCCGTGCTCTGTTCTTCTTTTGCACACAGGGAAATGCCTTCACGGCTGGTGTGCGGCCTTTACCCACTCGAGGGAGGGCAGGTTCCCATTTACTTTGGTGGTGGCACTCCTGCAGCGCTCTGGGCCATGACTGTGCTTCAAAGACAGTAATCTACCCTTTCCATTGGAAGAGGGCAGGCACGGAATGGGAAATCTCTATTCTCTGGGAGAGGTTGGTGGTGCTACTGCGCCTGTGTATTTGGTGCCCCCCTGCCCACTAGCAATGTTTCTGCTCGCCACTGCGGGGAGAAACATTGTGCAGCTAAGCTCACTTAGGATGTACAAGTGCCAGAATTCCTTTGTGGGGCACCATTCAGATATCACATTCGTAGCATGCGGGTCCTTTCCTGCTAAGCTCTGCATTCGCAGCCAGCTTCAAGGTGTTCCTGTTGTGGATAGACTCTCGTGCAGATGCCGCTGGAGACGGCCTCTGCTTCTATGCTCTTTGACAAGGCTGCTTTGCGGAAGCTCTTACCGTAGCCTCTGCCAAGTACAGCCTTCTGCCTCTCTCAAATACTCACTTACCTGTGAGACCTTGTCTTTCCTTTTGAGAGACAGAGAGCCCTTTTCCTGAAAGGAAACTGTCCGTGCTCTGTTCTTCTTTTGCACACAGGAAAATGCCTTCACGGCTGGTGTGCGGCCTTTACCCACTCGAGGGAGGGCAGGTTCCCATTTACTTTGGTGGTGGCACTCCTGCAGTGCTGTGGGCCATGACTGTGCTTCAAAGACAGTAATTTACCCTTTCCATTGGAAGAGGGCACGCACGGAATGGGAAATCTCTGTTCTCTGGGAGAGGTTGGTGGTGCTACTGCGCCTGTGTATTTGGTGCCCCCCTGCCCACTAGCAATGTTTCTGCTCGCCACTGCGGGGAGAAACATTGTGCAGCTAAGCTCACTTAGGATGTACAAGTGTCAGAATTCCTTTGCGGGGCACCATCCAGATATCACATTCGTAGCATGCGGGTCCTTTCCTGCTAAGCTCTGCATTCGCAGCCAGCTTCAAGGTGTTCATGTTGTGGATAGCCTCTCGTGCAGATGCCGCTGGAGACGGCCTCTGCTTCTATGCTCTTTGACAAGGCTGCTTTGCGGAAGCTCTTACTATAGCCTCTGCCAAGTACAGCCTTCTGCATCTCTCAAATACTCACTTACCTGTGAGACCTTGTCTTTCCTTTGGAGAGACAGAGAGCCCTTTTCCTGAAGGGAAACTGTCCGTGCTCTGTTCTTCCTTTGCACACAGGAAAATGCCTTCACGGCAGGTGTGCGGCCTTTACCCACTCGAGGGAGGGCAGGTTCCCATTTACTTTGGATGTGGCACTCCTGCAGCGCTGTGGGCCATGACTGTGCTTCAAAGACAATAATCTACCCTTTCCATTGGAAGAAGGCACGCAGGGAATGGGAAATCTCTGTTCTCTGGGAGAGGTGGGTGGTGCTACTGGGCCTGTGTATTTGGTGCTCCCCTGGCCACTAGCAATGTTTCTGCTCGCCACTGCGGGGAGAAACATTGTGCAGCTAAGCTAACTTAGGAAGAACAAGTGTCAGAATTCCTTTGCGGGGCACCATCCAGATATCACATTCGTAGCATGCGGGTCCTTTCCTGCTAAGCTCTGCATTCGCAGCCAGCTTCAAGGTGGTCCTGTTGTGGATAGACTCTCGTGCAGATGCCGCTGGAGACGGCCTCTGCTTCTATGCTCTTTGACAAGGCTGCTTTGAGGAAGCTCTTACCGTAGCCTCTGCCAAGTACAGCCTTCTGCCTCTCTCAAATACTCACTTACCTGTGAGACCTTGTCTTTCCTTTGGAGAGACAGAGAGCCCTTTTCCTGAAGGGAAACTGTCCGTGCTCTGTTCTTCTTTTGCACACAGGAAAATGCCTTCACGGCTGGTGTGCGGCCTTTACCCACTCGAGGGAGGGCAGGTTCCCATTTACTCTGGAGGTGGCACTCCTGCAGTGCTGTGGGCCATGACTGTGCTTCAAAGACAGTAATCTACCCTTTCCATTGGAAGAGGGCACGCACGGAATGGGAAATCTCTGTTCTCTGGGAGAGGTTGGTGGTGCTACTGCGCCTGTGTATTTGGTGCCCCCCTGCCCACTAGCAATGTTTCTGCTCGCCACTGCGGGGAGAAACATTGTGCAGCTAAGCTCACTTAGGATGTACAAGTGTCAGAATTCCTTTGCGGGGCACCATCCAGATATCACATTCGTAGCATGCGGGTCCTTTCCTGCTAAGCTCTGCATTCGCAGCCAGCTTCAAGGTGTTCCTGTTGTGGATAGCCTCTCGTGCAGATGCCGCTGGAGACGGCCTCTGCTTCTATGCTCTTTGACAAGGCTGCTTTGCGGAAGCTCTTACTATAGCCTCTGCCAAGTACAGCCTTCTGCATCTCTCAAATACTCACTTACCTGTGAGACCTTGTCTTTCCTTTGGAGAGACAGAGAGCCCTTTTCCTGAAGGGAAACTGTCCGTGCTCTGTTCTTCCTTTGCACACAGGAAAATGCCTTCACGGCTGGTGTGCGGCCTTTACCCACTCGAGGGAGGGCAGGTTCCCATTTACTTTGGAGGTGGCACTCCTGCAACGCTGTGGGCCATGACTGTGCTTCAAAGACAATAATCTACCCTTTCCATTGGAAGAAGGCACGCAGGGAATCGGAAATCTCTGTTCTCTGGGAGAGGTGGGTGGTGCTACTGGGCCTGTGTATTTGGTGCCCCCCTGGCCACTAGCAATGTTTCTGCTCGCCACTGCGGGGAGAAACATTGTGCAGCTAAGCTAACTTAGGAAGTACAAGTGTCAGAATTCCTTTGCGGGGCACCATCCAGATATCACATTCGTAGCATGCGGGTCCTTTCCTGCTAAGCTCTGCATTCGCAGCCAGCTTCAAGGTGTTCCTGTTGTGGATAGACTCTGGTGCAGATGTCGCTGGAGACGGCCTCTGCTTCTATGCTCTTTGACAAGGCTGCCTTGCGGAAGCTCTTACTGTAGCCTCTGCCAAGTACAGCCTTCTGCCTCTCTCAAATACTCACTTACCTGTGAGACCTTGTCTTTCCTTTGGAGAGACAGAGAGCCCTTTTCCTGAAGGGAAACTGTCCGTGCTCTGTTCTTCTTTTGCACACAGGAAAATGCCTTCACGGCTGGTGTGCGGCCTTTACCCACTCGAGGGAGGGCAGGTTCCCATTTACTCTGGAGGTGGCACTCCTGCAGTGCTGTGGGCCATGACTGTGCTTCAAAGACAGTAATCTACCCTTTCCATTGGAAGAGGGCACGCACGGAATGGGAAATCTCTGTTCTCTGGGAGAGGTTGGTGGTGCTACTGCGCCTGTGTATTTGGTGCCCCCCTGCCCACTAGCAATGTTTCTGCTCGCCACTGCGGGGAGAAACATTGTGCAGCTAAGCTCACTTAGGATGTACAAGTGTCAGAATTCCTTTGCGGGGCACCATCCAGATATCACATTCGTAGCATGCGGGTCCTTTCCTGCTAAGCTCTGCATTCGCAGCCAGCTTCAAGGTGTTCCTGTTGTGGATAGCCTCTCGTGCAGATGCCGCTGGAGACGGCCTCTGCTTCTATGCTCTTTGACAAGGCTGCTTTGCGGAAGCTCTTACTATAGCCTCTGCCAAGTACAGCCTTCTGCATCTCTCAAATACTCACTTACCTGTGAGACCTTGTCTTTCCTTTGGAGAGACAGAGAGCCCTTTTCCTGAAGGGAAACTGTCCGTGCTCTGTTCTTCCTTTGCACACAGGAAAATGCCTTCACGGCTGGTGTGCGGCCTTTACCCACTCGAGGGAGGGCAGGTTCCCATTTACTTTGGAGGTGGCACTCCTGCAACGCTGTGGGCCATGACTGTGCTTCAAAGACAATAATCTACCCTTTCCATTGGAAGAAGGCACGCAGGGAATCGGAAATCTCTGTTCTCTGGGAGAGGTGGGTGGTGCTACTGGGCCTGTGTATTTGGTGGCCCCTGGCCACTAGCAATGTTTCTGCTCGCCACTGCGGGGAGAAACATTGTGCAGCTAAGCTAACTTAGGAAGTACAAGTGTCAGAATTCCTTTGCGGGGCACCATCCAGATATCACATTCGTAGCATGCGGGTCCTTTCCTGCTAAGCTCTGCATTCGCAGCCAGCTTCAAGGTGTTCCTGTTGTGGATAGACTCTGGTGCAGATGCCGCTGGAGACGGCCTCTGCTTCTATGCTCTTTGACAAGGCTGCTTTGCGGAAGCTCTTACTGTAGCCTCTGCCAAGTACAGCCTTCTGCCTCTCTCAAATACTCACTTACCTGTGAGACCTTGTCTTTCCTTTGGAGAGACAGAGAGCCCTTTTCCTGAAGGGAAACTGTCCGTGCTCTGTTCTTCTTTTGCACACAGGAAAATGCCTTCACGGCTGGTGTGCGGCCTTTACCCACTCGAGGTAGGGAAGGTTCCCATTTACTTTGGAGGTGGCACTCCTGCAGTGCTGTGGGCCATGACTGTGCTTCAAAGACAGTAATCTACCCTTTCCATTGGAGGAGGGCACGCACGGAATGGGAAATCTCTGTTCTCTCGGAGAGGTTGGTGGTGCTACTGCGCCTGTGTATTTGGTGCCCCCCTGCCCACTAGCAATGTTTCTGCTCGCCACTGCGGGGAGAAACCTTGTGCAGCTAAGCTCACTTAGGATGTACAAGTGTCAGAATTCCTTTGCGGGGCACCATCCAGATATCACATTCGTAGCATGTGGGTCCTTTCCTCTTAAGCTCTGCATTCGCAGCCAGCTTCAAGGTGTTCCTGTTGTCGATAGCCTCTCGTGCAGATGCCGCTGGAGACAGCCTCTGTTTCTATGCTCTTTGACAAGGCTGCTTTGCGGAAGCTCTTACCATAGCCTCTGCCAAGTACAGCCTTCTGCCTCTCTCAAATACTCACTTACCTGTGAGACCTTGTCTTTCCTTTGGAGAGACAGAGAGCCCTTTTCCTGAAGGGAAACTGTCCGTGCTCTGTTCTTCTTTTGCACACAGGAAAATGCCTTCACGGCTGGTGTGCGGCCTTTACCCACTCGAGGGAGGGCAGGTTCCCATTTACTTTGGAGGTGGCACTCCTGCAGTGCTGTGGGCCATGACTGTGCTTCAAAGACAGTAATTTACCCTTTCCATTGGAAGAGGGCACGCACGGAATGGGAAATCTCTGTTCTCTGGGAGAGGTTGGTGGTGCTACTGCGCCTGTGTATTTGGTGCCCCCCTGCCCACTAGCAATGTTTCTGCTCGCCACTGCGGGGAGAAACATTGTGCAGCTAAGCTCACTTAGGATGTACAAGTGCCAGAATTCCTTTGTGGGGCACCATTCAGATATCACATTCGTAGCATGCGGGTCCTTTCCTGCTAAGCTCTGCATTCGCAGCCAGCTTCAAGGTGTTCCTGTTGTGGATAGACTCTCGTGCAGATGCCGCTGGAGACGGCCTCTGCTTCTATGCTCTTTGACAAGGCTGCTTTGCGGAAGCTCTTACCGTAGACTCTGCCAAGTACAGCCTTCTGCCTCTCTCAAATACTCACTTACCTGTGAGACCTTGTCTTTCCTTTGGAGAGACAGAGAGCCCTTTTCCTGAAGGGAAACTGTCCGTGCTCTGTTCTTCTTTTGCACACAGGAAAATGCCTTCACGGCTGGTGTGCGGCCTTTACCCACTCGAGGGAGGGCAGGTTCCCATTTACTTTGGAGGTGGCACTCCTGCAGTGCTGTGGGCCATGACTGTGCTTCAAAGACAGTAATCTACCCTTTCCATTGGAAGAGGGCACGCACGGAATGGGAAATCTCTGTTCTCTGGGAGAGGTTGGTGGTGCTACTGCGCCTGTGTATTTGGTGCCCCCCTGCCCACTAGCAATGTTTCTGCTCGCCACTGCGGGGAGAAACATTGTGCAGCTAAGCTCACTTAGGATGTACAAGTGTCAGAATTCCTTTGCGGGGCACCATCCAGATATCACATTCGTAGCATGCGGGTCCTTTCCTGCTAAGCTCTGCATTCGCAGCCAGCTTCAAGGTGTTCCTGTTGTGGATAGACTCTCGTGCAGATGCCGCTGGAGACGGCCTCTGCTTCTATGCTCTTTGACAAGGCTGCTTTGCGGAAGCTCTTACCGTAGCCTCTGCCAAGTACAGCCTTCTGCCTCTCTCAAATACTCACTTACCTGTGAGACCTTGTCTTTCCTTTGGAGAGACAGAGAGCCCTTTTCCTGAAGGGAAACTGTCCGTGCTCTGTTCTTCTTTTGCACACAGGAAAATGCCTTCACGGCTGGTGTGCGGCCTTTACCCACTCGAGGGAGGGCAGGTTCCCATTTACTTTGGAGGTGGCACTCCTGCAGTGCTGTGGGCCATGACTGTGCTTCAAAGACAGTAATCTACCCTTTCCATTGGAAGAGGGCAGGCACGGAATGGGAAATCTCTGTTCTCTGGGAGAGGTTGGTGGTGCCACTGCGCCTGTGTATTTGGTGCCCCCCTGCCCACTAGCAATGTTTCTGCTCGCCACTGCGGGGAGAAACATTGTGCAGCTAAGCTCACTTAGGATGTACAAGTGCCAGAATTCCTTTGTGGGGCACCATTCAGATATCACATTCGTAGCATGCGGGTCCTTTCCTGCTAAGCTGTGCATTCGCAGCCAGCTTCAAGGTGTTCCTGTTGTGGATAGACTCTCGTGCAGATGCCGCTGGAGACGGCCTCTGCTTCTGTGCTCTTTGACAAGGCTGCTTTGCGGAAGCTCTTACCGTAGCCTCTGCCAAGTACATCCTTCTGCCTCTCTCAAATACTCACTTACCTGTGAGACCTTGTCTTTCCTTTGGAGAGACAGAGAGCCCTTTTCCTGAAGGGAAACTGTCCGTGCTCTGTTCTTCTTTTGCACACAGGAAAATGCCTTCACGGCTGGTGTGCGGCCTTTACCCACGCGAGGGAGGGCAGGTTCCCATTTACTTTGGAGGTGGCACTCCTGCAGTGCTGTGGGCCATGACTGTGCTTCAAGGACAGTAATCTACCCTTTCCATTGGAGGAGGGCACGCACGGAATGGGAAATCTCTGTTCTCTGGGAGAGGTTGGTGGTGCTACTGCGCCTGTGTATTTGGTGCCCCCCTGCCCACTAGCAATGTTTCTGCTCGCCACTGCGGGGAGAAACATTGTGCAGCTAAGCTCACTTAGGATGTACAAGTGTCAGAATTCCTTTGCGGGGCACCATCCAGATATCACATTCGTAGCATGTGGGTCCTTTCCTCTTAAGCTCTGCATTCGCAGCCAGCTTCAAGGTGTTCCTGTTGTCGATAGCCTCTCGTGCAGATGCCGCTGGAGACGGCCTCTGTTTCTATGCTCTTTGACAAGGCTGCTTTGCGGAAGCTCTTACCATAGCCTCTGCCAAGTACAGCCTTCTGCCTCTCTCAAATACTCACTTACCTGTGAGACCTTGTCTTTCCTTTGGAGAGACAGAGAGCCCTTTTCCTGAAGGGAAACTGTCCGTGCTCTGTTCTTCCTTTGCACACAGGAAAATGCCTTCACGGCTGGTGTGCGGCCTTTACCCACTCGAGGGAGGGCAGGTTCCCATTTACTTTGGAGGTGGCACTCCTGCAGCGCTGTGGGCCATGACTGTGCTTCAAAGACAATAATCTACCCTTTCCATTGGAAGAAGGCACGCAGGGAATGGGAAATCTCTGTTCTCTGGGAGAAGTGGGTGGTGCTACTGGGCCTGTGTATTTGGTGCCCCCCTGGCCACTAGCAATGTTTCTGCTCGCCACTGCGGGGAGAAACATTGTGCAGCTAAGCTAACTTAGGAAGTACAAGTGTCAGAATTCCTTTGCGGGGCACCATCCAGATATCACATTCGTAGCAAGCGTGTCCTTTCCTGCTAAGCTCTGCATTCGCAGCCAGCTTCAAGGTGTTCCTGTTGTGGATAGACTCTCGTGCAGATGCCGCTGGAGACGGCCTCTGCTTCTATGCTCTTTGACAAGGCTGCTTTGCGGAAGCTCTTACCGTAGCCTCTGCCAAGTACAGCCTTCTGCCTCTCTCAAATACTCACTTACCTGTGAGACCTTGTCTTTCCTTTGGAGAGACAGAGAGCCCTTTTCCTGAAGGGAAACTGTCGGTGCTCTCTTCTTCCTTTGCACACAGGAAAATGCCTTCACGGCTGGTGTGCGGCCTTTACCCACTCGAGGGAGGGCAGGTTCCCATTTACTTTGGAGGTGGCACTCCTGCAGCGCTGTGGGCCATGACTGTGCTTCAAAGACAATAATCTACCCTTTCCATTGGAAGAAGGCACGCAGGGAATCGGAAATCTCTGTTCTCTGGGAGAGGTGGGTGGTGCTACTGGGCCTGTGTATTTGGTGCCCCCCTGGCCACTAGCAATGTTTCTGCTCGCCACTGCGGGGAGAAACATTGTGCAGCTAAGCTAACTTAGGAAGTACAAGTGTCAGAATTCCTTTGCGGGGCACCATCCAGATATCACATTCGTAGCATGCGGGTCCTTTCCTGCTAAGCTCTGCATTCGCAGCCAGCTTCAAGGTGTTCCTGTTGTGGATAGACTCTCGTGCAGATGCCGCTGGAGACGGCCTCTGCTTCTATGCTCTTTGACAAGGCTGCTTTGCGGAAGCTCTTACCGTAGCCTCTGCCAAGTACAGCCTTCTGCCTCTCTCAAATACTCACTTACCTGTGAGACCTTGTCTTTCCTTTGGAGAGACAGAGAGCCCTTTTCCTGAAGGGAAACTGTCCGTGCTCTGTTCTTCTTTTGCACACAGGAAAATGCCTTCACGGCTGGTGTGCGGCCTTTACCCACTCGAGGGAGGGCAGGTTCCCATTTACTTTGGAGGTGGCACTCCTGCAGTGCTGTGGGCCATGACTGTGCTTCAAAGAAAGTCATCTACCCTTTCCATTGGAAGAGGGCACGCACGGAATGGGAAATCTCTGTTCTCTGGGAGAGGTTGGTGGTGCTACTGCGCCTGTGTATTTGGTGCCCCCCTGCCCACTAGCAATGTTTCTGCTCGCCACTGCGGGGAGAAACATTGTGCAGCTAAGCTCACTTAGGATGTACAAGTGTCAGAATTCCTTTGCGGGGCACCATCCAGATATCACATTCGTAGCATGCGGGTCCTTTCCTGCTAAGCTCTGCATTCGCAGCCAGCTTCAAGGTGTTCCTGTTGTGGATAGCCTCTCGTGCAGATGCCGCTGGAGACGGCCTCTGCTTCTATGCTCTTTGACAAGGCTGCTTTGCGGAAGCTCTTACTATAGCCTCTGCCAAGTACAGCCTTCTGCATCTCTCAAATACTCACTTACCTGTGAGACCTTGTCTTTCCTTTGGAGAGACAGAGAGCCCTTTTCCTGAAGGGAAACTGTCCGTGCTCTGTTCTTCCTTTGCACACAGGAAAATGCCTTCACGGCTGGTGTGCGGCCTTTACCCACTCGAGGGAGGGCAGGTTCCCATTTACTTTGGAGGTGGCACTCCTGCAGCGCTGTGGGCCATGACTGTGCTTCAAAGACAATAAACTACCCTTTCCATTGGAAGAAGGCACGCAGGGAATGGGAAATCTCTGTTCTCTGGGAGAAGTGGGTGGTGCTACTGGGCCTGTGTATTTGGTGCCCCCCTGGCCACTAGCAATGTTTCTGCTCGCCACTGCGGGGAGAAACATTGTGCAGCTAAGCTAACTTAGGAAGTACAAGTGTCAGAATTCCTTTGCGGGGCACCATCCAGATATCACATTCGTAGCATGCGGGTCCTTTCCTGCTAAGCTCTGCATTCGCAGCCAGCTTCAAGGTGTTCCTGTTGTGGATAGACTCTCGTGCAGATGCCGCTGGAGACGGCCTCTGCTTCTATGCTCTTTGACAAGGCTGCTTTGCGGAAGCTCTTACCGTAGCCTCTGCCAAGTACAGCCTTCTGCCTCTCTCAAATACTCACTTACCTGTGAGACCTTGTCTTTCCTTTGGAGAGACAGAGAGCCCTTTTCCTGAAGGGAAACTGTCCGTGCTCTGTTCTTCCTTTGCACACAGGAAAATGCCTTCACGGCTGGTGTGCGGCCTTTACCCACTCGAGGGAGGGCAGGTTCCCATTTACTATGGAGGTGGCACTCCTGCAGCGCTGTGGGCCATGACTGTGCTTCAAAGACAATAATCTACCCTTTCCATTGGAAGAAGGCACGCAGGGAATGGGAAATCTCTGTTCTCTGGGAGAGGTGGGTGGTGCTACTGGGCCTGTGTATTTGGTGCCCCCCTGGCCACTAGCAATGTTTCTGCTCGCCACTGCGGGGAGAAACATTGTGCAGCTAAGCTAACTTAGGAAGTACAAGTGTCAGAATTCCTTTGCGGGGCACCATCCAGATATCACATTCGTAGCATGCGGGTCCTTTCCTGCTAAGCTCTGCATTCGCAGCCAGCTTCAAGGTGTTCCTGTTGTGGATAGCCTCTCGTGCAGATGCCGCTGGAGACGGCCTCTGCTTCTATGCTCTTTGACAAGGCTGCTTTGCGGAAGCTCTTACCGTAGCCTCTGCCAAGTACAGCCTTCTGCCTCTCTCAAATACTCACTTACCTGTGAGACCTTGTCTTTCCTTTGGAGAGACAGAGAGCCCTTTTCCTGAAGGGAAACTGTCCGTGCTCTGTTCTTCTTTTGCACACAGGAAAATGCCTTCACGGCTGGTGTGCGGCCTTTACCCACTCGAGGGAGGGCAGGTTCCCATTTACTTTGGAGGTGGCACTCCTGCAGTGCTTTGGGCCATGACTGTGCTTCAAAGACAGTAATCTACCCTTTCCATTGGAGGAGGGCACGCACGGAATGGGAAATCTCTGTTCTCTGGGAGAGGTTGGTGGTGCTACTGCGCCTGTGTATTTGGTGCCCCCCTGCCCACTAGCAATGTTTCTGCTCGCCACTGCGGGGAGAAACATTGTGCAGCTAAGCTCACTTAGGATGTACAAGTGCCAGAATTCCTTTGTGGGGCACCATTCAGATATCACATTCGTAGCATGCGGGTCCTTTCCTGCTAAGCTCTGCATTCGCAGCCAGCTTCAAGGTGTTCCTGTTGTGGATAGACTCTCGTGCAGATGCCGCTGGAGACGGCCTCTGCTTCTATGCTCTTTGACAAGGCTGCTTTGCGGAAGCTCTTACCGTAGCCTCTGCCAAGTACAGCCTTCTGCCTCTCTCAAATACTCACTTACCTGTGAGACCTTGTCTTTCCTTTGGAGAGACAGAGAGCCCTTTTCCTGAAGGGAAACTGTCCGTGCTCTGTTCTTCTTTTGCACACAGGAAAATGCCTTCACGGCTGGTGTGCGGCCTTTACCCACTCGAGGGAGGGCAGGTTCCCATTTACTTTGGAGGTGGCACTCCTGCAGTGCTGTGGGCCATGACTGTGCTTCAAAGACAGTAATCTACCCTTTCCATTGGAAGAGGGCACGCACGGAATGGGAAATCTCTGTTCTCTGGGAGAGGTTGGTGGTGCCACTGCGCCTGTGTATTTGGTGCCCCCCTGCCCACTAGCAATGTTTCTGCTCGCCACTGCGGGGAGAAACATTGTGCAGCTAAGCTCACTTAGGATGTACAAGTGTCAGAATTCCTTTGCGGGGCACCATCCAGATATCACATTCGTAGCATGCGGGTCCTTTCCTGCTAAGCTCTGCATTCGCAGCCAGCTTCAAGGTGTTCCTGTTGTGGATAGCCTCTCGTGCAGATGCCGCTGGAGACGGCCTCTGCTTCTATGCTCTTTGACAAGGCTGCTTTGCGGAAGCTCTTACTATAGCCTCTGCCAAGTACAGCCTTCTGCATCTCTCAAATACTCACTTACCTGTGAGACCTTGTCTTTCCTTTGGAGAGACAGAGAGCCCTTTTCCTGAAGGGAAACTGTCCGTGCTCTGTTCTTCCTTTGCACACAGGAAAATGCCTTCACGACTGGTGTGCGGCCTTTACCCACTCGAGGGAGGGCAGGTTCCCATTTACTTTGGAGGTGGCACTCCTGCAGCGCTGTGGGCCATGACTGTGCTTAAAAGACAATAATCTACCCTTTCCATTGGAAGAAGGCACGCAGGGAATGGGAAATCTCTGTTCTTTGGGAGAAGTGGGTGGTGCTACTGGGCCTGTGTATTTGGTGCCCCCCTGGCCACTAGCAATGTTTCTGCTCGCCACTGCGGGGAGAAACATTGTGCAGCTAAGCTAACTTAGGAAGTACAAGTGTCAGAATTCCTTTGCGGGGCACCATCCAGATATCACATTCGTAGCATGCGGGTCCTTTCCTGCTAAGCTCTGCATTCGCAGCCAGCTTCAAGGTGTTCCTGTTGTGGATAGACTCTCGTGCAGATGCCGCTGGAGACGGCCTCTGCTTCTATGCTCTTTGACAAGGCTGCTTTGCGGAAGCTCTTACCGTAGCCTCTGCCAAGTACAGCCTTCTGCCTCTCTCAAATACTCACTTACCTGTGAGACCTTGTCTTTCCTTTGGAGAGACAGAGAGCCCTTTTCCTGAAGGGAAACTGTCCGTGCTCTGTTCTTCCTTTGCACACAGGAAAATGCCTTCACGGCTGGTGTGCGGCCTTTACCCACTCGAGGGAGGGCAGGTTCCCATTTACTTTGGAGGTGGCACTCCTGCAGCGCTGTGGGCCATGACTGTGCTTCAAAGACAATAATCTACCCTTTCCATTGGAAGAAGGCACGCAGGGAATCGGAAATCTCTGTTCTCTGGGAGAGGTGGGTGGTGCTACTGGGCCTGTGTATTTGGTGCCCCCCTGGCCACTAGCAATGTTTCTGCTCGCCACTGCGGGGAGAAACATTGTGCAGCTAAGCTAACTTAGGAAGTACAAGTGTCAGAATTCCTTTGCGGGGCACCATCCAGATATCACATTCGTAGCATGCGGGTCCTTTCCTGCTAAGCTCTGCATTCGCAGCCAGCTTCAAGGTGTTCCTGATTTGGATAGACTCTCGTGCAGATGCCGCTGGAGACGGCCTCTGCTTCTATGCTCTTTGACAAGGCTGCTTTGCGGAAGCTCTTACCGTAGCCTCTGCCAAGTACAGCCTTCTGCCTCTCTCAAATACTCACTTACCTGTGAGACCTTGTCTTTCCTTTGGAGAGACAGAGAGCCCTTTTCCTGAAGGGAAACTGTCCGTGCTCTGTTCTTCTTTTGCACACAGGAAAATGCCTTCACGGCTGGTGTGCGGCCTTTACCCACTAGAGGGAGGGCAGGTTCCCATTTACTTTGGAGGTGGCACTCCTGCAGTGCTGTGGGCCATGACTGTGCTTCAAGGACAGTAATCTACCCTTTCCATTGGAGGAGGGCAGGCACGGAATGGGAAATCTCTGTTCTCTGGGAGAGGTTGGTGGTGCTACTGCGCCTGTGTATTTGGTGCCCCCCTGCCCACTAGCAATGTTTCTGCTCGCCACTGCGGGGAGAAACATTGTGCAGCTAAGCTCACTTAGGATGTACAAGTGTCAGAATTGCTTTGCGGGGCACCATCCAGATATCACATTCGTAGCATGTGGGTCCTTTCCTCTTAAGCTCTGCATTCGCAGCCAGCTTCAAGGTGTTCCTGTTGTCGATAGCCTCTCGTGCAGATGCTGCTGGAGACGGCCTCTGTTTCTATGCTCTTTGACAAGGCTGCTTTGCGGAAGCTCTTACCATAGCCTCTGCCAAGTACAGCCTTCTGCCTCTCTCAAATACTCACTTACCTGTGAGACCTTGTCTTTCCTTTGGAGAGACAGAGAGCCCTTTTCCTGAAGGGAAACTGTCCGTGCTCTGTTCTTCTTTTCCACACAGGAAAATGCCTTCACGGCTGGTGTGCGGCCTTTACCCACTCGAGGGAGGGCAGGTTCCCATTTACTTTGGAGGTGGCACTCCTGCAGTGCTGTGGGCCATGACTGTGCTTCAAAGACAGTAATTTACCCTTTCCATTGGAAGAGGGCACGCACGGAATGGGAAATCTCTGTTCTCTGGGAGAGGTTGGTGGTGCTACTGCGCCTGTGTATTTGGTGCCCCCCTGCCCACTAGCAATGTTTCTGCTCGCCACTGCGGGGAGAAACATTGTGCAGCTAAGCTCACTTAGGATGTACAAGTGCCAGAATTCCTTTGTGGGGCACCATTCAGATATCACATTCGTAGCATGCGGGTCCTTTCCTGCTAAGCTCTGCATTCGCAGCCAGCTTCAAGGTGTTCCTGTTGTGGATAGACTCTCGTGCAGATGCCGCTGGAGACGGCCTCTGCTTCTATGCTCTTTGACAAGGCTGCTTTGCGGAAGCTCTTACCGTAGCCTCTGCCAAGTACAGCCTTCTGCCTCTCTCAAATACTCACTTACCTGTGAGACCTTGTCTTTCCTTTGGAGAGACAGAGAGCCCTTTTCCTGAAGGGAAACTGTCCGTGCTCTGTTCTTCTTTGGCACACAGGAAAATGCCTTCACGGCTGGTGTGCGGCCTTTACCCCCTCGAGGGAGGGCAGGTTCCCATTTACTTTGGAGGTGGCACTCCTGCAGTGCTGTGGGCCATGACTGTGCTTCAAAGACAGTAATCTACCCTTTCCATTGGAAGAGGGCAGGCACGGAATGGGAAATCTCTGTTCTCTGGGAGAGGTTTGTGGTGCTACTGCGCCTGTGTATTTGGTGCCCCCCTGCCCACTAGCAATGTTTCTGCTCGCCACTGCGGGGAGAAACATTGTGCAGCTAAGCTCACTTAGGATGTACAAGTGTCAGAATTCCTTTGCGGGGCACCATCCAGATATCACATTCGTAGCATGCGGGTCCTTTCCTGCTAAGCTCTGCATTCGCAGCCAGCTTCAAGGTGTTCCTGTTGTGGATAGCCTCTCGTGCAGATGCCGCTGGAGACGGCCTCTGTTTCTATGCTCTTTGACAAGGCTGCTTTGCGGAAGCTCTTACCATAGCCTCTGCCAAGTACAGCCTTCTGCCTCTCTCAAATACTCACTTACCTGTGAGACCTTGTCTTTCCTTTGGAGAGACAGAGAGCCCTTTTCCTGAAGGGAAACTGTCCGTGCTCTGTTCTTCTTTTGCACACAGGGAAATGCCTTCACGGCTGGTGTGCGGCCTTTACCCACTCGAGGGAGGGCAGGTTCCCATTTACTTTGGTGGTGGCACTCCTGCAGCGCTCTGGGCCATGACTGTGCTTCAAAGACAGTAATCTACCCTTTCCATTGGAAGAGGGCAGGCACGGAATGGGAAATCTCTATTCTCTGGGAGAGGTTGGTGGTGCTACTGCGCCTGTGTATTTGGTGCACCCCTGCCCACTAGCAATGTTTCTGCTCGCCACTGCGGGGAGAAACATTGTGCAGCTAAGCTCACTTAGGATGTACAAGTGCCAGAATTCCTTTGTGGGGCACCATTCAGATATCACATTCGTAGCATGCGGGTCCTTTCCTGCTAAGCTGTGCATTCGCAGCCAGCTTCAAGGTGTTCCTGTTGTGGATAGACTCTCGTGCAGATGCCGCTGGAGACGGCCTCTGCTTCTATGCTCTTTGACAAGGCTGCTTTGCGGAAGCTCTTACCGTAGCCTCTGCCAAGTACATCCTTCTGCCTCTCTCAAATACTCACTTACCTGTGAGACCTTGTCTTTCCTTTGGAGAGACAGAGAGCCCTTTTCCTGAAGGGAAACTGTCCGTGCTCTGTTCTTCTTTTGCACACAGGAAAATGCCTTCACGGCTGGTGTGCGGCCTTTACCCACTCGAGGGAGGGCAGGTTCCCATTTACTTTGGAGGTGGCACTCCTGCAGTGCTGTGGGCCATGACTGTGCTTCAAGGACAGTAATCTACCCTTTCCATTGGAGGAGGGCACGCACGGAATGGGAAATCTCTGTTCTCTGGGAGAGGTTGGTGGTGCTACTGCGCCTGTGTATTTGGTGCCCCCCTGCCCACTAGCAATGTTTCTGCTCGCCACTGCGGGGAGAAACATTGTGCAGCTAAGCTCACTTAGGATGTACAAGTGTCAGAATTCCTTTGCGGGGCACCATCCAGATATCACATTCGTAGCATGTGGGTCCTTTCCTCTTAAGCTCTGCATTCGCAGCCAGCTTCAAGGTGTTCCTGTTGTCGATAGCCTCTCGTGCAGATGCCGCTGGAGACGGCCTCTGTTTCTATGCTCTTTGACAAGGCTGCTTTGCGGAAGCTCTTACCATAGCCTCTGCCAAGTACAGCCTTCTGCCTCTCTCAAATACTCACTTACCTGTGAGACCTTGTCTTTCCTTTGGAGAGACAGAGAGCCCTTTTCCTGAAGGGAAACTGTCCGTGCTCTGTTCTTCCTTTGCACACAGGAAAATGCCTTCACGGCTGGTGTGCGGCCTTTACCCACTCGAGGGAGGGCAGGTTCCCATTTACTTTGGAGGTGGCACTCCTGCAGCGCTGTGGGCCATGACTGTGCTTCAAAACAATAATCTACCCTTTCCATTGGAAGAAGGCACGCAGGGAATGGGAAATCTCTGTTCTCTGGGAGAAGTGGGTGGTGCTACTGGGCCTGTGTATTTGGTGCCCCCCTGGCCACTAGCAATGTTTCTGCTCGCCACTGCGGGGAGAAACATTGTGCAGCTAAGCTAACTTAGGAAGTACAAGTGTCAGAATTCCTTTGCGGGGCACCATCCAGATATCACATTCGTAGCATGCGGGTCCTTTCCTGCTAAGCTCTGCATTCGCAGCCAGCTTCAAGGTGTTCCTGTTGTGGATAGACTCTCGTGCAGATGCCGCTGGAGACGGCCTCTGCTTCTATGCTCTTTGACAAGGCTGCTTTGCGGAAGCTCTTACCGTAGCCTCTGCCAAGTACAGCCTTCTGCCTCTCTCAAATACTCACTTAGCTGTGAGACCTTGTCTTTCCTTTGGAGAGACAGAGAGCCCTTTTCCTGAAGGGAAACTGTCCGTGCTCTGTTCTTCCTTTGCACACAGGAAAATGCCTTCACGGCTGGTGTGCGGCCTTTACCCACTCGAGGGAGGGCAGGTTCCCATTTACTTTGGAGTTGGCACTCCTGCAGCGCTGTGGGCCATGACTGTGCTTCAAAGACAATAATCTACCCTTTCCATTGGAAGAAGGCACGCAGGGAATGGGAAATCTCTGTTCTCTGGGAGAGGTGGGTGGTGCTACTGGGCCTGTGTATTTGGTGCCCCCCTGGCCACTAGCAATGTTTCTGCTCGCCACTGCGGGGAGAAACATTGTGCAGCTAAGCTAACTTAGGAAGTACAAGTGTCAGAATTCCTTTGCGGGGCACCATCCAGATATCACATTCGTAGCATGCGGGTCCTTTCCTGCTAAGCTCTGCATTCGCAGCCAGCTTCAAGGTGTTCCTGTTGTGGATAGACTCTCGTGCAGATGCCGCTGGAGACGGCCTCTGCTTCTATGCTCTTTGACAAGGCTGCTTTGCGGAAGCTCTTACCGTAGCCTCTGCCAAGTACAGCCTTCTGCCTCTCTCAAATACTCACTTACCTGTGAGACCTTGTCTTTCCTTTGGAGAGACAGAGAGCCCTTTTCCTGAAGGGAAACTGTCCGTGCTCTGTTCTTCTTTTGCACACAGGAAAATGCCTTCACGGCTGGTGTGCGGCCTTTACCCACTCGAGGGAGGGCAGGTTCCCATTTACTTTGGAGGTGGCACTCCTGCAGTGCTGTGGGCCATGACTGTGCTTCAAAGACAGTAATCTACCCTTTCCATTGGAGGAGGGCACGCACGGAATGGGAAATCTCTGTTCTCTGGGAGAGGTTGGTGGTGCTACTGCGCCTGTGTATTTTGTGCCCCCCTGCCCACTAGCAATGTTTCTGCTCGCCACTGCGGGGAGAAACATTGTGCAGCTAAGCTCACTTAGGATGTACAAGTGTCAGAATTCCTTTGCGGGGCACCATCCAGATATCACATTCGTAGCATGCGGGTCCTTTCCTGCTAAGCTGTGCATTCGCAGCCAGCTTCAAGGTGTTCCTGTTGTGGATAGCCTCTCGTGCAGATGCCGCTGGAGACGGCCTCTGCTTCTATGCTCTTTGACAAGGCTGCTTTGCGGAAGCTCTTACCATAGCTTCTGCCAAGTACAGCCTTCTGCATCTCTCAAATACTCACTTACCTGTGAGACCTTGTCTTTCCTTTGGAGAGACAGAGAGCCCTTTTCCTGAAGGGAAACTGTCCGTGCTCTGTTCTTCCTTTGCACACAGGAAAATGCCTTCACGGCTGGTGTGCGGCCTTTACCCACTCGAGGGAGGGCAGGTTCCCATTTACTTTGGAGGTGGCACTCCTGCAGCGCTGTGGGCCATGACTGTGCTTCAAAGACAATAATCTACCCTTTCCATTGGAAGAAGGCACGCAGGGAATGGGAAATCTCTGTTCTCTGGGAGAGGTGGGTGGTGCTACTGGGCCTGTGTATTTGGTGCCCCCCTGGCCACTAGCAATGTTTCTGCTCGCCATTGCGGGGAGAAACATTGTGCAGCTAAGCTAAATTAGGAAGTACAAGTGTCAGAATTCCATTGCGGGGCACCATCCAGATATCACATTCGTAGCATGCGGGTCCTTTCCTGCTAAGCTCTGCATTCGCAGCCAGCTTCAAGGTGTTCCTGTTGTGGATAGACTCTCGTGCAGATGCCGCTGGAGACGGCCTCTGCTTCTATGCTCTTTGACAAGGCTGCTTTGAGGAAGCTCTTACCGTAGCCTCTGCCAAGTACAGCCTTCTGCCTCTCTCAAATACTCACTTACCTGTGAGACCTTGTCTTTCCTTTAGAGACAGAGAGCCCTTTTCCTGAAGGGAAACTGTCCGTGCTCTTTTGTTCTTTTGCCCACAGGGAAATGCCTTCACGGCTGGTGTGCGGCCTTTACCCACTCGAGGGAGGGCAGGTTCCCATTTACTTTGGAGGTGGCACTCCTGCAGCGCTGTGGGCCATGACTGTGCTTCAAAGAAAGTCATCTACCCTTTCTATTGGAAGAGGGCACGCACGGAATGGGAAATCTCTGTTCTCTGGGAGAGGTTGGTGGTGCTACTGCGCCTGTGTATTTGGTGCCTCCCTGCCCACTAGCAATGTTTCTGCTCGCCACTGCGGGGAGAAACATTGTGCAGCTAAGCTCACTTAGGATGTACAAGTGCCAGAATTCCTTTGTGGGGCACCATTCAGATATCACATTCGTAGCATGCGGGTCCTTTCCTGCTAAGCTCTGCATTCGCAGCCAGCTTCAAGGTGTTCCTGTTGTGGATAGCCTCTCGTGCAGATGCCGCTGGAGACGGCCTCTGCTTCTATGCTCTTTGACAAGGCTGCTTTGCGGAAGCTCTTACCATAGCCTCTGCCAAGTACAGCCTTCTGCCTCTCTCAAATACTCACTTACCTGTGAGACCTTGTCTTTCCTTTGGAGAGACAGAGAGCCCTTTTCCTGAAGGGAAACTGTCCGTGCTCTGTTCTTCTTTTGCACACAGGAAAATGCCTTCACGGCTGGTGTGCGGCCTTTACCCACTCGAGGGAGGGCAGGTTCCCATTTACTTTGGAGGTGGCACTCCTGCAGCGCTGTGGGCCATGACTGTGCTTCAAAGAAAGTCATCTACCCTTTCTATTGGAAGAGGGCACGCACGGAATGGGAAATCTCTGTTCTCTGGGAGAGGTTGGTGGTGCTACTGCGCCTGTGTATTTGGTGCCCCCCTGCCCACTAGCAATGTTTCTGCTCGCCACTGCGGGGAGAAACATTGTGCAGCTAAGCTAACTTAGGAAGTACAAGTGTCAGAATTCCTTTGCGGGGCACCATCCAGATATCACATTCGTAGCATGCGGGTCCTTTCCTGCTAAGCTCTGCATTCGCAGCCAGCTTCAAGGTGTTCCTGTTGTGGATAGACTCTCGTGCAGATGCCGCTGGAGACGGCCTCTGCTTCTATGCTCTTTGACAAGGCTGCTTTGAGGAAGCTCTTACCGTAGCCTCTGCCAAGTACAGCCTTCTGCCTCTCTCAAATACTCACTTACCTGTGAGACCTTGTCTTTCCTTTGGAGAGACAGAGAGACCTTTACCTGAAGGGAAACTGTCCGTGCTCTGTTCTTCTTTTGCACACAGGGAAATGCCTTCACGGCTGGTGTGCGGCCTTTACCCACTCGAGGGAGGGCAGGTTCCCATTTACTTTGGTGGTGGAACTCCTGCAGCGCTGTGGGCCATGACTGTGCTTCAAAGACAGTAATCTACCCTTTCTATTGGAAGAGGGCACGCACGGAATGGGAAATCTCTGTTCTCTGGGAGAGGTTGGTGGTGCTACTGCGCCTGTGTATTTGGTGCCTCCCTGCCCACTAGCAATGTTTCTGCTCGGCACTGCGGGGAGAAACATTGTGCAGCTAAGCTCACTTAGGATGTACAACTGTCAGAATTCCTTTGCGGGGCACCATCCAGATATCACATTCGTAGCATGCGGGTCATTTCCTGCTAAGCTCTGCTTTCGCAGCCAGCTTCAAGGTGTTCCTGTTGTGGATAGACTCTCGTGCAGATGCCGCTGGAGACGGACTCTGCTTTTATGCTCTTTGACAAGGCTGCTTTGAGGAAGCTCTTACCGTAGCCTCTGCCAAGTACAGCCTTCTGCCTCTCTCAAATACTCACTTACCTGTGAGACCTTGTCTTTCCTTTGGAGAGTCAGAGAGCCCTTTTCCTGAAGGGAAACTGTCCGTGCTCTGTTCTTCTTTTGCACACAGGAAAATGCCTTCACGGCTGGTGTGCGGCCTTTACCCACTCGAGGGAGGGCAGGTTCCCATTTACTTTGGTGGTGGCACTCCTGCAGCGCTGTGGGCCATGACTGTGCTTCAAAGACAGTAATCTACCCTTTCTATTGGAAGAGGGCACGCACGGAATGGGAAATCTCTGTTCTCTGGGAGAGGTTGGTGGTGCTACTGCGCCTGTGTATTTGGTGCCTCCCTGCCCACTAGCAATGTTTCTGCTCGGCACTGCGGGGAGAAACATTGTGCAGCTAAGCTCACTTAGGATGTACAACTGTCAGAATTCCTTTGCGGGGCACCATCCAGATATCACATTCGTAGCATGCGGGTCATTTCCTGCTAAGCTCTGCTTTCGCAGCCAGCTTCAAGGTGTTCCTGTTGTGGATAGACTCTCGTGCAGATGCCGCTGGAGACGGACTCTGCTTTTATGCTCTTTGACAAGGCTGCTTTGAGGAAGCTCTTACCGTAGCCTCTGCCAAGTACAGCCTTCTGCCTCTCTCAAATACTCACTTACCTGTGAGACCTTGTCTTTCCTTTGGAGAGACAGAGAGCCCTTTTCCTGAAGGGAAACTGTCCGTGCTCTGTTCTTCTTTTGCACACAGGGAAATGCCTTCACGGCTGGTGTGCGGCCTTTACCCACTCGAGGGAGGGCAGGTTCCCATTTACTTTGGTGGTGGCACTCCTGCAGCGCTCTGGGCCATGACTGTGCTTCAAAGACAGAAATCTACCCTTTCCATTGGAAGAGGGCAGGCACGGAATGGGAAATCTCTATTCTCTGGGAGAGGTTGGTGGTGCTACTGCGCCTGTGAATTTGGTGCCCCCCTGCCCACTAGCAATGTTTCTGCTCGCCACTGCGGGGAGAAACATTGTGCAGCTAAGCTCACTTAGGATGTACAAGTGCCAGAATTCCTTTGTGGGGCACCATTCAGATATCACATTCGTAGCATGCGGGTCCTTTCCTGCTAAGCTCTGCATTCGCAGCCAGCTTCAAGGTGTTCCTGTTGTGGATAGCCTCTCGTGCAGATGCCGCTGGAGACGGCCTCTGCTTCTATGCTCTTTGACAAGGCTGCTTTGCGGAAGCTCTTACCATAGCCTCTGCCAAGTACAGCCTTCTGCCTCTCTCAAATACTCACTTACCTGTGAGACCTTGTCTTTCCTTTGGAGAGACAGAGAGCCCTTTTCCTGAAGGGAAACTGTCCGTGCTCTGTTCTTCTTTTGCACACAGGAAAATGCCTTCACGGCTGGTGTGCGGCCTTTACCCACTCGAGGGAGGGCAGGTTCCCATTTACTTTGGAGGTGGCATTCCTGCAGCGCTGTGGGCCATGACTGTGCTTCAAAGAAAGTCATCTACCCTTTCTATTGGAAGAGGGCACGCACGGAATGGGAAATCTCTGTTCTCTGGGAGAGGTTGGTGGTGCTACTGCGCCTGTGTATTTGGTGCCCCCCTGCCCACTAGCAATGTTTCTGCTCGCCACTGCGGGGAGAAACATTGTGCAGCTAAGCTCACTTAGGAAGTACAAGTGTCAGAATTCCTTTGCGGGGCACCATCCAGATATCACATTCGTAGCATGCGGGTCCTTTCCTGCTAAGCTCTGCATTCGCAGCCAGCTTCAAGGTGTTCCTGTTGTGGATAGACTCTCGTGCAGATGCCGCTGGCGAGGGCCTCTGCTTCTATGCTCTTTGACAAGGCTGCTTTGAGGAAGCTCTTACCGTAGCCTCTGCCAAGTACAGCCTTCTGCCTCTCTCAAATACTCACTTACCTGTGAGACCTTGTCTTTCCTTTAGAGACAGAGAGCCCTTTTCCTGAAGGGAAACTGTCCGTGCTCTGTTCTTCTTTTGCACACAGGGAAATGCCTTCACGGCTGGTGTGCGGCCTTTACCCACTCGAGGGAGGGCAGGTTCCCATTTACTTTGGTGGTGGCACTCCTGCAGCGCTGTGGGCCATGACTGTGCTTCAAAGACAGTAATCTACCCTTTGTATTGGAAGAGGGCACGCACGGAATGGGAAATCTCTGTTCTCTGGGAGAGGTTGGTGGTGCTACTGCGCCTGTGTATTTGGTGCCTCCCTGCCCACTAGCAATGTTTCTGCTCGGCACTGCGGGGAGAAACATTGTGCAGCTAAGCTCACTTAGGATGTACAAGTGTCAGAATTCCTTTGCGGGGCACCATCCAGATATCACATTCGTAGCATGCGGGTCATTTCCTGCTAAGCTCTGCTTTCGCAGCCAGCTTCAAGGTGTTCCTGTTGTGGATAGACTCTCGTGCAGATGCCGCTGGAGACGGACTCTGCTTTTATGCTCTTTGACAAGGCTGCTTTGAGGAAGCTCTTACCGTAGTCTCTGCCAAGTACAGCCTTCTGCCTCTCTCAAATACTCACTTACCTGTGAGACCTTGTCTTTCCTTTGGAGAGACAGAGAGCCCTTTTCCTGAAGGGAAACTGTCCGTGCTCTGTTCTTCTTTTGCACACAGGGAAATGCCTTCACGGCTGGTGTGCGGCCTTTACCCACTCGAGGGAGGGCAGGTTCCCATTTACTTTGGTGGTGGCACTCCTGCAGCGCTCTGGGTCATGACTGTGCTTCAAAGACAGTAATCTACCCTTTCCATTGGAAGAGGGCAGGCACGGAATGGGAAATCTCTATTCTCTGGGAGAGGTTGGAGGTGCTACTGCGCCTGTGTATTTGGTGCCCCCCTGCCCACTAGCAATGTTTCTGCTCGCCACTGCGGGGAGAAACATTGTGCAGCTAAGCTCACTTAGGATGTACAAGTGTCAGAATTCCTTTGCGGGGCAACATCCAGATATCACATTCGTAGCATGCGGGTCCTTTCCTGCTAAGCTCTGCATTCGCAGCCAGCTTCAAGTTGTTCCTGTTGTGGATAGCCTCTCGTGCAGATGCCGCTGGAGACGGCCTCTGCTTCTATGCTCTTTGACAAGGCTGCTTTGCGGAAGCTCTTACCATAGCCTCTGCCAAGTACAGCCTTCTGCATCTCTCAAATACTCACTTACCTGTGAGACCTTGTCTTTCCTTTGGAGAGACAGAGAGCCCTTTTCCTGAAGGGAAACTCTCCGTGCTCTGTTCTTCCTTTGCACACAGGAAAATGCCTTCACGGCTGGTGTGCGGCCTTTACCCACTCGAGGGAGGGCAGGTTCCCATTTACTTTGGAGGTGGCACTCCTGCAGCGCTGTGGGCCATGACTGTGCTTCAAAGACAATAATCTACCCTTTCCATTGGAAGAAGGCACGCAGGGAATGGGAAATCTCTGTTCTCTGGGAGAGGTGGGTGGTGCTACTGGGCCTGTGTATTTGGTGCCCCCCTGGCCACTAGCAATGTTTCTGCTCGCCACTGCGGGGAGAAACATTGTGCAGCTAAGCTCACTTAGGAAGTACAAGTGTCAGAATTCCTTTGCGGGGCACCATCCAGATATCACATTCGTAGCATGCGGGTCCTTTCCTGCTAAGCTCTGCATTCGCAGCCAGCTTCAAGGTGTTCCTGTTGTGGATAGACTCTCGTGCAGATGCCGCTGGAGACGGCCTCTGCTTCTATGCTCTTTGACAAGGCTGCTTTGAGGAAGCTCTTACCGTAGCCTCTGCCAAGTACAGCCTTCTGCCTCTCTCAAATACTCACTTACCTGTGAGACCTTGTCTTTCCTTTAGAGACAGAGAGCCCTTTTCCTGAAGGGAAACTATCCGTGCTCTGTTGTTCTTTTGCCCACAGGGAAATGCCTTCACGGCTGGTGTGCGGCCTTTACCCACTCGAGGGAGGGCAGGTTCCCATTTACTTTGGAGGTGGCACTCCTGCAGCGCTGTGGGCCATGACTGTGCTTCAAAGAAAGTCATCTACCCTTTCTATTGGAAGAGGGCACGCACGGAATGGGAAATCTCTGTTCTCTGGGAGAGGTTGGTGGTGCTACTTCGCCTGTGTATTTGGTGCACCCCTGCCCACTAGCAATGTTTCTGCTCGCCACTGCGGGGAGAAACATTGTGCAGCTAAGCTCACTTAGGAAGTACAAGTGTCAGAATTCCTTTGCGGGGCACCATCCAGATATCACATTCGTAGCATGCGGGTCCTTTCCTGCTAAGCTCTGCATTCGCAGCCAGCTTCAAGGTGTTCCTGTTGTGGATAGACTCTCGTGCAGATGCCGCTGGAGACGGCCTCTGCTTCTATGCTCTTTGACAAGGCTGCTTTGAGGAAGCTCTTACCGTAGCCTCTGCCAAGTACAGCCTTCTGCCTCTCTCAAATACTCACTTACCTGTGAGACCTTGTCTTTCCTTTGGAGAGACAGAGAGCCCTTTTCCTGAAGGGAAACTGTCCGTGCTCTGTTCTTCTTTTGCACACAGGGAAATGCCTTCACGGCTGGTGTGCGGCCTTTACCCACTCGAGGGAGGGCAGGTTCCCATTTACTTTGGAGGTGGCACTCCTGCAGCGCTGTGGGCCATGACTGTGCTTCAAAGACAGTAATCTACCCTTTCCATTGGAAGAGGGCACGCACGGAATGGGAAATCTCTGTTCTCTGGGAGAGGTTGGTGGTGCTACTGCGCCTGTGTATTTGGTGCCCCCCTGCCCACTAGCAATGTTTCTGCTCGCCACTGCGGGGAGAAACATTGTGCAGCTAAGCTCACTTAGGATGTACAAGTGTCAGAATTCCTTTGCGGGGCACCATCCAGATATCACATTAGTAGCATGCGGGTCATTTCCTGCTAAGCTCTGCATTCGCAGCCAGCTTCAAGGTGTTCCTGTTGTGGATAGACTCTTGTGCAGATGCCGCTGGAGACGGCCTCTGCTTCTATGCTCTTTGACAAGGCTGCTTTGAGGAAGCTCTTACCGTAGCCTCTGCCAAGTACAGCCTTCTGCCTCTCTCAAATACTCACTTACCTGTGAGACCTTGTCTTTACTTTGGAGAGACAGAGAGCCCTTTTCCTGAAGGGAAACTGTCCGTGCTCTGTTCTTCTTTTGCACACAGGGAAATGCCTTCACGGCTGGTGTGCGGCCTTTACCCACTCGAGGGAGGGCAGGTTCCCATTTACTTTGGTGGTGGAACTCCTGCAGCGCTGTGGGCCATGACTGTGCTGCAAAGACAGTAATCTACCCTTTCTATTGGAAGAGGGCACGCACGGAATGGGAAATCTCTGTTCTCTGGGAGAGGTTGGTGGTGCTACTGCGCCTGTGTATTTGGTGCCTCCCTGCCCACTAGCAATGTTTCTGCTCGGCACTGCGGGGAGAAACATTGTGCAGCTAAGCTCACTTAGGATGTACAAGTGTCAGAATTCCTTTGCGGGGCACCATCCAGATATCACATTCGTAGCATGCGGGTCATTTCCTGCTAAGCTCTGCTTTCGCAGCCAGCTTCAAGGTGTTCCTGTTGTGGATAGACTCTCGTGCAGATGCCGCTGGAGACGGACTCTGCTTTTATGCTCTTTGACAAGGCTGCTTTGAGGAAGCTCTTACCGTAGCCTCTGCCATGTACAGCCTTCTGCCTCTCTCAAATACTCACTTACCTGTGAGACCTTGTCTTTCCTTTGGAGAGACAGAGAGCCCTTTTCCTGAAGGGAAACTGTCCGTGCTCTGTTCTTCTTTTGCACACAGGGAAATCCCTTCACGGCTGGTGTGCGGCCTTTACCCACTCGAGGGAGGGCAGGTTCCCATTTACTTTGGTGGTGGCACTCCTGCAGCGCTCTGGGCCATGACTGTGCTTCAAAGACAGTAATCTACCCTTTCCATTGGAAGAGGGCAGGCACGGAATGGGAAATCTCTATTCTCTGGGAGAGGTTGGTGGTGCTACTGCGCCTGTGTATTTGGTGCCCCCCTGCCCACTAGCAATGTTTCTGCTCGCCACTGTGGGGAGAAACATTGTGCAGCTAAGCTCACTTAGGATGTACAAGTGCCAGAATTCCTTTGTGGGGCACCATTCAGATATCACATTCGTAGCATGCGGGTCCTTTCCTGCTAAGCTCTGCATTCGCAGCCAGCTTCAAGGTGTTCCTGTTGTGGATAGACTCTCGTGCAGATGCCGCTGGAGACGGCCTCTGCTTCTATGCTCTTTGACAAGGCTGCTTTGCGGAAGCTCTTACCGTAGCCTCTGCCAAGTACAGCCTTCTGCCTCTCTCAAATACTCACTTACCTGTGAGACCTTGTCTTTCCTTTGGAGAGACAGAGAGCCCTTTTCCTGAAGGGAAACTCTCCGTGCTCTGTTCTTCTTTGGCACACAGGAAAATGCCTTCACGGCTGGTGTGCGGCCTTTACCCACTCGAGGGAGGGCACGTTCCCATTTACTTTGGAGGCGGCACTCCTGAAGTGCTGTGGGCCATGACTGTGCTTCAAAGACAGTAATCTACCCTTTCCATTGGAAGAGGGCACGCACGGAATGGGAAATCTCTGTTCTCTGGGAGAGGTTGGTGGTGCTACTGCGCCTGTGTATTTGGTGCCCCCCTGCCCACTAGCAATGTTTCTGCTCGCCACTGCGGGGAGAAACATTGTGCAGCTAAGCTCACTTAGGATGTACAAGTGTCAGAATTCCTTTGCGGGGCACCATCCAGATATCACATTCGTAGCATGCGGGTCCTTTCCTCCTAAGCTCTGCATTCGCAGCCAGCTTCAAGGTGTTCCTGTTGTGGATAGCCTCTCGTGCAGATGCCGCTGGAGACGGCCTCTGCTTCTATGCTCTTTGACAAGGCTGCTTTGCGGACGCTCTTACCGTAGCCTCTGCCAAGTACAGCCTTCTGCATCTCTCAAATACTCACTTACCTGTGAGACCTTGTCTTTCCTTTGGAGAGACAGAGAGCCCTTTACCTGAAGGGAAACTGTCCGTGCTCTGTTCTTCTTTGGCACACAGGGAAATGCCTTCACGGCTGGTGTGCGGCCTTTACCCACTCGAGGGAGGGCAGGTTCCCATTTCCTTTGGAGGTGGCACTCCTGCAGCGCTGTGGGCCATGACTGTGCTTCAAAGACAATAATCTACCCTTTCCATTGGAAGAAGGCACGCAGGGAATGGGAAATCTCTGTTCTCTGGGAGAGGTGGGTGGTGCTACTGGGCCTGTGTATTTGGTGCCCCCCTGGCCACTAGCAATGTTTCTGCTCGCCACTGCGGGGAGAAACATTGTGCAGCTAAGCTAACTTAGGAAGTACAAGTGTCAGAATTCCTTTGCGGGGCACCATCCAGATATCACATTCGTAGCATGCGGGTCCTTTCCTGCTAAGCTCTGCATTCGCAGCCAGCTTCAAGGTGTTCCTGTTGTGGGTAGACTCTCGTGCAGATGCCGCTGGAGACGGCCTCTGCTTCTATGCTCTTTGACAAGGCTGCTTTGAGGAAGCTCTTACCGTAGCCTCTGCCAAGTACAGCCTTCTGCCTCTCTCAAATACTCACTTACCTGTGAGACCTTGTCTTTCCTTTAGAGACAGAGAGCCCTTTTCCTGAAGGGAAACTGTCCGTGCTCTGTTGTTCTTTTGCCCACAGGGAAATGCCTTCACGGCTGGTGTGCGGCCTTTACCCACTCGAGGGAGGGCAGGTTCCCATTTACTTTGGAGGTGGCACTCCTGCAGCGCTGTGGGCCATGACTGTGCTTCAAAGAAAGTCATCTACCCTTTCTATTGGAAGAGGGCACGCACGGAATGGGAAATCTCTGTTCTCTGGGAGAGGTTGGTGGTGCTACTGCGCCTGTGTATTTGGTGCCCCCCTGGCCACTAGCAATGTTTCTGCTCGCCACTGCGGGGAGAAACATTGTGCAGCTAAGCTCACTTAGGACGTACAAGTGTCAGAATTCCTTTGCGGGGCACCATCCAGATATCACATTCGTAGCATGCGGGTCCTTTCCTGCTAAGCTCTGCATTCGCAGCCAGCTTCAAGGTGTTCCTGTTGTGGATAGACTCTCGTGCAGATGCCGCTGGAGACGGCCTCTGCTTCTATGCTCTTTGACAAGGCTGCTTTGAGGAAGCTCTTACCGTAGCCTCTGCCAAGTACAGCCTTCTGCCTCTCTCAAATACTCACTTACCTGTGAGACCTTGTCTTTCCTTTGGAGAGACAGAGAGCCCTTTTCCTGAAGGGAAACTGTCCGTGCTCTGTTCTTCCTTTGCACACAGGGAAATGCCTTCACGGCTGGTGTGCGGCCTTTACCCACTCGAGGGAGGGCAGGTTCCCATTTACTTTGGTGGTGGAACTCCTGCAGCGCTGTGGGCCATGACTGTGCTTCAAAGACAGTCATCTACCCTTTCTATTGGAAGAGGGCACGCACGGAATGGGAAATCTCTGTTCTCTGGGAGAGGTTGGTGGTGCTACTGCGCCTGTGTATTTGGTGCCTCCCTGCCCACTAGCAATGTTTCTGCTCGGCACTGCGGGGAGAAACATTGTGCAGCTAAGCTCACTTAGGATGTACAAGTGTCAGAATTCCTTTGCGGGGCACCATCCAGATATCACATTCGTAGCATGCGGGTCATTTCCTGCTAAGCTCTGCATTCGCAGCCAGCTTCAAGGTGTTCCTGTTGTGGATAGACTCTCGTGCAGATGCCGCTGGAGACGGACTCTGCTTTTATGCTCTTTGACAAGGCTGCTTTGAGGAAGCTCTTACCGTAGCCTCTGCCAAGTACAGCCTTCTGCCTCTCTCAAATACTCACTTACCTGTGAGACCTTGTCTTTCCTTTGGAGAGACAGAGAGCCCTTTTCCTGAAGGGAAACTGTCCGTGCTCTGTTCTTCTTTTGCACACAGGGAAATGCCTTCACGGCTGGTGTGCGGCCTTTACCCACTCGAGGGAGGGCAGGTTCCCATATACTTTGGTGGTGGCACTCCTGCAGCGCTCTGGGCCATGACTGTGCTTCAAAGACAGTAATCTACCCTTTCCATTGGAAGAGGGCAGGCACGGAATGGGAAATCTCTATTCTCTGGGAGAGGTTGGTGGTGCTACTGCGCCTGTGTATTTGGTGCCCCCCTGCCCACTAGCAATGTTTCTGCTCGCCACTGTGGGGAGAAACATTGTGCAGCTAAGCTCACTTAGGATGTACAAGTGCCAGAATTCCTTTGTGGGGCACCATTCAGGTATCACATTCGTAGCATGCGGGTCCTTTCCTGCTAAGCTCTGCATTCGCAGCCAGCTTCAAGGTGTTCCTGTTGTGGATAGACTCTCGTGCAGATGCCACTGGAGACGGCCTCTGCTTCTATGCTCTTTGACAAGGCTGCTTTGCGGAAGCTCTTACCGTAGCCTCTGCCAAGTACAGCCTTCTGCCTCTCTCAAATACTCACTTACCTGTGAGACCTTGTCTTTCCTTTGGAGAGACAGAGAGCCCTTTTCCTGAAGGGAAACTGTCCGTGCTCTGTTCTTCTTTTGCACACAGGAAAATGCCTTCACGGCTGGTGTGCGGCCTTTACCCACTCGAGGGAGGGCAGGTTCCCATTTACTTTGCAGGTGGCACTCCTGCAGTGCTGTGGGCCATGACTGTGCTTCAAAGACAGTAATCTACCCTTTCCATTGGAAGAGGGCACGCACGGAATGGGAAATCTCTGTTCTCTGGGAGAGGTTGGTGGTGCTACTGCGCCTGTGTATTTGGTGCCCCCCTGCCCACTAGCAATGTTTCTGCTCGCCACTGCGGGGAGAAACATTGTGCAGCTAAGCTCACTTAGGATGTACAAGTGTCAGAATTCCTTTGCGGGGCACCATCCAGATATCACATTCGTAGCATGCGGGTCATTTCCTGCTAAGCTCTGCTTTCGCAGCCAGCTTCAAGGTGTTCCTGTTGTGGATAGACTCTCGTGCAGATGCCGCTGGAGACGGCCTCTGCTTCTATGCTCTTTGACAAGGCTGCTTTGAGGAAGCTCTTACCGTAGCCTCTGCCAAGTACAGCCTTCTGCCTCTCTCAAATACTCACTTACCTGTGAGACCTTGTCTTTCCTTTAGAGACAGAGAGCCCTTTTCCTGAAGGGAAACTGTCCGTGCTCTGTTGTTCTTTTGCACACAGGGAAATGCCTTCACGGCTGGTGTGCGGCCTTTACCCACTCGAGGGAGGGCAGGTTCCCATTTCCTTTGGAGGTGGCACTCCTGCAGCGCTGTGGGCCATGACTGTGCTTCAAAGACAGTAATCTACCCTTTCCATTGGAAGAGGGCACGCACGGAATGGGAAATCTCTGTTCTCTGGGAGAGGTTGGTGGTGCTACTGCGCCTGTGTATTTGGTGCCCCCCTGCCCACTAGCAATGTTTCTGCTCGCCACTGCGGGGAGAAACATTGTGCAGCTAAGCTCACTTAGGATGTACAAGTGTCAGAATTCCTTTGCGGGGCACCATCCAGATATCACATTCGTAGCATGCGGGTCATTTCCTGCTAAGCTCTGCATTCGCAGCCAGCTTCAAGGTGTTCCTGTTGTGGATAGACTCTCGTGCAGATGCCGCTGGAGACGGCCTCTGCTTCTATGCTCTTTGACAAGGCTGCTTTGAGGAAGCTCTTACCGTAGCCTCTGCCAAGTACAGCCTTCTGCCTCTCTCAAATACTCACTTACCTGTGAGACCTTGTCTTTCCTTTAGAGACAGAGAGCCCTTTTCCTGAAGGGAAACTGTCCGTGCTCTGTTGTTCTTTTGCACACAGGGAAATGCCTTCACGGCTGGTGTGCGGCCTTTACCCACTCGAGGGAGGGCAGGTTCCCATTTACTTTGGTGGTGGAACTCCTGCAGCGCTGTGGGCCATGACTGTGCTTCAAAGACAGTAATCTACCCTTTCTATTGGAAGAGGGCACGCACGGAATGGGAAATCTCTGTTCTCTGGGAGAGGTTGGTGGTGCTACTGCGCCTGTGTATTTGGTGCCTCCCTGCCCACTAGCAATGTTTCTGCTCGGCACTGCGGGGAGAAACATTGTGCAGCTAAGCTCACTTAGGATGTACAAGTGTCAGAATTCCTTTGCGGGGCACCATCCAGATATCACATTCGTAGCATGCGGGTCATTTCCTGCTAAGCTCTGCTTTCGCAGCCAGCTTCAAGGTGTTCCTGTTGTGGATAGACTCTCGTGCAGATGCCGCTGGAGACGGACTCTGCTTTTATGCTCTTTGACAAGGCTGCTTTGAGGAAGCTCTTACCGTAGCCTCTGCCAAGTACAGCCTTCTGCCTCTCTCAAATACTCACTTACCTGTGAGACCTTGTCTTTCCTTTGGAGAGACAGAGAGCCCTTTTCCTGAAGGGAAACTCTCCGTGCTCTGTTTTTCTTTTGCACACAGGGAAATGCCTTCACGGCTGGTGTGCGGCCTTTACCCACTCGAGGGAGGGCAGGTTCCCATATACTTTGGTGGTGGCACTCCTGCAGCGCTCTGGGCCATGACTGTGCTTCAAAGACAGTAATCTACCCTTTCCATTGGAAGAGGGCAGGCACGGAATGGGAAATCTCTATTCTCTGGGAGAGGTTGGTGGTGCTACTGCGCCTGTGTATTTGGTGCCCCCCTGGCCACTAGCAATGTTTCTGCTCGCCACTGTGGGGAGAAACATTGTGCAGCTAAGCTCACTTAGGATGTACAAGTGCCAGAATTCCTTTGTGGGGCACCATTCAGATATCACATTCGTAGCATGCGGGTCCTTTCCTGCTAAGCTCTGCATTCGCAGCCAGCTTCAAGGTGTTCCTGTTGTGGATAGACTCTCGTGCAGATGCCGCTGGAGACGGCCTCTGCTTCTATGCTCTTTGACAAGGCTGCTTTGAGGAAGCTCTTACCGTAGCCTCTGCCAAGTACAGCCTTCTGCCTCTCTCAAATACTCACTTACCTGTGAGACCTTGTCTTTCCTTTAGAGACAGAGAGCCCTTTTCCTGAAGGGAAACTGTCCGTGCTCTGTTGTTCTTTTGCACACAGGGAAATGCCTTCACGGCTGGTGTGCGGCCTTTACCCACTCGAGGGAGGGCAGGTTCCCATTTACTTTGGTGGTGGAACTCCTGCAGCGCTGTGGGCCATGACTGTGCTTCAAAGACAGTAATCTACCCTTTCTATTGGAAGAGGGCACGCACGGAATGGGAAATCTCTGTTCTCTGGGAGAGGTTGGTGGTGCTACTGCGCCTGTGTATTTGGTGCCTCCCTGCCCACTAGCAATGTTTCTGCTCGGCACTGCGGGGAGAAACATTGTGCAGCTAAGCTCACTTAGGATGTACAAGTGTCAGAATTCCTTTGCCGGGCACCATCCAGATATCACATTCGTAGCATGCGGGTCATTTCCTGCTAAGCTCTGCTTTCGCAACCAGCTTCAAGGTGTTCCTGTTGTGGATAGACTCTCGTGCAGATGCCGCTGGAGACGGACTCTGCTTTTATGCTCTTTGACAAGGCTGCTTTGAGGAAGCTCTTACCGTAGCCTCTGCCAAGTACAGCCTTCTGCCTCTCTCAAATACTCACTTACCTGTGAGACCTTGTCTTTCCTTTGGAGAGACAGAGAGCCCTTTTCCTGAAGGGAAACTGTCCGTGCTCTGTTCTTCTTTTGCACACAGGGAAATGCCTTCACGGCTGGTGTGCGGCCTTTACCCACTCGAGGGAGGGCAGGTTCCCATTTACTTTGGTGGTGGCACTCCTGCAGCGCTCTGGGCCATGACTGTGCTTCAAAGACAGTAATCTACCCTTTCCATTGGAAGAGGGCAGGCACGGAATGGGAAATCTCTATTCTCTGGGAGAGGTTGGTGGTGCTACTGCGCCTGTGTATTTGGTGCCCCCCTGCCCACTAGCAATGTTTCTGCTCGCCACTGTGGGGAGAAACATTGTGCAGCTAAGCTCACTTAGGATGTACAAGTGCCAGAATTCCTTTGCGGGGCACCATCCAGATATCACATTCGTAGCATGCGGGTCATTTCCTGCTAAGCTCTGCATTCGCAGCCAGCTTCAAGGTGTTCCTGTTGTGGATAGACTCTCGTGCAGATGCCGCTGGAGACGGCCTGTGCTTCTATGCTCTTTGACAAGGCTGCTTTGCGGAAGCTCTTACCGTAGCCTCTGCCAAGTACAGCCTTCTGCCTCTCTCAAATACTCACTTACCTGTGAGACCTTGTCTTTCCTTTGGAGAGACAGAGAGCCCTTTTCCTGAAGGGAAACTGTCCGTGCTCTGTTCTTCTTTTGCACACAGGAAAATGCCTTCACGGCTGGTGTGCGGCCTTTACCCACTCGAGGGAGGGCAGGTTCCCATTTACTTTGGAGGTGGCACTCCTGCAGTGCTGTGGGCCATGACTGTGCTTCAAAGACAGTAATCTACCCTTTCCATTGGAAGAGGGCACGCACGGAATGGGAAATCTCTGTTCTCTGGGAGAGGTTGGTGGTGCTACTACGCCTGTGTATTTGGTGCCCCCCTGCCCACTAGCAATGTTTCTGCTCGCCACTGCGGGGAGAAACATTGTGCAGCTAAGCTCACTTAGGATGTACAAGTGTCAGAATTCCTTTGCGGGGCACCATCCAGATATCACATTAGTAGCATGCGGGTCATTTCCTGCTAAGCTCTGCATTCGCAGCCAGCTTCAAGGTGTTCCTGTTGTGGATAGACTCTTGTGCAGATGCCGCTGGAGACGGCCTCTGCTTCTATGCTCTTTGACAAGGCTGCTTTGAGGAAGCTCTTACCGTAGCCTCTGCCAAGTACAGCCTTCTACCTCTCTCAAATACTCACTTACCTGTGAGACCTTGTCTTTCCTTTGGAGAGACAGAGAGCCTTTTACCTGAAGGGAAACTGTCCGTGCTCTGTTCTTCTTTGGCACACAGGGAAATGCCTTCACGGCTGGTGTGCGGCCTTTACCCACTCGAGGGAGGGCAGGTTCCCATTTACTTTTGTGGTGGAACTCCTGCAGCGCTGTGGGCCATGACTGTGCTTCAAAGACAGTAATCTACCCTTTCTATTGGAAGAGGGCACGCACGGAATGGGAAATCTCTGTTCTCGGGGAGAGGTTGGTGGGGCTACTGCGCCTGTGTATTTGGTGCCTCCCTGCCCACTAGCAATGTTTCTGCTCGGCACTGCGGGGAGAAACATTGTGCAGCTAAGCTCACTTAGGATGTACAAGTGTCAGAATTCCTTTGCGGGGCACCATCCAGATATCACATTCGTAGCATGCGGGTCATTTCCTGCTAAGCTCTGCATTCGCAGCCAGCTTCAAGGTGTTCCTGTTGTGGATAGACTCTTGTGCAGATGCCGCTGGAGACGGCCTCTGCTTCTATGCTCTTTGACAAGGCTGCTTTGAGGAAGCTCTTACCGTAGCCTCTGCCAAGTATAGCCTTCTGCCTCTCTCAAATACTCACTTACCTGTGAGACCTTGTCTTTCCTTTGGAGAGACAGAGAGCCCTTTACCTGAAGGGAAACTGTCCGTGCTCTGTTCTTCTTTGGCACACAGGGAAATGCCTTCACGGCTGGTGTGCGGCCTTTACCCACTCGAGGGAGGGCAGGTTCCCATTTACTTTGGAGGTGGCACTCCTGCAGCGCTGTGGGCCATGACTGTGCTTCAAAGACAATAATCTACCCTTTCCATTGGAAGAAGGCACGCAGGGAATGGGAAATCTCTGTTCTCTGGGAGAGGTGGGTGGTGCTACTGGGCCTGTGTATTTGGTGCCCCCCTGGCCACTAGCAATGTTTCTGCTCGCCACTGCGGGGAGAAACATTGTGCAGCTAAGCTAACTTAGGAAGTACAAGTGTCAGAATTCCTTTGCGGGGCACCATCCAGATATCACATTCGTAGCATGCGGGTCCTTTCCTGCTAAGCTCTGCATTCGCAGCCAGCTTCAAGGTGTTCCTGTTGTGGATAGACTCTCGTGCAGATGCCGCTGGAGACGGCCTCTGCTTCTATGCTCTTTGACAAGGCTGCTTTGAGGAAGCTCTTACCGTAGCCTCTGCCAAGTACAGCCTTCTGCCTCTCTCAAATACTCACTTACCTGTGAGACCTTGTCTTTCCTTTGGAGAGACAGAGAGCCCTTTACCTGAAGGGAAACTGTCCGTGCTCTGTTCTTCTTTGGCACACAGGGAAATGCCTTCACGGCTGGTGTGCGGCCTTTACCCACTCGAGGGAGGGCAGGTTCCCATTTACTTTGGAGGTGGCACTCCTGCAGCGCTGTGGGCCATGACTGTGCTTCAAAGACAATAATCTACCCTTTCCATTGGAAGAAGGCACGCAGGGAATGGGAAATCTCTGTTCTCTGGGAGAGGTGGGTGGTGCTACTGGGCCTGTGTATTTGGTGCCCCCCTGGCCACTAGCAATGTTTCTGCTCGCCACTGCGGGGAGAAACATTGTGCAGCTAAGCTAACTTAGGAAGTACAAGTGTCAGAATTCCTTTGCGGGGCACCATCCAGATATCACATTCGTAGCATGCGGGTCCTTTCCTGCTAAGCTCTGCATTCGCAGCCAGCTTCAAGGTGTTCCTGTTGTGGATAGACTCTCGTGCAGATGCCGCTGGAGACGGCCTCTGCTTCTATGCTCTTTGACAAGGCTGCTTTGAGGAAGCTCTTACCGTAGCCTCTGCCAAGTACAGCCTTCTGCCTCTCTCAAATACTCACTTACCTGTGAGACCTTGTCTTTCCTTTAGAGACAGAGAGCCCTTTTCCTGAAGGGAAACTGTCCGTGCTCTGTTCTTCTTTGGCACACAGGGAAATGCCTTCACGGCTGTTGTGCGGCCTTTACCCACTCGAGGGAGGGCAGGTTCCCATTTACTTTGGAGGTGGCACTCCTGCAGCGCTGTGGGCCATGACTGTGCTTCAAAGAAAGTCATCTACCCTTTCTATTGGAAGAGGGCACGCACGGAATGGGAAATCTCTGTTCTCTGGGAGAGGTTGGTGGTGCTACTGCCCCTGTGTATTTGGTGCCCCCCTGCCCACTAGCAATGTTTCTGCTCGCCACTGCGGGGAGAAACATTGTGCAGCTAAGCTCACTTAGGATGTACAAGTGTCAGAATTCCTTTGCGGGGCACCATCCAGATATCACATTAGTAGCATGCGGGTCATTTCCTGCTAAGCTCTGCATTCGCAGCCAGCTTCAAGGTGTTCCTGTTGTGGATAGACTCTTGTGCAGATGCCGCTGGAGACGGCCTCTGCTTCTATGCTCTTTGACAAGGCTGCTTTGAGGAAGCTCTTACCGTAGCCTCTGCCAAGTACAGCCTTCTGCCTCTCTCAAATACTCACTTACCTGTGAGACCTTGTCTTTCCTTTGGAGAGACAGAGAGCCTTTTACCTGAAGGGAAACTGTCCGTGCTCTGTTCTTCTTTGGCACACAGGGAAATGCCTTCACGGCTGGTGTGCGGCCTTTACCCACTCGAGGGAGGGCAGGTTCCCATTTACTTTGGTGGTGGAACTCCTGCAGCGCTGTGGGCCATGACTGTGCTTCAAAGACAGTAATCTACCCTTTCTATTGGAAGAGGGCACGCACGGAATGGGAAATCTCTGTTCTCTGGGAGAGGTTGGTGGGGCTACTGCGCCTGTGTATTTGGTGCCTCCCTGCCCACTAGCAATGTTTCTGCTCGCCACTGCGGGGAGAAACATTGTGCAGCTAAGCTCACTTAGGATGTACAAGTGTCAGAATTCCTTTGCGGGGCACCATCCAGATATCACATTCGTAGCATGCGGGTCATTTCCTGCTAAGCTCTGCATTCGCAGCCAGCTTCAAGGTGTTCCTGTTGTGGATAGACTCTTGTGCAGATGCCGCTGGAGACGGCCTCTGCTTCTATGCTCTTTGACAAGGCTGCTTTGAGGAAGCTCTTACCGTAGCCTCTGCCAAGTACAGCCTTCTGCCTCTCTCAAATACTCACTTACCTGTGAGACCTTGTCTTTCCTTTGGAGAGACAGAGAGCCTTTTACCTGAAGGGAAACTGTCCGTGCTCTGTTCTTCTTTGGCACACAGGGAAATGCCTTCACGGCTGGTGTGCGGCCTTTACCCACTCGAGGGAGGGCAGGTTCCCATTTACTTTGGTGGTGGAACTCCTGCAGCGCTGTGGGCCATGACTGTGCTTCAAAGACAGTAATCTACCCTTTCTCTTGGAAGAGGGCACGCACGGAATGGGAAATCTCTGTTCTCTGGGAGAGGTTGGTGGGGCTACTGCGCCTGTGTATTTGGTGCCTCCCTGCCCACTAGCAATGTTTCTGCTCGGCACTGCGGGGAGAAACATTGTGCAGCTAAGCTCACTTAGGATGTACAAGTGTCAGAATTCCTTTGCGGGGCACCATCCAGATATCACATTCGTAGCATGCGGGTCATTTCCTGCTAAGCTCTGCATTCGCAGCCAGCTTCAAGGTGTTCCTGTTGTGGATAGACTCTTGTGCAGATGCCGCTGGAGACGGCCTCTGCTTCTATGCTCTTTGACAAGGCTGCTTTGAGGAAGCTCTTACCGTAGCCTCTGTCAAGTACAGCCTTCTGCCTCTCTCAAATACTCACTTACCTGTGAGACCTTGTCTTTCCTTTGGAGAGACAGAGAGCCCTTTTCCTGAAGGGAAACTGTCCGTGCTCTGTTCTTCTTTGGCACACAGGGAAATGCCTTCACGGCTGGTGTGCGGCCTTTACCCACTCGAGATAGGGCAGGTTCCCATTTACTTTGGTGGTGGAACTCCTGCAGCGCTGTGGGCCATGACTGTGCTTCAAAGCCAGTAATCTACCCTTTCTATTGGAAGAGGGCACGCACGGAATGGGAAATCTCTGTTCTCTGGGAGAGGTTGGTGGTGCTACTGCGCCTGTGTATTTGGTGCCTCCCTGCCCACTAGCAATGTTTCTGCTCGGCACTGCGGGGAGAAACATTGTGCAGCTAAGCTCACTTAGGATGTACAAGTGTCAGAATTCCTTTGCGGGGCACCATCCAGATATCACATTCGTAGCATGCGGGTCATTTCCTGCTAAGCTCTGCTTTCGCAGCCAGCTTCAAGGTGTTCCTGTTGTGGATAGACTCTCGTGCAGATGCCGCTGGAGACGGACTCTGCTTTTATGCTCTTTGACAAGGCTGCTTTGAGGAAGCTCTTACCGTAGCCTCTGCCAAGTACAGCCTTCTGCCTCTCTCAAATACTCACTTACCTGTGAGACGTTGTCTTTCCTTTGGAGAGACAGAGAGCCCTTTTCCTGAAGGGAAACTGTCCGTGCTCTGTTCTTCTTTTGCACACAGGGAAATGCCTTCACGGCTGGTGTGCGGCCTTTACCCACTCGAGGGAGGGCAGGTTCCCATTTACTTTGGTGGTGGCACTCCTGCAGTGCTCTGGGCCATGACTGTGCTTCAAAGACAGTAATCTAACCTTTCCATTGGAAGAGGGCAGGCACGGAATGGGAAATCTCTATTCTCTGGGAGAGGTTGGTGGTGCTACTGCGCCTGTGTATTTGGTGCCCCCCTGCCCACTAGCAATGTTTCTGCTCGCCACTGCTGGGAGAAACATTGTGCAGCTAAGCTCACTTAGGATGTACAAGTGTCAGAATTCCTTTGCGGGGCACCATCCAGATATCACATTAGTAGCATGCGGGTCCTTTCCTGCTAAGCTCTGCATTCGCAGCCAGCTTCAAGGTGTTCCTGTTGTGGATAGACTCTCGTGCAGATGCCGCTGGAGACGGCCTCTGCTTCTATGCTCTTTGACAAGGCTGCTTTGAGGAAGCTCTTACCGTAGCCTCTGCCAAGTACAGCCTTCTCCCTCTCTCAAATACTCACTTACCTGTGAGACCTTGTCTTTCCTTTGGAGAGACAGAGAGCCCTTTTCCTGAAGGGAAACTGTCCGTGCTCTGTTCTTCTTTTGCACACAGGAAAATGCCTTCACGGCTGGTGTGCGGCCTTTACCCACTCGAGGGAGGGCAGGTTCCCATTTGCTTTGGAGGTGGCACTACTGCAGTGCTGTGGGCCATGACTGTGCTTCAAAGACAGTAATCTACCCTTTCCATTGGAAGAGGGCACGCACGGAATGGGAAATCTCTGTTCTCTGGGAGAGGTTGGTGGTGCTACTGCGCCTGTGTATTTGGTGCCCCCCTGCCCACTAGCAATGTTTCTGCTCGCCACTGCGGTGAGAAACATTGTGCAGCTAAGCTCACTTAGGATGTACAAGTGTCAGAATTCCTTTGCGGGGCACCATCCAGATATCACATTCTTAGCATGCGGGTCCTTTCCTGCTAAGCTCTGCATTCGCAGCCAGCTTCAAGGTGTTCCTGTTGTGGATAGACTCTTGTGCAGATGCCGCTGGAGACGGCCTCTGCTTCTGTGCTCTTTGACAAGGCTGCTTTGAGGAAGCTCTTACCGTAGCCTCTGTCAAGTACAGCCTTCTGCCTCTCTCAAATACTCACTTACCTGTGAGACCTTGTCTTTCCTTTGGAGAGACAGAGAGCCCTTTTCCTGAAGGGAAACTGTCCGTGCTCTGTTCTTCTTTGGCACACAGGGAAATGCCTTCACGGCTGGTGTGCGGCCTTTACCCACTCGAGATAGGGCAGGTTCCCATTTACTTTGGTGGTGGAACTCCTGCAGCGCTGTGGGCCATGACTGTGCTTCAAAGCCAGTAATCTACCCTTTCTATTGGAAGAGGGCACGCACCGAATGGGAAATCTCTGTTCTCTGGGAGAGGTTGGTGGTGCTACTGCGCCTGTGTATTTGGTGCCTCCCTGCCCACTAGCAATGTTTCTGCTCGGCACTGCGGGGAGAAACATTGTGCAGCTAAGCTCACTTAGGATGTACAAGTGTCAGAATTCCTTTGCGGGGCACCATCCAGATATCACATTCGTAGCATGCGGGTCATTTCCTGCTAAGCTCTGCTTTCGCAGCCAGCTTCAAGGTGTTCCTGTTGTGGATAGACTCTCGTGCAGATGCCGCTGGAGACGGACTCTGCTTTTATGCTCTTTGACAAGGCTGCTTTGCGGAAGCTCTTACCGTAGCCTCTGCCAAGTACAGCCTTCTGCCTCTCTCAAATACTCACTTACCTGTGAGACGTTGTCTTTCCTTTGGAGAGACAGAGAGCCCTTTTCCTGAAGGGAAACTGTCCGTGCTCTGTTCTTCTTTTGCACACAGGGAAATGCCTTCACGGCTGGTGTGCGGCCTTTACCCACTCGAGGGAAGGCAGGTTCCCATTTACTTTGGTGGTGGCACTCCTGCAGTGCTCTGGGCCATGACTGTGCTTCAAAGACAGTAATCTAACCTTTCCATTGGAAGAGGGCAGGCACGGAATGGGAAATCTCTATTCTCTGGGAGAGGTTGGTGGTGCTACTGCGCCTGTGTATTTGGTGCCCCCCTGCCCACTAGCAATGTTTCTGCTCGCCACTGCGGGGAGAAACATTGTGCAGCTAAGCTCACTTAGGATGTACAAGTGTCAGAATTCCTTTGCGGGGCACCATCCAGATATCACATTAGTAGCATGCGGGTCCTTTCCTGCTAAGCTCTGCATTCGCAGCCAGCTTCAAGGTGTTCCTGTTGTGGATAGACTCTCGTGCAGATGCCGCTGGAGACGGCCTCTGCTTCTATGCTCTTTGACAAGGCTGCTTTGAGGAAGCTCTTACCGTAGCCTCTGCCAAGTACAGCCTTCTCCCTCTCTCAAATACTCACTTACCTGTGAGACCTTGTCTTTCCTTTGGAGAGACAGAGAGCCCTTTTCCTGAAGGGAAACTGTCCGTGCTCTGTTCTTCTTTTGCACACAGGAAAATGCCTTCACGGCTGGTGTGCGGCCTTTACCCACTCGAGGGAGGGCAGGTTCCCATTTACTTTGGAGGTGGCACTCCTGCAGTGCTGTGGGCCATGACTGTGCTTCAAAGACAGTAATCTACCCTTTCCATTGGAAGAGGGCACGCACGGAATGGGAAATCTCTGTTCTCTGGGAGAGGTTGGTGGTGCTACTGCGCCTGTGTATTTGGTGCCCCCCTGCCCACTAGCAATGTTTCTGCTCGCCACTGCGGTGAGAAACATTGTGCAGCTAAGCTCACTTAGGATGTACAAGTGTCAGAATTCCTTTGCGGGGCACCATCCAGATATCACATTCTTAGCATGCGGGTCCTTTCCTGCTAAGCTCTGCATTCGCAGCCAGCTTCAAGGTGTTCCTGTTGTGGATAGACTCTCGTGCAAATGCCGCTGGAGACGGCCTCTGCTTCTATGCTCTTGAGAAGGCTGTTTTGCGGAAGCTCTAACCATAGCCTCTGCCAAGTACAGCCTTCTGCATCTCTCAAATACTCACTTACCTGTGAGACCTTGTCTTTCCTTTGGAGAGACAGAGAGCCCTTTTGCTGAAGGGAAACTGTCCGTGCTCTGTTCTTCTTTTGCACACAGGAAAATGCCTTCACGGCTGGTGTGCGGCCTTTACCCACTCGAGGGAGGGCAGGTTCCCATTTACTTTGGAGGTGGCACTCCTGCAGCGCTGTGGGCCATGACTGTGCTTCAAAGACAATAATCTACCCTTTCCATTGGAAGAGGGCACGCACGGAATGGGAAATCTCTGTTCTCTGGGAGAGGTTGGTGGTGCTACTGCGCCTGTGTTTTTGGTGCCCCCCTGCCCACTAGCAATGTTTCTGCTCGCCACTGCGGGGAGAAACATTGTGCAGCTAAGCTTACTTAGGAAGTACAAGTGTCAGAATTCCTTTGCGGGGCACCATCCAGATATCACATTCGTAGCATGCGGGTCCTTTCCTGCTAAGCTCTGCATTCGCAGCCAGCTTCAAGGTGTTCCTGTTGTGGATAGACTCTCGTGCAGATGCCGCTGGAGACGGCCTCTGCTTCTATGCTCTTTGACAAGGCTGCTTTGAGGAAGCTCTTACCGTAGCCTCTGCCAAGTACAGCCTTCTGCCTCTCTCAAATACTCACTTACCTGTGAGACCTTGTCTTTCCTTTAGAGACAGAGAGCCCTTTTCCTGAAGGGAAACTGTCCGTGCTCTGTTCTTCTTTGGCACACAGGGAAATGCCTTCACGGCTGTTGTGCGGCCTTTACCCACTCGAGGGAGGGCAGGTTCCCATTTACTTTGGAGGTGGCACTCCTGCAGCGCTGTGGGCCATGACTGTGCTTCAAAGAAAGTCATCTACCCTTTCTATTGGAAGAGGGCACGCACGGAATGGGAAATCTCTGTTCTCTGGGAGAGGTTGGTGGTGCTACTGCGCCTGTGTATTTGGTGCCCCCCTGCCCACTAGCAATGTTTCTGCTCGCCACTGCGGGGAGAAACATTGTGCAGCTAAGCTCACTTAGGATGTACAAGTGTCAGAATTCCTTTGCGGGGCACCATCCAGATATCACATTAGTAGCATGCGGGTCATTTCCTGCTAAGCTCTGCATTCGCAGCCAGCTTCAAGGTGTTCCTGTTGTGGATAGACTCTTGTGCAGATGCCGCTGGAGACGGCCTCTGCTTCTATGCTCTTTGACAAGGCTGCTTTGAGGAAGCTCTTACCGTAGCCTCTGCCAAGTACAGCCTTCTGCCTCTCTCAAATACTCACTTACCTGTGAGACCTTGTCTTTCCTTTGGAGAGACAGAGAGCCTTTTACCTGAAGGGAAACTGTCCGTGCTCTGTTCTTCTTTGGCACACAGGGAAATGCCTTCACGGCTGGTGTGCGGCCTTTACCCACTCGAGGGAGGGCAGGTTCCCATTTACTTTGGTGGTGGAACTCCTGCAGCGCTGTGGGCCATGACTGTGCTTCAAAGACAGTAATCTACCCTTTCTATTGGAAGAGGGCACGCACGGAATGGGAAATCTCTGTTCTCTGGGAGAGGTTGGTGGGGCTACTGCGCCTGTGTATTTGGTGCCTCCCTGCCCACTAGCAATGTTTCTGCTCGCCACTGCGGGGAGAAACATTGTGCAGCTAAGCTCACTTAGGATGTACAAGTGTCAGAATTCCTTTGCGGGGCACCATCCAGATATCACATTCGTAGCATGCGGGTCATTTCCTGCTAAGCTCTGCATTCGCAGCCAGCTTCAAGGTGTTCCTGTTGTGGATAGACTCTTGTGCAGATGCCGCTGGAGACGGCCTCTGCTTCTATGCTCTTTGACAAGGCTGCTTTGAGGAAGCTCTTACCGTAGCCTCTGCCAAGTACAGCCTTCTGCCTCTCTCAAATACTCACTTACCTGTGAGACCTTGTCTTTCCTTTGGAGAGACAGAGAGCCTTTTACCTGAAGGGAAACTGTCCGTGCTCTGTTCTTCTTTGGCACACAGGGAAATGCCTTCACGGCTGGTGTGCGGCCTTTACCCACTCGAGGGAGGGCAGGTTCCCATTTACTTTGGTGGTGGAACTCCTGCAGCGCTGTGGGCCATGACTGTGCTTCAAAGACAGTAATCTACCCTTTCTATTGGAAGAGGGCACGCACGGAATGGGAAATCTCTGTTCTCTGGGAGAGGTTGGTGGGGCTACTGCGCCTGTGTATTTGGTGCCTCCCTGCCCACTAGCAATGTTTCTGCTCGGCACTGCGGGGAGAAACATTGTGCAGCTAAGCTCACTTAGGATGTACAAGTGTCAGAATTCCTTTGCGGGGCACCATCCAGATATCACATTCGTAGCATGCGGGTCATTTCCTGCTAAGCTCTGCATTCGCAGCCAGCTTCAAGGTGTTCCTGTTGTGGATAGACTCTTGTGCAGATGCCGCTGGAGACGGCCTCTGCTTCTATGCTCTTTGACAAGGCTGCTTTGAGGAAGCTCTTACCGTAGCCTCTGTCAAGTACAGCCTTCTGCCTCTCTCAAATACTCACTTACCTGTGAGACCTTGTCTTTCCTTTGGAGAGACAGAGAGCCCTTTTCCTGAAGGGAAACTGTCCGTGCTCTGTTCTTCTTTGGCACACAGGGAAATGCCTTCACGGCTGGTGTGCGGCCTTTACCCACTCGAGATAGGGCAGGTTCCCATTTACTTTGGTGGTGGAACTCCTGCAGCGCTGTGGGCCATGACTGTGCTTCAAAGCCAGTAATCTACCCTTTCTATTGGAAGAGGGCACGCACGGAATGGGAAATCTCTGTTCTCTGGGAGAGGTTGGTGGTGCTACTGCGCCTGTGTATTTGGTGCCTCCCTGCCCACTAGCAATGTTTCTGCTCGGCACTGCGGGGAGAAACATTGTGCAGCTAAGCTCACTTAGGATGTACAAGTGTCAGAATTCCTTTGCGGGGCACCATCCAGATATCACATTCGTAGCATGCGGGTCATTTCCTGCTAAGCTCTGCTTTCGCAGCCAGCTTCAAGGTGTTCCTGTTGTGGATAGACTCTCGTGCAGATGCCGCTGGAGACGGCCTCTGCTTCTATGCTCTTTGACAAGGCTGCTTTGAGGAAGCTCTTACCGTAGCCTCTGCCAAGTACAGCCTTCTGCCTCTCTCAAATACTCACTTACCTGTGAGACGTTGTCTTTCCTTTGGAGAGACAGAGAGCCCTTTTCCTGAAGGGAAACTGTCCGTGCTCTGTTCTTCTTTTGCACACAGGGAAATGCCTTCACGGCTGGTGTGCGGCCTTTACCCACTCGAGGGAGGGCAGGTTCCCATTTACTTTGGTGGTGGCACTCCTGCAGTGCTCTGGGCCATGACTGTGCTTCAAAGACAGTAATCTAACCTTTCCATTGGAAGAGGGCAGGCACGGAATGGGAAATCTCTATTCTCTGGGAGAGGTTGGTGGTGCTACTGCGCCTGTGTATTTGGTGCCCCCCTGCCCACTAGCAATGTTTCTGCTCGCCACTGCGGGGAGAAACATTGTGCAGCTAAGCTCACTTAGGATGTACAAGTGTCAGAATTCCTTTGCGGGGCACCATCCAGATATCACATTAGTAGCATGCGGGTCCTTTCCTGCTAAGCTCTGCATTCGCAGCCAGCTTCAAGGTGTTCCTGTTGTGGATAGACTCTCGTGCAGATGCCGCTGGAGACGGCCTCTGCTTCTATGCTCTTTGACAAGGCTGCTTTGAGGAAGCTCTTACCGTAGCCTCTGCCAAGTACAGCCTTCTCCCTCTCTCAAATACTCACTTACCTGTGAGACCTTGTCTTTCCTTTGGAGAGACAGAGAGCCCTTTTCCTGAAGGGAAACTGTCCGTGCTCTGTTCTTCTTTTGCACACAGGAAAATGCCTTCACGGCTGGTGTGCGGCCTTTACCCACTCGAGGGAGGGCAGGTTCCCATTTGCTTTGGAGGTGGCACTACTGCAGTGCTGTGGGCCATGACTGTGCTTCAAAGACAGTAATCTACCCTTTCCATTGGAAGAGGGCACGCACGGAATGGGAAATCTCTGTTCTCTGGGAGAGGTTGGTGGTGCTACTGCGCCTGTGTATTTGGTGCCCCCCTGCCCACTAGCAATGTTTCTGCTCGCCACTGCGGTGAGAAACATTGTGCAGCTAAGCTCACTTAGGATGTACAAGTGTCAGAATTCCTTTGCGGGGCACCATCCAGATATCACATTCTTAGCATGCGGGTCCTTTCCTGCTAAGCTCTGCATTCGCAGCCAGCTTCAAGGTGTTCCTGTTGTGGATAGACTCTTGTGCAGATGCCGCTGGAGACGGCCTCTGCTTCTGTGCTCTTTGACAAGGCTGCTTTGAGGAAGCTCTTACCGTAGCCTCTGTCAAGTACAGCCTTCTGCCTCTCTCAAATACTCACTTACCTGTGAGACCTTGTCTTTCCTTTGGAGAGACAGAGAGCCCTTTTCCTGAAGGGAAACTGTCCGTGCTCTGTTCTTCTTTGGCACACAGGGAAATGCCTTCACGGCTGGTGTGCGGCCTTTACCCACTCGAGATAGGGCAGGTTCCCATTTACTTTGGTGGTGGAACTCCTGCAGCGCTGTGGGCCATGACTGTGCTTCAAAGCCAGTAATCTACCCTTTCTATTGGAAGAGGGCACGCACGGAATGGGAAATCTCTGTTCTCTGGGAGAGGTTGGTGGTGCTACTGCGCCTGTGTATTTGGTGCCTCCCTGCCCACTAGCAATGTTTCTGCTCGGCACTGCGGGGAGAAACATTGTGCAGCTAAGCTCACTTAGGATGTACAAGTGTCAGAATTCCTTTGCGGGGCACCATCCAGATATCACATTCGTAGCATGCGGGTCATTTCCTGCTAAGCTCTGCTTTCGCAGCCAGCTTCAAGGTGTTCCTGTTGTGGATAGACTCTCGTGCAGATGCCGCTGGAGACGGACTCTGCTTTTATGCTCTTTGACAAGGCTGCTTTGCGGAAGCTCTTACCGTAGCCTCTGCCAAGTACAGCCTTCTGCCTCTCTCAAATACTCACTTACCTGTGAGACGTTGTCTTTCCTTTGGAGAGACAGAGAGCCCTTTTCCTGAAGGGAAACTGTCCGTGCTCTGTTCTTCTTTTGCACACAGGGAAATGCCTTCACGGCTGGTGTGCGGCCTTTACCCACTCGAGGGAGGGCAGGTTCCCATTTACTTTGGTGGTGGCACTCCTGCAGTGCTCTGGGCCATGACTGTGCTTCAAAGACAGTAATCTAACCTTTCCATTGGAAGAGGGCAGGCACGGAATGGGAAATCTCTATTCTCTGGGAGAGGTTGGTGGTGCTACTGCGCCTGTGTATTTGGTGCCCCCCTGCCCACTAGAAATGTTTCTGCTCGCCACTGCGGGGAGAAACATTGTGCAGCTAAGCTCACTTAGGATGTACAAGTGTCAGAATTCCTTTGCGGGGCACCATCCAGATATCACATTAGTAGCATGCGGGTCCTTTCCTGCTAAGCTCTGCATTCGCAGCCAGCTTCAAGGTGTTCCTGTTGTGGATAGACTCTCGTGCAGATGCCGCTGGAGACGGCCTCTGCTTCTATGCTCTTTGACAAGGCTGCTTTGAGGAAGCTCTTACCGTAGCCTCTGCCAAGTACAGCCTTCTCCCTCTCTCAAATACTCACTTACCTGTGAGACCTTGTCTTTCCTTTGGAGAGACAGAGAGCCCTTTTCCTGAAGGGAAACTGTCCGTGCTCTGTTCTTCTTTTGCACACAGGAAAATGCCTTCACGGCTGGTGTGCGGCCTTTACCCACTCGAGGGAGGGCAGGTTCCCATTTACTTTGGAGGTGGCACTCCTGCAGTGCTGTGGGCCATGACTGTGCTTCAAAGACAGTAATCTACCCTTTCCATTGGAAGAGGGCACGCACGGAATGGGAAATCTCTGTTCTCTGGGAGAGGTTGGTGGTGCTACTGCGCCTGTGTATTTGGTGCCCCCCTGCCCACTAGCAATGTTTCTGCTCGCCACTGCGGTGAGAAACATTGTGCAGCTAAGCTCACTTAGGATGTACAAGTGTCAGAATTCCTTTGCGGGGCACCATCCAGATATCACATTCTTAGCATGCGGGTCCTTTCCTGCTAAGCTCTGCATTCGCAGCCAGCTTCAAGGTGTTCCTGTTGTGGATAGACTCTCGTGCAAATGCCGCTGGAGACGGCCTCTGCTTCTATGCTCTTGAGAAGGCTGTTTTGCGGAAGCTCTAACCATAGCCTCTGCCAAGTACAGCCTTCTGCATCTCTCAAATACTCACTTACCTGTGAGACCTTGTCTTTCCTTTGGAGAGACAGAGAGCCCTTTTGCTGAAGGGAAACTGTCCGTGCTCTGTTCTTCTTTTGCACACAGGAAAATGCCTTCACGGCTGGTGTGCGGCCTTTACCCACTCGAGGGAGGGCAGGTTCCCATTTACTTTGGAGGTGGCACTCCTGCAGCGCTGTGGGCCATGACTGTGCTTCAAAGACAATAATCTACCCTTTCCATTGGAAGAGGGCACGCACGGAATGGGAAATCTCTGTTCTCTGGGAGAGGTTGGTGGTGCTACTGCGCCTGTGTTTTTGGTGCCCCCCTGCCCACTAGCAATGTTTCTGCTCGCCACTGCGGGGAGAAACATTGTGCAGCTAAGCTTACTTAGGAAGTACAAGTGTCAGAATTCCTTTGCGGGGCACCATCCAGATATCACATTCGTAGCATGCGGGTCCTTTCCTGCTAAGCTCTGCATTCGCAGCCAGCTTCAAGGTGTTCCTGTTGTGGATAGACTCTCGTGCAGATGCCGCTGGAGACGGCCTCTGCTTCTATGCTCTTTGACAAGGCTGCTTTGAGGAAGCTCTTACCGTAGCCTCTGCCAAGTACAGCCTTCTCCCTCTCTCAAATACTCACTTACCTGTGAGACCTTGTCTTTCCTTTGGAGAGACAGAGAGCCCTTTTCCTGAAGGGAAACTGTCCGTGCTCTGTTCTTCTTTTGCACACAGGAAAATGCCTTCACGGCTGGTGTGCGGCCTTTACCCACTCGAGGGAGGGCAGGTTCCCATTTACTTTGGAGGTGGCACTCCTGCAGTGCTGTGGGCCATGACTGTGCTTCAAAGACAGTAATCTACCCTTTCCATTGGAAGAGGGCACGCACGGAATGGGAAATCTCTGTTCTCTGGGAGAGGTTGGTGGTGCTACTGCGCCTGTGTATTTGGTGCCCCCCTGCCCACTAGCAATGTTTCTGCTCGCCACTGCGGTGAGAAACATTGTGCAGCTAAGCTCACTTAGGATGTACAAGTGTCAGAATTCCTTTGCGGGGCACCATCCAGATATCACATTCTTAGCATGCGGGTCCTTTCCTGCTAAGCTCTGCATTCGCAGCCAGCTTCAAGGTGTTCCTGTTGTGGATAGACTCTCGTGCAAATGCCGCTGGAGACGGCCTCTGCTTCTATGCTCTTGAGAAGGCTGTTTTGCGGAAGCTCTAACCATAGCCTCTGCCAAGTACAGCCTTCTGCATCTCTCAAATACTCACTTACCTGTGAGACCTTGTCTTTCCTTTGGAGAGACAGAGAGCCCTTTTGCTGAAGGGAAACTGTCCGTGCTCTGTTCTTCTTTTGCACACAGGAAAATGCCTTCACGGCTGGTGTGCGGCCTTTACCCACTCGAGGGAGGGCAGGTTCCCATTTACTTTGGAGGTGGCACTCCTGCAGCGCTGTGGGCCATGACTGTGCTTCAAAGACAATAATCTACCCTTTCCATTGGAAGAGGGCACGCACGGAATGGGAAATCTCTGTTCTCTGGGAGAGGTTGGTGGTGCTACTGCGCCTGTGTTTTTGGTGCCCCCCTGCCCACTAGCAATGTTTCTGCTCGCCACTGCGGGGAGAAACATTGTGCAGCTAAGCTTACTTAGGAAGTACAAGTGTCAGAATTCCTTTGCGGGGCACCATCCAGATATCACATTCGTAGCATGCGGGTCCTTTCCTGCTAAGCTCTGCATTCGCAGCCAGCTTCAAGGTGTTCCTGTTGTGGATAGACTCTCTTGCAGATGCCGCTGGAGACGGCCTCTGCTTCTATGCTCTTTGACAAGGCTGCTTTGAGGAAGCTCTTACCGTAGCCTCTGCCAAGTACAGCCTTCTGCCTCTCTCAAATACTCACTTACCTGTGAGACCTTGTCTTTCCTTTGGAGAGACAGAGAGCCCTTTTCCTGAAGGGAAACTGTCCGTGCTCTGTTCTTCTTTTGCACACAGGGAAATGCCTTCACGGCTGGTGTGCGGCCTTTACCCACTCGAGGGAGGGCAGGTTCCCATTTACTTTGGAGGTGGCACTCCTGCAGCGCTGTGGGCCATGACTGTGCTTCAAAGACAGTAATCTACCCTTTCCATTGGAAGAGGGCACGCACGGAATGGGAAATCTCTGTTCTCTGGGAGAGGTGGGTGGTGCTACTGCGCCTGTGTATTTGGTGCCCCCCTGCCCACTAGCAATGTTTCTGCTCGCCACTGCGGGGAGAAACATTGTGCAGCTAAGCTCACTTAGGATGTACAAGTGTCAGAATTCCTTTGCGGGGCACCATCCAGATATCACATTAGTAGAATGCGGGTCATTTCCTGCTAAGCTCTGCATTCGCAGCCAGCTTCAAGGTGTTCCTGTTGTGGATAGACTCTTGTGCAGATGCCGCTGGAGACGGCCTCTGCTTCTATGCTCTTTGACAAGGCTGCTTTGAGGAAGGTCTTACCGTAGCCTCTGCCAAGTACAGCCTTCTGCCTCTCTCAAATACTCACTTACCTGTGAGACCTTGTCTTTCCTTTGGAGAGACAGAGAGCCCTTTACCTGAAGGGAAACTGTCCGTGCTCTGTTCTTCTTTGGCACACAGGGAAATGCCTTCACGGCTGGTGTGCGGCCTTTACCCACTCGAGGGAGGGCAGGTTCCCATTTACTTTGGTGGTGGAACTCCTGCAGCGCTGTGGGCCATGACTGTGCTTCAAAGACAGTAATCTACCCTTTCTATTGGAAGAGGGCACGCACGGAATGGGAAATCTCTGTTCTCTGGGAGAGGTTGGTGGTGCTACTGCGCCTGTGTATTTGGTGCCTCCCTGCCCACTAGCAATGTTTCTGCTCGGCACTGCGGGGAGAAACATTGTGCAGCTAAGCTCACTTAGGATGTACAAGTGTCAGAATTCCTTTGCGGGGCACCATCCAGATATCACATTCGTAGCATGCGGGTCATTTCCTGCTAAGCTCTGCTTTCGCAGCCAGCTTCAAGGTGTTCCTGTTGTGGATAGACTCTTGTGCAGATGCCGCTGGAGACGGCCTCTGCTTCTATGCTCTTTGAAAAGGCTGCTTTGCGGAAGCTCTTACCGTAGCCTCTGCCAAGTACAGCCTTCTGCCTCTCTCAAATACTCACTTACCTGTGAGACCTTGTCTTTCCTTTGGAGAGTCAGAGAGCCCTTTTCCTGAAGGGAAACTGTCCGTGCTCTGTTCTTCTTTTGCACACAGGAAAATGCCTTCACGGCTGGTGTGCGGCCTTTACCCACTCGAGGGAGGGCAGGTTCCCATTTACTTTGGTGGTGGCACTCCTGCAGCGCTGTGGGCCATGACTGTGCTTCAAAGACAGTAATCTACCCTTTCTATTGGAAGAGGGCACGCACGGAATGGGAAATCTCTGTTCTCTGGGAGAGGTTGGTGGTGCTACTGCGCCTGTGTATTTGGTGCCTCCCTGCCCACTAGCAATGTTTCTGCTCGGCACTGCGGGGAGAAACATTGTGCAGCTAAGCTCACTTAGGATGTACAACTGTCAGAATTCCTTTGCGGGGCACCATCCAGATATCACATTCGTAGCATGCGGGTCATTTCCTGCTAAGCTCTGCTTTCGCAGCCAGCTTCAAGGTGTTCCTGTTGTGGATAGACTCTCGTGCAGATGCCGCTGGAGACGGACTCTGCTTTTATGCTCTTTGACAAGGCTGCTTTGAGGAAGCTCTTACCGTAGCCTCTGCCAAGTACAGCCTTCTGCCTCTCTCAAATACTCACTTACCTGTGAGACCTTGTCTTTCCTTTGGAGAGACAGAGAGCCCTTTTCCTGAAGGGAAACTGTCCGTGCTCTGTTCTTCTTTTGCACACAGGGAAATGCCTTCACGGCTGGTGTGCGGCCTTTACCCACTCGAGGGAGGGCAGGTTCCCATTTACTTTGGTGGTGGCACTCCTGCAGCGCTCTGGGCCATGACTGTGCTTCAAAGACAGAAATCTACCCTTTCCATTGGAAGAGGGCAGGCACGGAATGGGAAATCTCTATTCTCTGGGAGAGGTTGGTGGTGCTACTGCGCCTGTGAATTTGGTGCCCCCCTGCCCACTAGCAATGTTTCTGCTCGCCACTGCGGGGAGAAACATTGTGCAGCTAAGCTCACTTAGGATGTACAAGTGCCAGAATTCCTTTGTGGGGCACCATTCAGATATCACATTCGTAGCATGCGGGTCCTTTCCTGCTAAGCTCTGCATTCGCAGCCAGCTTCAAGGTGTTCCTGTTGTGGATAGCCTCTCGTGCAGATGCCGCTGGAGACGGCCTCTGCTTCTATGCTCTTTGACAAGGCTGCTTTGCGGAAGCTCTTACCATAGCCTCTGCCAAGTACAGCCTTCTGCCTCTCTCAAATACTCACTTACCTGTGAGACCTTGTCTTTCCTTTGGAGAGACAGAGAGCCCTTTTCCTGAAGGGAAACTGTCCGTGCTCTGTTCTTCTTTTGCACACAGGAAAATGCCTTCACGGCTGGTGTGCGGCCTTTACCCACTCGAGGGAGGGCAGGTTCCCATTTACTTTGGAGGTGGCATTCCTGCAGCGCTGTGGGCCATGACTGTGCTTCAAAGAAAGTCATCTACCCTTTCTATTGGAAGAGGGCACGCACGGAATGGGAAATCTCTGTTCTCTGGGAGAGGTTGGTGGTGCTACTGCGCCTGTGTATTTGGTGCCCCCCTGCCCACTAGCAATGTTTCTGCTCGCCACTGCGGGGAGAAACATTGTGCAGCTAAGCTCACTTAGGAAGTACAAGTGTCAGAATTCCTTTGCGGGGCACCATCCAGATATCACATTCGTAGCATGCGGGTCCTTTCCTGCTAAGCTCTGCATTCGCAGCCAGCTTCAAGGTGTTCCTGTTGTGGATAGACTCTCGTGCAGATGCCGCTGGCGAGGGCCTCTGCTTCTATGCTCTTTGACAAGGCTGCTTTGAGGAAGCTCTTACCGTAGCCTCTGCCAAGTACAGCCTTCTGCCTCTCTCAAATACTCACTTACCTGTGAGACCTTGTCTTTCCTTTAGAGACAGAGAGCCCTTTTCCTGAAGGGAAACTGTCCGTGCTCTGTTGTTCTTTTGCCCACAGGGAAATGCCTTCACGGCTGGTGTGCGGCCTTTACCCACTCGAGGGAGGGCAGGTTCCCATTTACTTTGGAGGTGGCACTCCTGCAGCGCTGTGGGCCATGACTGTGCTTCAAAGAAAGTCATCTACCCTTTCTATTGGAAGAGGGCACGCACGGAATGGGAAATCTCTGTTCTCTGGGAGAGGTTGGTGGTGCTACTGCGCCTGTGTATTTGGTGCCTCCCTGCCCACTAGCAATGTTTCTGCTCGGCACTGCGGGGAGAAACATTGTGCAGCTAAGCTCACTTAGGATGTACAAGTGTCAGAATTCCATTGCGGGGCACCATCCAGATATCACATTCGTAGCATGCGGGTCATTTCCTGCTAAGCTCTGCTTTCGCAGCCAGCTTCAAGGTGTTCCTGTTGTGGATAGACTCTCGTGCAGATGCCGCTGGAGACGGACTCTGCTTTTATGCTCGTTGACAAGGCTGCTTTGAGGAAGCTCTTACCGTAGCCTCTGCCAAGTACAGCCTTCTGCCTCTCTCAAATACTCACTTACCTGTGAGACCTTGTCTTTCCTTTGGAGAGACAGAGAGCCCTTTTCCTGAAGGGAAACTGTCCGTGCTCTGTTCTTCTTTTGCACACAGGGAAATGCCTTCACGGCTGGTGTGCGGCCTTTACCCACTCGAGGGAGGGCAGGTTCCCATTTACTTTGGTGGTGGCACTCCTGCAGCGCTGTGGGCCATGACTGTGCTTCAAAGACAGTAATCTACCCTTTCTATTGGAAGAGGGCACGCACGGAATGGGAAATCTCTGTTCTCTGGGAGAGGTTGGTGGTGCTACTGCGCCTGTGTATTTGGTGCCTCCCTGCCCACTAGCAATGTTTCTGCTCGGCACTGCGGGGAGAAACATTGTGCAGCTAAGCTCACTTAGGATGTACAAGTGTCAGAATTCCTTTGCGGGGCACCATCCAGATATCACATTCGTAGCATGCGGGTCATTTCCTGCTAAGCTCTGCTTTCGCAGCCAGCTTCAAGGTGTTCCTGTTGTGGATAGACTCTCGTGCAGATGCCGCTGGAGACGGACTCTGCTTTTATGCTCTTTGACAAGGCTGCTTTGAGGAAGCTCTTACCGTAGTCTCTGCCAAGTACAGCCTTCTGCCTCTCTCAAATACTCACTTACCTGTGAGACCTTGTCTTTCCTTTGGAGAGTCAGAGAGCCCTTTTCCTGAAGGGAAACTGTCCGTGCTCTGTTCTTCTTTTGCACACAGGAAAATGCCTTCACGGCTGGTGTGCGGCCTTTACCCACTCGAGGGAGGGCAGGTTCCCATTTACTTTGGAGGTGGCACTCCTGCAGCGCTGTGGGCCATGACTGTGCTTCAAAGACAGTAATCTACCCTTTCTATTGGAAGAGGGCACGCACGGAATGGGAAATCTCTGTTCTCTGGGAGAGGTTGGTGGTGCTACTGCGCCTGTGTATTTGGTGCCTCCCTGCCCACTAGCAATGTTTCTGCTCGGCACTGCGGGGAGAAACATTGTGCAGCTAAGCTCACTTAGGATGTACAACTGTCAGAATTCCTTTGCGGGGCACCATCCAGATATCACATTCGTAGCATGCGGGTCATTTCCTGCTAAGCTCTGCTTTCGCAGCCAGCTTCAAGGTGTTCCTGTTGTGGATAGACTCTCGTGCAGATGCCGCTGGAGACGGACTCTGCTTTTATGCTCTTTGACAAGGCTGCTTTGAGGAAGCTCTTACCGTAGCCTCTGCCAAGTACAGCCTTCTGCCTCTCTCAAATACTCACTTACCTGTGAGACCTTGTCTTTCCTTTGGAGAGACAGAGAGCCCTTTTCCTGAAGGGAAACTGTCCGTGCTCTGTTCTTCTTTTGCACACAGGGAAATGCCTTCACGGCTGGTGTGCGGCCTTTACCCACTCGAGGGAGGGCAGGTTCCCATTTACTTTGGTGGTGGCACTCCTGCAGCGCTCTGGGCCATGACTGTGCTTCAAAGACAGAAATCTACCCTTTCCATTGGAAGAGGGCAGGCACGGAATGGGAAATCTCTATTCTCTGGGAGAGGTTGGTGGTGCTACTGCGCCTGTGAATTTGGTGCCCCCCTGCCCACTAGCAATGTTTCTGCTCGCCACTGCGGGGAGAAACATTGTGCAGCTAAGCTCACTTAGGATGTACAAGTGCCAGAATTCCTTTGTGGGGCACCATTCAGATATCACATTCGTAGCATGCGGGTCCTTTCCTGCTAAGCTCTGCATTCGCAGCCAGCTTCAAGGTGTTCCTGTTGTGGATAGCCTCTCGTGCAGATGCCGCTGGAGACGGCCTCTGCTTCTATGCTCTTTGACAAGGCTGCTTTGCGGAAGCTCTTACCATAGCATCTGCCAAGTACAGCCTTCTGCCTCTCTCAAATACTCACTTACCTGTGAGACCTTGTCTTTCCTTTGGAGAGACAGAGAGCCCTTTTCCTGAAGGGAAACTGTCCGTGCTCTGTTCTTCTTTTGCACACAGGAAAATGCCTTCACGGCTGGTGTGCGGCCTTTACCCACTCGAGGGAGGGCAGGTTCCCATTTACTTTGGAGGTGGCATTCCTGCAGCGCTGTGGGCCATGACTGTGCTTCAAAGAAAGTCATCTACCCTTTCTATTGGAAGAGGGCACGCACGGAATGGGAAATCTCTGTTCTCTGGGAGAGGTTGGTGGTGCTACTGCGCCTGTGTATTTGGTGCCCCCCTGCCCACTAGCAATGTTTCTGCTCGCCACTGCGGGGAGAAACATTGTGCAGCTAAGCTCACTTAGGAAGTACAAGTGTCAGAATTCCTTTGCGGGGCACCATCCAGATATCACATTCGTAGCATGCGGGTCCTTTCCTGCTAAGCTCTGCATTCGCAGCCAGCTTCAAGGTGTTCCTGTTGTGGATAGACTCTCGTGCAGATGCCGCTGGCGAGGGCCTCTGCTTCTATGCTCTTTGACAAGGCTGCTTTGAGGAAGCTCTTACCGTAGCCTCTGCCAAGTACAGCCTTCTGCCTCTCTCAAATACTCACTTACCTGTGAGACCTTGTCTTTCCTTTAGAGACAGAGAGCCCTTTTCCTGAAGGGAAACTGTCCGTGCTCTGTTGTTCTTTTGCCCACAGGGAAATGCCTTCACGGCTGGTGTGCGGCCTTTACCCACTCGAGGGAGGGCAGGTTCCCATTTACTTTGGAGGTGGCACTCCTGCAGCGCTGTGGGCCATGACTGTGCTTCAAAGAAAGTCATCTACCCTTTCTATTGGAAGAGGGCACGCACGGAATGGGAAATCTCTGTTCTCTGGGAGAGGTTGGTGGTGCTACTGCGCCTGTGTATTTGGTGCCTCCCTGCCCACTAGCAATGTTTCTGCTCGGCACTGCGGGGAGAAACATTGTGCAGCTAAGCTCACTTAGGATGTACAAGTGTCAGAATTCCATTGCGGGGCACCATCCAGATATCACATTCGTAGCATGCAGGTCATTTCCTGCTAAGCTCTGCTTTCGCAGCCAGCTTCAAGGTGTTCCTGTTGTGGATAGACTCTCGTGCAGATGCCGCTGGAGACGGACTCTGCTTTTATGCTCGTTGACAAGGCTGCTTTGAGGAAGCTCTTACCGTAGCCTCTGCCAAGTACAGCCTTCTGCCTCTCTCAAATACTCACTTACCTGTGAGACCTTGTCTTTCCTTTGGAGAGACAGAGAGCCCTTTTCCTGAAGGGAAACTGTCCGTGCTCTGTTCTTCTTTTGCACACAGGGAAATGCCTTCACGGCTGGTGTGCGGCCTTTACCCACTCGAGGGAGGGCAGGTTCCCATTTACTTTGGTGGTGGCACTCCTGCAGCGCTGTGGGCCATGACTGTGCTTCAAAGACAGTAATCTACCCTTTCTATTGGAAGAGGGCACGCACGGAATGGGAAATCTCTGTTCTCTGGGAGAGGTTGGTGGTGCTACTGCGCCTGTGTATTTGGTGCCTCCCTGCCCACTAGCAATGTTTCTGCTCGGCACTGCGGGGAGAAACATTGTGCAGCTAAGCTCACTTAGGATGTACAAGTGTCAGAATTCCTTTGCGGGGCACCATCCAGATATCACATTCGTAGCATGCGGGTCATTTCCTGCTAAGCTCTGCTTTCGCAGCCAGCTTCAAGGTGTTCCTGTTGTGGATAGACTCTCGTGCAGATGCCGCTGGAGACGGACTCTGCTTTTATGCTCTTTGACAAGGCTGCTTTGAGGAAGCTCTTACCGTAGTCTCTGCCAAGTACAGCCTTCTGCCTCTCTCAAATACTCACTTACCTGTGAGACCTTGTCTTTCCTTTGGAGAGACAGAGAGCCCTTTTCCTGAAGGGAAACTGTCCGTGCTCTGTTCTTCTTTTGCACACAGGGAAATGCCTTCACGGCTGGTGTGCGGCCTTTACCCACTCGAGGGAGGGCAGGTTCCCATTTACTTTGGTGGTGGCACTCCTGCAGCGCTCTGGGTCATGACTGTGCTTCAAAGACAGTAATCTACCCTTTCCATTGGAAGAGGGCAGGCACGGAATGGGAAATCTCTATTCTCTGGGAGAGGTTGGAGGTGCTACTGCGCCTGTGTATTTGGTGCCCCCCTGCCCACTAGCAATGTTTCTGCTCGCCACTGCGGGGAGAAACATTGTGCAGCTAAGCTCACTTAGGATGTACAAGTGTCAGAATTCCTTTGCGGGGCAACATCCAGATATCACATTCGTAGCATGCGGGTCCTTTCCTGCTAAGCTCTGCATTCGCAGCCAGCTTCAAGGTGTTCCTGTTGTGGATAGCCTCTCGTGCAGATGCCGCTGGAGACGGCCTCTGCTTCTATGCTCTTTGACAAGGCTGCTTTGCGGAAGCTCTTACCATAGCCTCTGCCAAGTACAGCCTTCTGCATCTCTCAAATACTCACTTACCTGTGAGACCTTGTCTTTCCTTTGGAGAGACAGAGAGCCCTTTTCCTGAAGGGAAACTGTCCGTGCTCTGTTCTTCCTTTGCACACAGGAAAATGCCTTCACGGCTGGTGTGTGGCCTTTACCCACTCGAGGGAGGGCAGGTTCCCATTTACTTTGGAGGTGGCACTCCTGCAGCGCTGTGGGCCATGACTGTGCTTCAAAGACAATAATCTACCCTTTCCATTGGAAGAAGGCACGCAGGGAATGGGAAATCTCTGTTCTCTGGGAGAGGTGGGTGGTGCTACTGGGCCTGTGTATTTGGTGCCCCCCTGGCCACTAGCAATGTTTCTGCTCGCCACTGCGGGGAGAAACATTGTGCAGCTAAGCTCACTTAGGAAGTACAAGTGTCAGAATTCCTTTGCGGGGCACCATCCAGATATCACATTCGTAGCATGCGGGTCCTTTCCTGCTAAGCTCTGCATTCGCAGCCAGCTTCAAGGTGTTCCTGTTGTGGATAGACTCTCGTGCAGATGCCGCTGGAGACGGCCTCTGCTTCTATGCTCTTTGACAAGGCTGCTTTGAGGAAGCTCTTACCGTAGCCTCTGCCAAGTACAGCCTTCTGCCTCTCTCAAATACTCACTTACCTGTGAGACCTTGTCTTTCCTTTAGAGACAGAGAGCCCTTTTCCTGAAGGGAAACTATCCGTGCTCTGTTGTTCTTTTGCCCACAGGGAAATGCCTTCACGGCTGGTGTGCGGCCTTTACCCACTCGAGGGAGGGCAGGTTCCCATTTACTTTGGAGGTGGCACTCCTGCAGCGCTGTGGGCCATGACTGTGCTTCAAAGAAAGTCATCTACCCTTTCTATTGGAAGAGGGCACGCACGGAATGGGAAATCTCTGTTCTCTGGGAGAGGTTGGTGGTGCTACTTCGCCTGTGTATTTGGTGCACCCCTGCCCACTAGCAATGTTTCTGCTCGCCACTGCGGGGAGAAACATTGTGCAGCTAAGCTCACTTAGGAAGTACAAGTGTCAGAATTCCTTTGCGGGGCACCATCCAGATATCACATTCGTAGCATGCGGGTCCTTTCCTGCTAAGCTCTGCATTCGCAGCCAGCTTCAAGGTGTTCCTGTTGTGGATAGACTCTCGTGCAGATGCCGCTGGAGACGGCCTCTGCTTCTATGCTCTTTGACAAGGCTGCTTTGAGGAAGCTCTTACCGTAGCCTCTGCCAAGTACAGCCTTCTGCCTCTCTCAAATACTCACTTACCTGTGAGACCTTGTCTTTCCTTTGGAGAGACAGAGAGCCCTTTTCCTGAAGGGAAACTGTCCGTGCTCTGTTCTTCTTTTGCACACAGGGAAATGCCTTCACGGCTGGTGTGCGGCCTTTACCCACTCGAGGGAGGGCAGGTTCCCATTTACTTTGGAGGTGGCACTCCTGCAGCGCTGTGGGCCATGACTGTGCTTCAAAGACAGTAATCTACCCTTTCCATTGGAAGAGGGCACGCACGGAATGGGAAATCTCTGTTCTCTGGGAGAGGTTGGTGGTGCTACTGCGCCTGTGTATTTGGTGCCCCCCTGCCCACTAGCAATGTTTCTGCTCGCCACTGCGGGGAGAAACATTGTGCAGCTAAGCTCACTTAGGATGTACAAGTGTCAGAATTCCTTTGCGGGGCACCATCCAGATATCACATTAGTAGCATGCGGGTCATTTCCTGCTAAGCTCTGCATTCGCAGCCAGCTTCAAGGTGTTCCTGTTGTGGATAGACTCTTGTGCAGATGCCGCTGGAGACGGCCTCTGCTTCTATGCTCTTTGACAAGGCTGCTTTGAGGAAGCTCTTACCGTAGCCTCTGCCAAGTACAGCCTTCTGCCTCTCTCAAATACTCACTTACCTGTGAGACCTTGTCTTTCCTTTGGAGAGACAGAGAGCCCTTTACCTGAAGGGAAACTGTCCGTGCTCTGTTCTTCTTTGGCACACAGGGAAATGCCTTCACGGCTGGTGTGCGGCCTTTACCCACTCGAGGGAGGGCAGGTTCCCATTTACTTTGGTGGTGGAACTCCTGCAGCGCTGTGGGCCATGACTGTGCTTCAAAGACAGTAATCTACCCTTTCTATTGGAAGAGGGCACGCACGGAATGGGAAATCTCTGTTCTCTGGGAGAGGTTGGTGGTGCTACTGCGCCTGTGTATTTGGTGCCTCCCTGCCCACTAGCAATGTTTCTGCTCGGCACTGCGGGGAGAAACATTGTGCAGCTAAGCTCACTTAGGATGTACAAGTGTCAGAATTCCTTTGCGGGGCACCATCCAGATATCACATTCGTAGCATGCGGGTCATTTCCTGCTAAGCTCTGCTTTCGCAGCCAGCTTCAAGGTGTTCCTGTTGTGGATAGACTCTCGTGCAGATGCCGCTGGAGACGGACTCTGCTTCTATGCTCTTTGACAAGGCTGCTTTGAGGAAGCTCTTACCGTAGCCTCTGCCAAGTACAGCCTTCTGCCTCTCTCAAATACTCACTTACCTGTGAGACCTTGTCTTTCCTTTGGAGAGACAGAGAGCCCTTTTCCTGAAGGGAAACTGTCCGTGCTCTGTTCTTCTTTTGCACACAGGGAAATGCCTTCACGGCTGGTGTGCGGCCTTTACCCACTCGAGGGAGGGCAGGTTCCCATTTACTTTGGTGGTGGCACTCCTGCAGCGCTCTGGGCCATGACTGTGCTTCAAAGACAGTAATCTACCCTTTCCATTGGAAGAGGGCAGGCACGGAATGGGAAATCTCTATTCTCTGGGAGAGGTTGGTGGTGCTACTGCGCCTGTGTATTTGGTGCCCCCCTGCCCACTAGCAATGTTTCTGCTCGCCACTGTGGGGAGAAACATTGTGCAGCTAAGCTCACTTAGGATGTACAAGTGCCAGAATTCCTTTGTGGGGCACCATTCAGATATCACATTCGTAGCATGCGGGTCCTTTCCTGCTAAGCTCTGCATTCGCAGCCAGCTTCAAGGTGTTCCTGTTGTGGATAGACTCTCGTGCAGATGCCGCTGGAGACGGCCTCTGCTTCTATGCTCTTTGACAAGGCTGCTTTGCGGAAGCTCTTACCGTAGCCTCTGCCAAGTACAGCCTTCTGCCTCTCTCAAATACTCACTTACCTGTGAGACCTTGTCTTTCCTTTGGAGAGACAGAGAGCCCTTTTCCTGAAGGGAAACTGTCCGTTCTCTGTTCTTCTTTTGCACACAGGGAAATGCCTTCACGGCTGGTGTGCGGCCTTTACCCACTCGAGGGAGGGAACGTTCCCATTTACTTTGGAGGTGGCACTCCTGAAGTGCTGTGGACCATGACTGTGCTTCAAAGACAGTAATCTACCCTTTCCATTGGAAGAGGGCACGCACGGAATGGGAAATCTCTGTTCTCTGGGAGAGGTTGGTGGTGCTACTGCGCCTGTGTATTTGGTGCCCCCCTGCCCACTAGCAATGTTTCTGCTCGCCACTGCGGGGAGAAACATTGTGCAGCTAAGCTCACTTAGGATGTACAAGTGTCAGAATTCCTTTGCGGGGCACCATCCAGATATCACATTCGTAGCATGCGGGTCCTTTCCTCCTAAGCTCTGCATTCGCAGCCAGCTTCAAGGTGTTCCTGTTGTGGATAGCCTCTCGTGCAGATGACGCTGGAGACGGCCTCTGCTTCTATGCTCTTTGACAAGGCTGCTTTGCGGACGCTCTTACCATAGCCTCTGCCAAGTACAGCCTTCTGCATCTCTCAAATACTCACTTACCTGTGAGACCTTGTCTTTCCTTTGGAGAGACAGAGAGCCCTTTTCCTGAAGGGAAACTGTCCGTGCTCTGTTCTTCTTTTGCACACAGGAAAATGCCTTCACGGCTGGTGTGAGGCCTTTACCCACTCGAGGGAGGGCAGGTTCCCATTTACTTTGGAGGTGGCACTCCTGCAGCGCTGTGGGCCATGACTGTGCTTCAAAGACAATAATCTACCCTTTCCATTGGAAGAAGGCACGCAGGGAATGGGAAATCTCTGTTCTCTGGGAGAGGTGGGTGGTGCTACTGGGCCTGTGTATTTGGTGCCCCCCTGGCCACTAGCAATGTTTCTGCTCGCCACTGCGGGGAGAAACATTGTGCAGCTAAGCTAACTTAGGAAGTACAAGTCTCAGAATTCCTTTGCGGGGCACCATCCAGATATCACATTCGTAGCATGCGGGTCCTTTCCTGCTAAGCTCTGCATTCGCAGCCAGCTTCAAGGTGTTCCTGTTGTGGGTAGACTCTCGTGCAGATGCCGCTGGAGACGGCCTCTGCTTCTATGCTCTTTGACAAGGCTGCTTTGAGGAAGCTCTTACCGTAGCCTCTGCCAAGTACAGCCTTCTGCCTCTCTCAAATACTCACTTACCTGTGAGACCTTGTCTTTCCTTTAGAGACAGAGAGCCCTTTTCCTGAAGGGAAACTGTCCGTGCTCTGTTGTTCTTTTGCCCACAGGGAAATGCCTTCACGGCTGGTGTGCGGCCTTTACCCACTCGAGGGAGGGCAGGTTCCCATTTACTTTGGAGGTGGCACTCCTGCAGCGCTGTGGGCCATGACTGTGCTTCAAAGAAAGTCATCTACCCTTTCTATTGGAAGAGGGCACGCACGGAATGGGAAATCTCTGTTCTCTGGGAGAGGTTGGTGGTGCTACTGCGCCTGTGTATTTGGTGCCCCCCTGGCCACTAGCAATGTTTCTGCTCGCCACTGCGGGGAGAAACATTGTGCAGCTAAGCTCACTTAGGAAGTACAAGTGTCAGAATTCCTTTGCGGGGCACCATCCAGATATCACATTCGTAGCATGCGGGTCCTTTCCTGCTAAGCTCTGCATTCGCAGCCAGCTTCAAGGTGTTCCTGTTGTGGATAGACTCTCGTGCAGATGCCGCTGGAGACGGCCTCTGCTTCTATGCTCTTTGACAAGGCTGCTTTGAGGAAGCTCTTACCGTAGCCTCTGCCAAGTACAGCCTTCTGCCTCTCTCAAATACTCACTTACCTGTGAGACCTTGTCTTTACTTTGGAGAGACAGAGAGCCCTTTTCCTGAAGGGAAACTGTCCGTGCTCTGTTCTTCTTTTGCACACAGGGAAATGCCTTCACGGCTGGTGTGCGGCCTTTACCCACTCGAGGGAGGGCAGGTTCCCATTTACTTTGGTGGTGGAACTCCTGCAGCGCTGTGGGCCATGACTGTGCTTCAAAGACAGTAATCTACCCTTTCTATTGGAAGAGGGCACGCACGGAATGGGAAATCTCTGTTCTCTGGGAGAGGTTGGTGGTGCTACTGCGCCTGTGTATTTGGTGCCTCCCTGCCCACTAGCAATGTTTCTGCTCGGCACTGCGGGGAGAAACATTGTGCAGCTAAGCTCACTTAGGATGTACAAGTGTCAGAATTCCTTTGCGGGGCACCATCCAGATATCACATTCGTAGCATGCGGGTCATTTCCTGCTAAGCTCTGCTTTCGCAGCCAGCTTCAAGGTGTTCCTGTTGTGGATAGACTCTCGTGCAGATGCCGCTGGAGACGGACTCTGCTTTTATGCTCTTTGACAAGGCTGCTTTGAGGAAGCTCTTACCGTAGCCTCTGCCATGTACAGCCTTCTGCCTCTCTCAAATACTCACTTACCTGTGAGACCTTGTCTTTCCTTTGGAGAGACAGAGAGCCCTTTTCCTGAAGGGAAACTGTCCGTGCTCTGTTCTTCTTTTGCACACAGGGAAATCCCTTCACGGCTGGTGTGCGGCCTTTACCCACTCGAGGGAGGGCAGGTTCCCATTTACTTTGGTGGTGGCACTCCTGCAGCGCTCTGGGCCATGACTGTGCTTCAAAGACAGTAATCTACCCTTTCCATTGGAAGAGGGCAGGCACGGAATGGGAAATCTCTATTCTCTGGGAGAGGTTGGTGGTGCTACTGCGCCTGTGTATTTGGTGCCCCCCTGCCCACTAGCAATGTTTCTGCTCGCCACTGTGGGGAGAAACATTGTGCAGCTAAGCTCACTTAGGATGTACAAGTGCCAGAATTCCTTTGTGGGGCACCATTCAGATATCACATTCGTAGCATGCGGGTCCTTTCCTGCTAAGCTCTGCATTCGCAGCCAGCTTCAAGGTGTTCCTGTTGTGGATAGACTCTCGTGCAGATGCCGCTGGAGACGGCCTCTGCTTCTATGCTCTTTGACAAGGCTGCTTTGCGGAAGCTCTTACCGTAGCCTCTGCCAAGTACAGCCTTCTGCCTCTCTCAAATACTCACTTACCTGTGAGACCTTGTCTTTCCTTTGGAGAGACAGAGAGCCCTTTTCCTGAAGGGAAACTCTCCGTGCTCTGTTCTTCTTTGGCACACAGGAAAATGCCTTCACGGCTGGTGTGCGGCCTTTACCCACTCGAGGGAGGGCACGTTCCCATTTACTTTGGAGGTGGCACTCCTGAAGTGCTGTGGGCCATGACTGTGCTTCAAAGACAGTAATCTACCCTTTCCATTGGAAGAGGGCACGCACGGAATGGGAAATCTCTGTTCTCTGGGAGAGGTTGGTGGTGCTACTGCGCCTGTGTATTTGGTGCCCCCCTGCCCACTAGCAATGTTTCTGCTCGCCACTGCGGGGAGAAACATTGTGCAGCTAAGCTCACTTAGGATGTACAAGTGTCAGAATTCCTTTGCGGGGCACCATCCAGATATCACATTCGTAGCATGCGGGTCCTTTCCTCCTAAGCTCTGCATTCGCAGCCAGCTTCAAGGTGTTCCTGTTGTGGATAGCCTCTCGTGCAGATGCCGCTGGAGACGGCCTCTGCTTCTATGCTCTTTGACAAGGCTGCTTTGCGGACGCTCTTACCGTAGCCTCTGCCAAGTACAGCCTTCTGCATCTCTCAAATACTCACTTACCTGTGAGACCTTGTCTTTCCTTTGGAGAGACAGAGAGCCCTTTACCTGAAGGGAAACTGTCCGTGCTCTGTTCTTCTTTGGCACACAGGGAAATGCCTTCACGGCTGGTGTGCGGCCTTTACCCACTCGAGGGAGGGCAGGTTCCCATTTCCTTTGGAGGTGGCACTCCTGCAGCGCTGTGGGCCATGACTGTGCTTCAAAGACAATAATCTACCCTTTCCATTGGAAGAAGGCACGCAGGGAATGGGAAATCTCTGTTCTCTGGGAGAGGTGGGTGGTGCTACTGGGCCTGTGTATTTGGTGCCCCCCTGGCCACTAGCAATGTTTCTGCTCGCCACTGCGGGGAGAAACATTGTGCAGCTAAGCTAACTTAGGAAGTACAAGTGTCAGAATTCCTTTGCGGGGCACCATCCAGATATCACATTCGTAGCATGCGGGTCCTTTCCTGCTAAGCTCTGCATTCGCAGCCAGCTTCAAGGTGTTCCTGTTGTGGGTAGACTCTCGTGCAGATGCCGCTGGAGACGGCCTCTGCTTCTATGCTCTTTGACAAGGCTGCTTTGAGGAAGCTCTTACCGTAGCCTCTGCCAAGTACAGCCTTCTGCCTCTCTCAAATACTCACTTACCTGTGAGACCTTGTCTTTCCTTTAGAGACAGAGAGCCCTTTTCCTGAAGGGAAACTGTCCGTGCTCTGTTGTTCTTTTGCCCACAGGGAAATGCCTTCACGGCTGGTGTGCGGCCTTTACCCACTCGAGGGAGGGCAGGTTCCCATTTACTTTGGAGGTGGCACTCCTGCAGCGCTGTGGGCCATGACTGTGCTTCAAAGAAAATCATCTACCCTTTCTATTGGAAGAGGGCACGCACGGAATGGGAAATCTCTGTTCTCTGGGAGAGGTTGGTGGTGCTACTGCGCCTGTGTATTTGGTGCCCCCCTGGCCACTAGCAATGTTTCTGCTCGCCACTGCGGGGAGAAACATTGTGCAGCTAAGCTCACTTAGGACGTACAAGTGTCAGAATTCCTTTGCGGGGCACCATCCAGATATCACATTCGTAGCATGCGGGTCCTTTCCTGCTAAGCTCTGCATTCGCAGCCAGCTTCAAGGTGTTCCTGTTGTGGATAGACTCTCGTGCAGATGCCGCTGGAGACGGCCTCTGCTTCTATGCTCTTTGACAAGGCTGCTTTGAGGAAGCTCTTACCGTAGCCTCTGCCAAGTACAGCCTTCTGCCTCTCTCAAATACTCACTTACCTGTGAGACCTTGTCTTTCCTTTGGAGAGACAGAGAGCCCTTTTCCTGAAGGGAAACTGTCCGTGCTCTGTTCTTCTTTTGCACACAGGGAAATGCCTTCACGGCTGGTGTGCGGCCTTTACCCACTCGAGGGAGGGCAGGTTCCCATTTACTTTGGTGGTGGAACTCCTGCAGCGCTGTGGGCCATGACTGTGCTTTAAAGACAGTCATCTACCCTTTCTATTGGAAGAGGGCACGCACGGAATGGGAAATCTCTGTTCTCTGGGAGAGGTTGGTGGTGCTACTGCGCCTGTGTATTTGGTGCCTCCCTGCCCACTAGCAATGTTTCTGCTCGGCACTGCGGGGAGAAACATTGTGCAGCTAAGCTCACTTAGGATGTACAAGTGTCAGAATTCCTTTGCGGGGCACCATCCAGATATCACATTCGTAGCATGCGGGTCATTTCCTGCTAAGCTCTGCTTTCGCAGCCAGCTTCAAGGTGTTCCTGTTGTGGATAGACTCTCGTGCAGATGCCGCTGGAGACGGACTCTGCTTTTATGCTCTTTGACAAGGCTGCTTTGAGGAAGCTCTTACCGTAGCCTCTGCCAAGTACAGCCTTCTGCCTCTCTCAAATACTCACTTACCTGTGAGACCTTGTCTTTCCTTTGGAGAGACAGAGAGCCCTTTTCCTGAAGGGAAACTGTCCGTGCTCTGTTCTTCTTTTGCACACAGGGAAATGCCTTCACGGCTGGTGTGCGGCCTTTACCCACTCGAGGGAGGGCAGGTTCCCATATACTTTGGTGGTGGCACTCCTGCAGCGCTCTGGGCCATGACTGTGCTTCAAAGACAGTAATCTACCCTTTCCATTGGAAGAGGGCAGGCACGGAATGGGAAATCTCTATTCTCTGGGAGAGGTTGGTGGTGCTACTGCGCCTGTGTATTTGGTGCCCCCCTGCCCACTAGCAATGTTTCTGCTCGCCACTGTGGGGAGAAACATTGTGCAGCTAAGCTCACTTAGGATGTACAAGTGCCAGAATTCCTTTGTGGGGCACCATTCAGATATCACATTCGTAGCATGCGGGTCCTTTCCTGCTAAGCTCTGCATTCGCAGCCAGCTTCAAGGTGTTCCTGTTGTGGATAGACTCTCGTGCAGATGCCACTGGAGACGGCCTCTGCTTCTATGCTCTTTGACAAGGCTGCTTTGCGGAAGCTCTTACCGTAGCCTCTGCCAAGTACAGCCTTCTGCCTCTCTCAAATACTCACTTACCTGTGAGACCTTGTCTTTCCTTTGGAGAGACAGAGAGCCCTTTTCCTGAAGGGAAACTGTCCGTGCTCTGTTCTTCTTTTGCACACAGGAAAATGCCTTCACGGCTGGTGTGCGGCCTTTACCCACTCGAGGGAGGGCAGGTTCCCATTTACTTTGCAGGTGGCACTCCTGCAGTGCTGTGGGCCATGACTGTGCTTCAAAGACAGTAATCTACCCTTTCCATTGGAAGAGGGCACGCACGGAATGGGAAATCTCTGTTCTCTGGGAGAGGTTGGTGGTGCTACTGCGCCTGTGTATTTGGTGCCCCCCTGCCCACTAGCAATGTTTCTGCTCGCCACTGCGGGGAGAAACATTGTGCAGCTAAGCTCACTTAGGATGTACAAGTGTCAGAATTCCTTTGCGGGGCACCATCCAGATATCACATTCGTAGCATGCGGGTCATTTCCTGCTAAGCTCTGCTTTCGCAGCCAGCTTCAAGGTGTTCCTGTTGTGGATAGACTCTCGTGCAGATGCCGCTGGAGACGGCCTCTGCTTCTATGCTCTTTGACAAGGCTGCTTTGAGGAAGGTCTTACCGTAGCCTCTGCCAAGTACAGCCTTCTGCCTCTCTCAAATACTCACTTACCTGTGAGACCTTGTCTTTCCTTTAGAGACAGAGAGCCCTTTTCCTGAAGGGAAACTGTCCGTGCTCTGTTGTTCTTTTGCACACAGGGAAATGCCTTCACGGCTGGTGTGCGGCCTTTACCCACTCGAGGGAGGGCAGGTTCCCATTTCCTTTGGAGGTGGCACTCCTGCAGCGCTGTGGGCCATGACTGTGCTTCAAAGACAGTAATCTACCCTTTCCATTGGAAGAGGGCACGCACGGAATGGGAAATCTCTGTTCTCTGGGAGAGGTTGGTGGTGCTACTGCGCCTGTGTATTTGGTGCCCCCCTGCCCACTAGCAATGTTTCTGCTCGCCACTGCGGGGAGAAACATTGTGCAGCTAAGCTCACTTAGGATGTACAAGTGTCAGAATTCCTTTGCGGGGCACCATCCAGATATCACATTCGTAGCATGCGGGTCATTTCCTGCTAAGCTCTGCATTCGCAGCCAGCTTCAAGGTGTTCCTGTTGTGGATAGACTCTCGTGCAGATGCCGCTGGAGACGGTCTCTGCTTCTATGCTCTTTGACAAGGCTGCTTTGAGGAAGCTCTTACCGTAGCCTCTGCCAAGTACAGCCTTCTGCCTCTCTCAAATACTCACTTACCTGTGAGACCTTGTCTTTCCTTTAGAGACAGAGAGCCCTTTTCCTGAAGGGAAACTGTCCGTGCTCTGTTGTTCTTTTGCACACAGGGAAATGCCTTCACGGCTGGTGTGCGGCCTTTACCCACTCGAGGGAGGGCAGGTTCCCATTTACTTTGGTGGTGGAACTCCTGCAGCGCTGTGGGCCATGACTGTGCTTCAAAGACAGTCATCTACCCTTTCTATTGGAAGAGGGCACGCACGGAATGGGAAATCTCTGTTCTCTGGGAGAGGTTGGTGGTGCTACTGCGCCTGTGTATTTGGTGCCTCCCTGCCCACTAGCAATGTTTCTGCTCGGCACTGCGGGGAGAAACATTGTGCAGCTAAGCTCACTTAGGATGTACAAGTGTCAGAATTCCTTTGCGGGGCACCATCCAGATATCACATTCGTAGCATGCGGGTCATTTCCTGCTAAGCTCTGCTTTCGCAGCCAGCTTCAAGGTGTTCCTGTTGTGGATAGACTCTCGTGCAGATGCCGCTGGAGACGGACTCTGCTTTTATGCTCTTTGACAAGGCTGCTTTGAGGAAGCTCTTACCGTAGCCTCTGCCAAGTACAGCCTTCTGCCTCTCTCAAATACTCACTTACCTGTGAGACCTTGTCTTTCCTTTGGAGAGACAGAGAGCCCTTTTCCTGAAGGGAAACTGTCCGTGCTCTGTTCTTCTTTTGCACACAGGGAAATGCCTTCACGGCTGGTGTGCGGCCTTTACCCACTCGAGGGAGGGCAGGTTCCCATATACTTTGGTGGTGGCACTCCTGCAGCGCTCTGGGCCATGACTGTGCTTCAAAGACAGTAATCTACCCTTTCCATTGGAAGAGGGCAGGCACGGAATGGGAAATCTCTATTCTCTGGGAGAGGTTGGTGGTGCTACTGCGCCTGTGTATTTGGTGCCCCCCTGCCCACTAGCAATGTTTCTGCTCGCCACTGTGGGGAGAAACATTGTGCAGCTAAGCTCACTTAGGATGTACAAGTGCCAGAATTCCTTTGTGGGGCACCATTCAGATATCACATTCGTAGCATGCGGGTCCTTTCCTGCTAAGCTCTGCATTCGCAGCCAGCTTCAAGGTGTTCCTGTTGTGGATAGACTCTCGTGCAGATGCCACTGGAGACGGCCTCTGCTTCTATGCTCTTTGACAAGGCTGCTTTGCGGAAGCTCTTACCGTAGCCTCTGCCAAGTACAGCCTTCTGCCTCTCTCAAATACTCACTTACCTGTGAGACCTTGTCTTTCCTTTGGAGAGACAGAGAGCCCTTTTCCTGAAGGGAAACTGTCCGTGCTCTGTTCTTCTTTTGCACACAGGAAAATGCCTTCACGGCTGGTGTGCGGCCTTTACCCACTCGAGGGAGGGCAGGTTCCCATTTACTTTGCAGGTGGCACTCCTGCAGTGCTGTGGGCCATGACTGTGCTTCAAAGACAGTAATCTACCCTTTCCATTGGAAGAGGGCACGCACGGAATGGGAAATCTCTGTTCTCTGGGAGAGGTTGGTGGTGCTACTGCGCCTGTGTATTTGGTGCCCCCCTGCCCACTAGCAATGTTTCTGCTCGCCACTGCGGGGAGAAACATTGTGCAGCTAAGCTCACTTAGGATGTACAAGTGTCAGAATTCCTTTGCGGGGCACCATCCAGATATCACATTCGTAGCATGCGGGTCATTTCCTGCTAAGCTCTGCTTTCGCAGCCAGCTTCAAGGTGTTCCTGTTGTGGATAGACTCTCGTGCAGATGCCGCTGGAGACGGCCTCTGCTTCTATGCTCTTTGACAAGGCTGCTTTGAGGAAGGTCTTACCGTAGCCTCTGCCAAGTACAGCCTTCTGCCTCTCTCAAATACTCACTTACCTGTGAGACCTTGTCTTTCCTTTAGAGACAGAGAGCCCTTTTCCTGAAGGGAAACTGTCCGTGCTCTGTTGTTCTTTTGCACACAGGGAAATGCCTTCACGGCTGGTGTGCGGCCTTTACCCACTCGAGGGAGGGCAGGTTCCCATTTCCTTTGGAGGTGGCACTCCTGCAGCGCTGTGGGCCATGACTGTGCTTCAAAGACAGTAATCTACCCTTTCCATTGGAAGAGGGCACGCACGGAATGGGAAATCTCTGTTCTCTGGGAGAGGTTGGTGGTGCTACTGCGCCTGTGTATTTGGTGCCTCCCTGCCCACTAGCAATGTTTCTGCTCGGCACTGCGGGGAGAAACATTGTGCAGCTAAGCTCACTTAGGATGTACAAGTGTCAGAATTCCTTTGCGGGGCACCATCCAGATATCACATTCGTAGCATGCGGGTCATTTCCTGCTAAGCTCTGCTTTCGCAGCCAGCTTCAAGGTGTTCCTGTTGTGGATAGACTCTCGTGCAGATGCCGCTGGAGACGGACTCTGCTTTTATGCTCTTTGACAAGGCTGCTTTGAGGAAGCTCTTACCGTAGCCTCTGCCAAGTACAGCCTTCTGCCTCTCTCAAATACTCACTTACCTGTGAGACCTTGTCTTTCCTTTGGAGAGACAGAGAGCCCTTTTCCTGAAGGGAAACTGTCCGTGCTCTGTTCTTCTTTTGCACACAGGGAAATGCCTTCACGGCTGGTGTGCGGCCTTTACCCACTCGAGGGAGGGCAGGTTCCCATATACTTTGGTGGTGGCACTCCTGCAGCGCTCTGGGCCATGACTGTGCTTCAAAGACAGTAATCTACCCTTTCCATTGGAAGAGGGCAGGCACGGAATGGGAAATCTCTATTCTCTGGGAGAGGTTGGTGGTGCTACTGCGCCTGTGTATTTGGTGCCCCCCTGCCCACTAGCAATGTTTCTGCTCGCCACTGTGGGGAGAAACATTGTGCAGCTAAGCTCACTTAGGATGTACAAGTGCCAGAATTCCTTTGTGGGGCACCATTCAGATATCACATTCGTAGCATGCGGGTCCTTTCCTGCTAAGCTCTGCATTCGCAGCCAGCTTCAAGGTGTTCCTGTTGTGGATAGACTCTCGTGCAGATGCCACTGGAGACGGCCTCTGCTTCTATGCTCTTTGACAAGGCTGCTTTGCGGAAGCTCTTACCATAGCCTCTGCCAAGTACAGCCTTCTGCCTCTCTCAAATACTCACTTACCTGTGAGACCTTGTCTTTCCTTTAGAGACAGAGAGCCCTTTTCCTGAAGGGAAACTGTCCGTGCTCTGTTGTTCTTTTGCACACAGGGAAATGCCTTCACGGCTGGTGTGCGGCCTTTACCCACTCGAGGGAGGGCAGGTTCCCATTTACTTTGGAGGTGGCACTCCTGCAGCGCTGTGGGCCATGACTGTGCTTCAAAGACAGTAATCTACCCTTTCCATTGGAAGAGGGCACGCACGGAATGGGAAATCTCTGTTCTCTGGGAGAGGTTGGTGGTGCTACTGCGCCTGTGTATTTGGTGCCCCCCTGGCCACTAGCAATGTTTCTGCTCGCCACTGCGGGGAGAAACATTGTGCAGCTAAGCTCACTTAGGATGTACAAGTGTCAGAATTCCTTTGCGGGGCACCATCCAGATATCACATTCGTAGCATGCGGGTCATTTCCTGCTAAGCTCTGCATTCGCAGCCAGCTTCAAGGTGTTCCTGTTGTGGATAGACTCTCGTGCAGATGCCGCTGGAGACGGCCTCTGCTTCTATGCTCTTTGACAAGGCTGCTTTGAGGAAGCTCTTACCGTAGCCTCTGCCAAGTACAGCCTTCTGCCTCTCTCAAATACTCACTTACCTGTGAGACCTTGTCTTTCCTTTAGAGACAGAGAGCCCTTTTCCTGAAGGGAAACTGTCCGTGCTCTGTTGTTCTTTTGCACACAGGGAAATGCCTTCACGGCTGGTGTGCGGCCTTTACCCACTCGAGGGAGGGCAGGTTCCCATTTACTTTGGTGGTGGAACTCCTGCAGCGCTGTGGGCCATGACTGTGCTTCAAAGACAGTAATCTACCCTTTCTATTGGAAGAGGGCACGCACGGAATGGGAAATCTCTGTTCTCTGGGAGAGGTTGGTGGTGCTACTGCGCCTGTGTATTTGGTGCCTCCCTGCCCACTAGCAATGTTTCTGCTCGGCACTGCGGGGAGAAACATTGTGCAGCTAAGCTCACTTAGGATGTACAAGTGTCAGAATTCCTTTGCGGGGCACCATCCAGATATCACATTCGTAGCATGCGGGTCATTTCCTGCTAAGCTCTGCTTTCGCAACCAGCTTCAAGGTGTTCCTGTTGTGGATAGACTCTCGTGCAGATGCCGCTGGAGACGGACTCTGCTTTTATGCTCTTTGACAAGGCTGCTTTGAGGAAGCTCTTACCGTAGCCTCTGCCATGTACAGCCTTCTGCCTCTCTCAAATACTCACTTACCTGTGAGACCTTGTCTTTCCTTTGGAGAGACAGAGAGCCCTTTTCCTGAAGGGAAACTGTCCGTGCTCTGTTCTTCTTTTGCACACAGGGAAATGCCTTCACGGCTGGTGTGCGGCCTTTACCCACTCGAGGGAGGGCAGGTTCCCATTTACTTTGGTGGTGGCACTCCTGCAGCGCTCTGGGCCATGACTGTGCTTCAAAGACAGTAATCTACCCTTTCCATTGGAAGAGGGCAGGCACGGAATGGGAAATCTCTATTCTCTGGGAGAGGTTGGTGGTGCTACTGCGCCTGTGTATTTGGTGCCCCCCTGCCCACTAGCAATGTTTCTGCTCGCCACTGTGGGGAGAAACATTGTGCAGCTAAGCTCACTTAGGATGTACAAGTGCCAGAATTCCTTTGCGGGGCACCATCCAGATATCACATTCGTAGCATGCGGGTCATTTCCTGCTAAGCTCTGCATTCGCAGCCAGCTTCAAGGTGTTCCTGTTGTGGATAGACTCTCGTGCAGATGCCGCTGGAGACGGCCTCTGCTTCTATGCTCTTTGACAAGGCTGCTTTGAGGAAGCTCTTACCGTAGCCTCTGCCAAGTACAGCCTTCTGCATCTCTCAAATACTCACTTACCTGTGAGACCTTGTCTTTCCTTTGGAGAGACAGAGAGCCCTTTTCCTGAAGGGAAACTGTCCGTGCTCTGTTCTTCTTTTGCACACAGGAAAATGCCTTCACGGCTGGTGTGCGGCCTTTACCCACTCGAGGGAGGGCAGGTTCCCATTTACTTTGGAGGTGGCACTCCTGCAGTGCTGTGGGCCATGACTGTGCTTCAAAGACAGTAATCTACCCTTTCCATTGGAAGAGGGCACGCACGGAATGGGAAATCTCTGTTTGCCGGGGACCAGCCCCAGCTGAACAGGTTTCACCCAAAGGGGAGACGGAGTCGGCGTGGACAGATCACAAGACACCTCAGAGGATGCAAGGATCTGACAAATTTAATATCATGATTCCAAAGCATTTATACTGTAAAATAATCTCATTTTCAATCTTAACAACTTCATTCCCATGCCAAAAGGTCCCTTACATAAACCAAAAAACAAAAGTAGTTTACATCAGCAGGTTAAACAAGTTAAGTAATTTTCTTGTTGTCTCCATTCTCTTTCGTCTCTTGTGTACATTCACATCTAGGTCAGGAACTCTGTCTGCGGTTTCCTCATTTTTCTCAGAAGATTAAGGTGTTTTTGTACCTGCACATTCTGCTCAAAACATGTTAAAAACAATAATATCAAGCCATAAACTTAAACATGTTAAAAACAATAATACAACATTTCATCCACAGATTTTCTAACCCTATTATTATAATCAAAACAATGTACATCATTATTTATACTTCTAGGAGGCCATGGGGGCGGACATTGTACCGTAAACTTATTGAATATACCCACTGTTGCACAAAACTTCCTCGTCACCATAGCCAGGTATTTCCCAAGATATTTACAACTCTCCTGGGGAGCTTCTGTTAAGCTTCTGACAGCTTTATTTTTGACATATCATTTCTTATATAGGATTTTCTAAACAATAGCATCAGCACTTTCTATGTAACTCCTGTTTTTGACTCATTACTTCATTTCTACACCTACACACAGAAACATTAGCAAGCATTGTTCCGTCTTAAGATCTTTTCGCGCAAACAGGATGTTTAGGTCTAGAAAGCTAATTATTCTTTTCTACTTCAGCTAACATCATATATTGGCCAGTATTCTCAGTACCTTGTTCAAAACACATTGTGCGAAAATACAATTCTATTTTCTACGTAAGGCAATCAATTTTAACTTTCATAGTTACATATAATTCATTCGTAAAATATTTACAGTAAAGTCCTTCCGCTTCTCTCTTTTTCCTCCAATATACCGGAGAGGGGGCATGCCACATAATCTACCATTTGGGGGCATCCTGTACATAATACCCCACTATTTGCTTCCCTTCTATATCCCTTATTCCTTCTATGGGCCATAACTCATCTAATTCTTCCTTTAAACTTCTACTCCTTAATTGAAACACTCCTTTGTTGCCTGACCAAGGGACTTTTTTCCAAAGTAAATTATTTACAGTGGGTATAGCTACTGTTGTGGTTACAGGGGTTGCTGTGGTCTCGTACCGAGGGGGATTTGCTTTGTAATACTTCCATCTTCTTGGCCTAAACCCTCCAGAAACCCCCTTAGTTTTTAGCAAGAATTTTCCTAGAATCAGAAGAGATGCTTTCCGCCGCCCACCAGGAGAGGAGCTTTGCTTCCTCATGCCATAACTTCTCGCCGAGCTTTGCTCAGGCAATAGTTGGCAATGCTGGACGGCTTCCGGCATCTGTTCTCTGGGAGAGGTTGGTGGTGCTACTGCGCCTGTGTATTTGGTGCCCCCCTGCCCACTAGCAATGTTTCTGCTCGCCACTGCGGTGAGAAACATTGTGCAGCTAAGCTCACTTAGGATGTACAAGTGTCAGAATTCCTTTGCGGGGCACCATCCAGATATCACATTCTTAGCATGCGGGTCCTTTCCTGCTAAGCTCTGCATTCGCAGCCAGCTTCAAGGTGTTCCTGTTGTGGATAGACTCTCGTGCAAATGCCGCTGGAGACGGCCTCTGCTTCTATGCTCTTGAGAAGGCTGTTTTGCGGAAGCTCTAACCATAGCCTCTGCCAAGTACAGCCTTCTGCATCTCTCAAATACTCACTTACCTGTGAGACCTTGTCTTTCCTTTGGAGAGACAGAGAGCCCTTTTGCTGAAGGGAAACTGTCCGTGCTCTGTTCTTCTTTTGCACACAGGAAAATGCCTTCACGGCTGGTGTGCGGCCTTTACCCACTCGAGGGAGGGCAGGTTCCCATTTACTTTGGAGGTGGCACTCCTGCAGCGCTGTGGGCCATGACTGTGCTTCAAAGACAATAATCTACCCTTTCCATTGGAAGAGGGCACGCACGGAATGGGAAATCTCTGTTCTCTGGGAGAGGTTGGTGGTGCTACTGCGCCTGTGTTTTTGGTGCCCCCCTGCCCACTAGCAATGTTTCTGCTCGCCACTGCGGGGAGAAACATTGTGCAGCTAAGCTCACTTAGGAAGTACAAGTGTCAGAATTCCTTTGCGGGGCACCATCCAGATATCACATTCGTAGCATGCGGGTCCTTTCCTGCTAAGCTCTGCATTCGCAGCCAGCTTCAAGGTGTTCCTGTTGTGGATAGACTCTCGTGCAGATGCCGCTGGAGACGGCCTCTGCTTCTATGCTCTTTGACAAGGCTGCTTTGAGGAAGCTCTTACCGTAGCCTCTGCCAAGTACAGCCTTCTGCCTCTCTCAAATACTCACTTACCTGTGAGACCTTGTCTTTCCTTTGGAGAGACAGAGAGCCCTTTTCCTGAAGGGAAACTGTCCGTGCTCTGTTCTTCTTTTGCACACAGGGAAATGCCTTCACGGCTGGTGTGCGGCCTTTACCCACTCGAGGGAGGGCAGGTTCCCATTTACTTTGGAGGTGGCACTCCTGCAGCGCTGTGGGCCATGACTGTGCTTCAAAGACAGTAATCTACCCTTTCCATTGGAAGAGGGCACGCACGGAATGGGAAATCTCTGTTCTCTGGGAGAGGTGGGTGGTGCTACTGCGCCTGTGTATTTGGTGCCCCCCT